>NW_028327183.1:34795712-35098742 GCF_987537825.1 Furipterus horrens
ACAGATACCGTGTCACTCCCGAGTCGGACTGCACAGCCATTCTCGGCGGTGCTGATAGACTCTTAAGAAGCTACACCATCGTCTCTCGAGACGGACGGCTGCCGAGAGACCTGAATAAAATGAGTAGGCACATATCTCATATCCTTTGTTTTCTTGCCAGTTCGGTCCTTTGGTACAGAAGACAGACCAACAGATCGTCCCATACCACCTCGAGATGAAGTCTTTGAATACATTATATTCCGTGGAAGTGATATTAAAGACCTCACTGTTTGTGAACCACCAAAACCACAGTGTTCTTTGCCTCAAGACCCAGCTATTGTTCAGGTAACTGATAGTAAATTTGTCTTGGAGTTCAACTAAATTTAATGCACATGGTTAGCCCTGGCTTTTTCCCCTCCCTGGGTTTTCAGGTTCTTTAATTTTTGCAGTTGAATGCTCATATGCCTTACCATTTTCTAGTTCCCTAGATACCTCAAATATCTGGATAATATTTTCATCTAGGTTTTTCTCTTAAGATCATAAGGGACTAAATAAGAAATAGCTGAGGAATTTATTTTTATCATAATATATTTTCTTATTTCAAAAACAGTTAAAATAGCTAATATTTATTGAGATCTGATTATATGAGAAACACTAGTAAAACTGGTGCACATACATCAATACTCACAACACCCTCTTACCTTGGTATTATAATTATTGTCAGTTTTTACAAGTGAGATTGCAGTAGAGCCACAATTTAAACACACCCAGGCAGTTTGACTCTGGAATCCAGGATTCATGCCACTATATTCATTCTCATGTGGTACATATTACAAACCAGGGTGGTGATGGCTACTTTTAGGTAAGATTATTAGGTTTAAGGGAGTTGGGGGAGCTAAATCACATTATGTTGTTTATTTTTTGTGTGTTTGTATTATATGTAACATTTTATAAGATAGTGAAGCATAAAAAAAGTTTTAACATACAGACACATTCAATTCCCTAAATAAGGTATTAAAAAAGAAGGCTGTAAGTATTCTTAGTACGAGAGCTAAAAGAATTATATATTTTATTAAAAACAAAAGCACATGATGTCTAAAAGATTTTAAATTATGGATGAAAGAGGATGTCCATTATAATACCTGTTTACATTTTAATTGAAAGCATATAGAAATTCTCTCTTGTGGCTGAGAGAGCCAGCTCTTTCTCTTGGATTCCTGCACAGAAGACAAACCCAGGTTTCAGGTCTTATAACAGAATATACACTGACTACCCTTTGGCATTTGTGGTTGGAAAAAATAGCCTTTAAATCTGTGCAGTCTTTTTTTTTTTTAACTCATTGGTTTGTTTTTCCAGATCAAGTATAAACCTGTTGAAGGCAGGACCACCTATATGTAACATGACCTAACTTTTTAGCCTAATCTCCTTATTTTGTCTAATCTTTACAGCATCAGTCAATCACTTAATGAGATTTAAGCTATGAAACCTTAATGTTAAAATAGAAGAGACTAATAAAAGGGTTTATGGATGAAAAAGAATTGTCAGTCAACTATAACAGCAGAGGAAGCAGGTTCACATAAGAGTATTTTTATTTGACGGCTTTGCTGATTAAAAGCTTGTGGCCCCTTTGGTTTTTCTCTGAATCCGTTTTCTTCTCAGCTTTTTTCTTCTTAGAAGTCTGTGCACTAAAAATTTGCACTAAACTATGTTTGTTGATTTATCAGTATAATACTTTTAAATTAACTTCCCTTTTTTCGCTATGAGTGATAAAATCTTAGTTTTCCACAAAACAGATTCTTAAAATACATGTTATCTTGCATAAGCTTTGTCTTCTAGTTATTAAAATGCCTCATGAACTCTTCTAATATGAAATCAAAGCAGAAAAAAGAACCTTTGAACATTTATTTACTAATCATTTTTTCTGAATATAAGATAAACTTTTTAATAAGAAGTGGTAAATTTGTTGTAACTTAAACTGGAGAAATTCTTTACTCTCATTTATCCTCTCCTTAAGTCTTACTTTTGAGAAAGTAAGTCTGAAGGAATCCTGAGAAAATATGAACTTTTTAAATGGAGGGAGAAGAGACACATTCTAATAGAAATAGCTGTCTACACCAGCGCTTTTCAACTGGTGTGCCACAAGAATTTTTAAAACTTGCAATACTTGACTTAGGGGCACTGACCTCTTTTTCCTTAGATTCTCAAATTAAAAAATGACAACAGCTAACACAATACTAGCTGTCCGGTGTGAATGGATCAATTGTTTTTTCGGTCAGATATGCAAAAAATACATATTTTTGGTGTGCTGCAGAATTTGAGTAATTAGTGTATGTGTGCCATGAGATGAAAAAGATTGAAAATCTCTGGTCTCCACCAAAGAGCAGTGGTATCTGTCACATAGATAGGTAGGTAGATAGATGGATAGATAGGTAGATGGATAGGTAAATCAATTGATCGATGAGTGTAAATATGGTAATTCTCCAGCAAACCAGTTATTTAAATAATCAGCTTTATGGAATGAGAAAAATCAAGAAAGCACAGATCAAAATGGTATTGAATAACGTCTTCTAACTACCATAGATTCTGAATTTTCATCTTTTGATTCATCCTTTTCGGTAGTATTTATTGTGAGCACCTGCCATGTGCCTAATACTAGCAGTGAATATGCATAAAAGCTCTTGCCATCAGTGAGCTTATATCCCGGTAGTTAATAGTATACTTCATATTTACATTATAGAATATTTTATACTAAGATAAATTAATATGTAAACTTTGTGTGTATATATATATATATTAGATTATATTTTAGGCTTAGTAAGTTAAGGTTTTTAAAGTTTTTTAACTTAATTATTTAAAAATGTAAATTTTTGTGTGGGATAGTTTGTTTTTGCATCTCTACCCTGTAAACTTAATAGTACATCTCAAATCATCAAAAATAAGAGTAAAATCAAAACTGAGATGTTTTATTTGTTAGCACTAGACTTAAAACTCAATTATAACCAATTGTGATTTTTTAAAATATATTTAAGCAAAGTTACTTTACTTGTTATTCAAGTAACTTTTCTTCAAGTTCTTTCTAAATCTGCTATAACACTCTACTCGAAGAATTTATTGTAGAAAAAATGTTTTTATAAATCATATTGAGTATAATTGGCACATACAGTTGACCCTTGAACAGCGCAGAACTCAGGGCACCAACCCCCACACAGTCAGAAATCCACATGTAACTTTTGACTCCCCCCAGAACTTAAGTACAGTTGTCCCTCAGGTTGTACAGGGGGCTGGTCCCAGAACCACCTGTAGATACCAAAGTCCATAAATGCTCAAGTTCTTTATATAAAATGGCTTACAACAATACATACAGTTGGCCCTCTCCAGTTGTGGTTTCAACCAACCAGGGATATGGAGGGACAGCCATATTTATTAAAAAAATTTTGCATATAAGTGGACCCTCACAGTTTAAACCCATGTTTTTCAAGGGTCAACTGTATACATAAATTGTGAAATTAGAAGGTTATTCAACTGTTATAATGTTAAATGTATGTTATTATAATTGCTTTTGTATCTAGTAGTTATAATTTAATAGTTTTCTTAAAAATGTAAATATCCACATTTCTTTCCATTATATGTGTGTTGTTTAGAGCCTGGAAAAATAACCTGGGGTTTTTCTTCAGTCTTCACTAGGCTCGTCTACTTCTTCATTCCAGTCAGTGGGTTCCTATGGGCCTTTTGGCAGGATGTCAACTTACAGTCAGTTCAGTTCAAGTTCATTAGTCGGGCAGCAGTTTGGTGCTGTTGGTGTTGGTACGTTTAGCTTTTTTCTTCCTTTTTTTTTTTTTCTTACCACAAGTTTTCAGTCATCTTGTTTGGTGTTCCTTTATATTAAAGCCTGTTATATTAAAGGCTTTATTTAATGTCCTTATTGACTAGTGGTTCTAAAATGGTCATCTCTCAGCCCTGGTCAGGTATCTCAGTTGGTTAGAGCATCATCCTGATGCACCAAATTTGTGACCAATGAATACATAAATAAGTGGAACAACAAAATTGATGTTTCTCTTTCAAATCAATAAATAAAATGGTCATCTCTCAGAAGTCACTTTTTAAATAAACCTAGATATAGCCAATTACAAATTTCAATGAATTTTATTTTAAGTTTATATTAGATATATACATTTAAAATAAGTATTTTTCCAACAGGATGGGTTTTCAAAAAGGGTATTGGAGATAGTGCCATTATTATTATGAAATAATAATGCTATTAAGGAGTATTTATATTATGTTAAATGTGGATGCTTATCTTATTAATACCACCTATGAGAGAATCTCACATTTAGCATATTTGGGGACTTGGTACTTTGTTTATAGTAACTAAATGTTTTAGAAATATGATTCGATAAGGAGAAGGGTACTATAAGGATGGCTGGGCTAATAATAGTCCTACTTATGATTGGTGGACAGAGGCTATTCATTGCTTGTAAAAGGTAGGTGTAATCAGATCAACTCATTATTGCTCATTTTTATAGCTCTGCATTTTGGTTTTTAAGTACACCTGTATTAAAATTCCCACAGTAGACTTTATATGTCAAACTAGCCCTTAATCTGTTTTAGTTCCATTGAAATAACCACTTATCAGTTTACTTTGTCTCACTGATTCACAAATTCAGTTACAAATGTACCTTAGGGTGCTAATAAGTTTTATTAAAGCTAATTCCTTTTTTATATAGTTGTAACTTTTCAAATATGTAAATAGCTTATTCACACACCAAAAAAAGGATAGGGATTCAATATTGTGCAATACAGAGAAACTTGGGGAGACTAGAGTGACATAGCGTTCAAATGTGTGATTGGATCTGGATTTTTGTGAAAAGTTGATATAAAGAACGTCATAGGGATTGCTGAGAACCTCTGAGTACAGACTAAATGTTGGATGGTGTTATTGTTGATTTTCTTAGATGTGGTAATGGTGTTGTGGTTAACCATATAGGAGAATGCTTTTGTTTGGGAGTGATGGTTTTGAAATGATTAAGAATGACTGTACTCTATCTAGACAAAAGAGAAGTGTGTATCTCATGATATAAAGAAATGAAGAAGCAGAATAGTCCTGGGAAGATATTAGCAGTTGATGAATCCAGATAAAGAATATATCAGTATTCAAGTGTACACTTTCAGTTTTGACATAGGTTTGACATTTTTCACAATTAAAAACTGTAAATATTTAATTCCTTTTAGACTTACTCTTGGATAGGTGAAATAATGTAATTTTGGTTCATGAACCTCCCAAACCTATTCAAGTAGTAAGACCAATGTTAATTATACATGTTAAATCTGGATATATCCTATGTTAGCTATAACTGTTAAAATCCTAATCTTAGGATTCAAATAAGAGGCATTTGCTAATTATATTACCCTTTTGAAATTTACTTCACTAAATCAAATAGTTGGCTAACACTAGAATTATTATTATATTGGATAGGCCAAAAAGTTCATTTTGTTTTTTTCATACGATGGCTCTAATAGTGCTTAGTTGTCTTTAACTTCATTCAAAACAATTTTGTTAGATTGTATTGTAACAGCGGTCATATCAACATGCATTTTAAAAAACCTTACCAAAATTGGTGAATTTTTGTGCAGCCATTTTAATATTGAAGATGGAAGAAAATACACAACATTTTCGGCATGTTATGCTTTATTTCAAAAAGGTAAAAATGGAACTGAAACGCAAAAAAAGATTTGTGCAATATATGGAGAAGGTGCTGTGACTGATCAGATATGTCAAAAGTGATGTGCAAATTCTTGGTACTATTGACATTTTGGCCAAATAATTCTTTACTGTGGGGCTGTCTTGTGCACTGGAAGATGTTTAGCAGCACCCGAGGCCTCTATCCACAAGAAGCCAATAGCGGGAGATACTGACATACTCAGAATATCCAAATCAGTAGTTATTGGTGAAAATGAAAAATGTGTCTTATTTTACAGGTAAAACTTAATGGACTTTTTGGCCAACCCAATACTTACCTCCTCTATTACTGTGCAGTTTGCATGACTTAATATATATATGTATAAAGCATTTGAACAGGGTCTAGCACATGGTGTTCTACATGGTAAATACTGCTCTGTCATTCTTCAGAGCCTGCTCCTCTAATCAAAGTATTTTGTGGTGGTGAAATATATGTACCTTGTGAGTGCGTTTCTCTAATTTTAATATTAGGGGTTGCTCGTTTAGTATTCTTTAGGTATCACAGAGGCAGAAGATTTTAGTTGTGCTTTTTATATTAGTAGGGTAATTTTTGCAGTGGCAGATTCTTTTTAGAATCTTTTTAGAAATCTGTTTGATTTCTGTATTGATAGGATAATTTGTGGAGTGGCTAATTTGAGAATATATATTTAAAACTTGTTAAATGAGGAGGAGGAAAACTGTAGTGTTGATTAAGGTGACAGATGTTTTCTAGGAAACAATTTAACTCAAAATAGAGTTTGCATTAGCACAAATTAAGCCAGATTTTAAACCGTGTCTCTTGTTTTCGTTTTTGGTCCCTAGTATTCTTATTTTTTTTAAATTTATTGATTTGAGGAGGGGAGGTGGAGAGAAACATTTATTTGTTGTTCCACTTATTTATGCATTCATTGCTTGAATTCTTGTATGTATCCTGACCAGGGATCAAACCTACTACAACCTTGGCGTATCAGAACGATACTCTATCCAACTGAGCTACCCAGTCAGGCCTAGTATTCTGATTTCAAATAGAAGTTTCAGTAAATCAGGATTACACTCTTGCTATTTGATTAGGAAAAATTTTTCCACTTTAATTTTCATATATTATAGTTTTTTTATAGTTTCATTTGCAATTTATATCATGAAGAATTAATATCCTTATAGAGCTTTTAAAAATAAAGGACTACAACCAAAGAGAAAAATAGGAAAGGGTTAGAACTAATTTTGCCTTTTTCAGAAAAAAGAAATACAAATGGCCTTTAAACAGGGAGAGATGCTTATCTCTTGCTTATAATAAGAGATTTACAAATTAAATCTACACCAAGACACCATTTTTCATTATAATTTTGGCAAAACTCAAAAGTTGGAGTATATTTTCTTTTGGCAAGATTGTGGGGAAACAGATACTATGACACATTGAAAGGAATGATGTACCAAATGGAATTAAAGCACTATTTCTTTTAAACTAAAATTTTAATTCTTATGTGCAAATATTAGGTCATTGTTGATTTTAATAATTTATGGATGCTTAGGAAAAATTAATTATCTCCCAATATATCAAGCAGCAAAGCAGTCATAGCATGCTATCAAAGTCTCATAATACTGTTATGGGCAAGATGAAGGAATATTGAATGAACAGATGGATAGGTACATTTTAGCTGGTTAAATAGTCAAACTGTATTGCATGATGATTCTTCTAGGTCTTCAGTGTTTTGTACAAGATAATTTTTAATCTGAGTTTGATTGATACTTAAAAGGCAAGCTTATGAATTTTATAGTTAGCATAAAACCAAGAGGGTATTTCATGCATTATGGGTGACACACTAAAGGATTGTTAAAGATGTATTTTGGTGGCCTTGGCCAGGTAGTTCAGTTGGTTAGAGCGTCATCCTGATATGCCAAGGCTGCAGATTTAACGCCCCCATCAGGGCACGTACAAGAATCAATGAATGCATAAATAAGTGGAATGACAAATCTCTTTCTCTCTCTCTCTCTCTCTCTCTCAAATCAGTAAATTAAAAAAAAAAATACAAACAAACTAAGATGTACTTTGGTAAAATATAAAGGAATTAAACATTTTACTTAAAAGGCAGAGGTTATCAAACTGAATTTTAAAAAACAAGATCAGGCTATAGGATGCTTATAAGAGATGCACTGAAAGATAGAAAGTAAAAGAAATAGGTATGACATACCATACAAATGCTATAACAAGAAAACCATGTTAGATAAATGAACATCAGACAAAACAGCTTAAAGATCAGGGGTACTATCAGAGATAAAGAGCGATTCTTCATAATGGCACAAGGGGCAGTTGATTAGGAAGCTGTAGCAATCCTAAATGTATGATTAACTTATAAAAATAGAATGACCAACTATTGCAGAAAATAATTTCTTTTCAAGTAAAAATAGACTGCTCAGTGGGATAGATCAAATTTATTAAATTCAGAAGAATTGAAAACATACAAGGTCTGTCCAGAAAGTATCCAGCAATGCACTATGAAAAATAGGGGTATTTACTGAAGAAGATACAAAATACAAAAGCATTGTACATAGGACAATGATGCCTCAGTCCCCTTCAAACTAGGCACCTTGGGACCTCACACAGTTCTCCCAATCGCTATCAGCTGCCTCATTGTATTTTCCTGAATCTCATTGACAGTCTGAAATTTCTTCCCTTTCAAAGGTGACTTTAGTTTTGGGAAAAGCCAGAAGTTGTAGGGCTCCAAATCTGGGCTGTGGGGAAGATGAGTCACCTGGGTTATTTGATGTTTTGCCATAAAACTCCGCAGGGGCAGTGATGAAACTGCCAATCACCAGTTGCCCATAGCTGCAGCCTTCTGAATTATCTGAATAGTTTCTGTGGAGCATTGTGCAGGTTTAATGGAAAATACGATGCAGATTCATTGTTCTACTTGTTCAGTCATTTTGAAATCGAGGACCGCACAATAACACATGCTTACTCAAAGGCGGCGTCTACTGCCCCCACTGACTAGTCCAGTGAAGTCATCATTGTTCATGCATGCGCATTTCAGTCTACTTTCCTTGGGTGCCGGGTTACACCTATGTTGTGCAAACCGTTCTTGTTATATTAACAATGGTTGGACTTTTTCTGGACAGACCTCTCAAATCACAAAGAAATTAAATTTGGAATTCATAATAAAGATAACTTGAAAATACCCAAATAATTAGAAATTGAGCAAACTTGTAAATCACTAGTGAATCAAAGAAGAAATTATATGGGAAATTAGAAAATAGTTTTTAATTTAATGATTATAAAATGCAACATAACAGAGTGAAGCTTAAACATTGCTTAGGGAAAATTTCATACTTTTAAGTACATATACAGTATTCCCTCACTTATTGTGGGTATTACGTTCTAGACCGCCCCCCCACCGCCCGTCCCCGCGGTAGGTGAAAATCCGTGAGGTAGGAACCTTACATTTATTTTAGTATTTATATATATTTTAAGGCTTTATAAACCCTTTCCACACACTTATAAACCGTTCCCAGTCCCTTATTAACCTTTCCCACTCCCTTATTAACCATTTCCACACTTTTATAAACGCTACTTATGTTCTTAAACATATTCTACACTCTTAAACCTACGTAACTTTAACAACATACGTATACAGTACCATAAAATCCCGTGGTATAGCGAAAAATCCGCAATAAATAATTAAATATAATATTTTTTAAAATCCCGTGATACAGTGAGGCTGCGATAAGTGAACTGCGATATAGAGAGGGACTACTGTACTAGAAAACAGATATGTTTTAAAATCAGTTTCCTAAGCTGTCAGCTTAAGAAGCTAGAAAAAAAAGGAGAGAAATTTAGCCCAAAAGTTGTAGAAGGAAGAAAAAATTTTAAAGCAGAAATCAAGAAACTAGAAACAGGCCAAAATATGTATAACATCAACAAAGCCAGGAGTCGGTTCATTGAAAAATTTCATAAAATTTGGTGATGTACAGAGACATTTTTTGCTGTCACAGCTGAAGGCTGCTACCAGTGTCTTGTGGGTAGAATCCAGGCATACTGTAACATCCTACAATGCATAGGACAACCCCTCACAGCAAAGAATTATCTGGCCCAAAATGTCAGAAGTGTTGAAGTTAAGAAGCCTGCTCTGCAATGAAAACCACAGAACATTGCTGAGAGAAATTGAAGATCTAAATGAATGGAAAGTTAATTCATGCTTATGTGTGTTGGAAGATTCAATATTTTTAAGATGACTTTTTCCCCAAAATTGATTTACAGATTGAACATAACCCTGATCAAAATCCCATCAGATATTTTTAAAATAGTAATTGAGATACTGATTCTAATAATTATAAGGAAATATAAAACCTTTAGATAACCAAAACAGTCTTGAAGAGGAAGAAAATTTGAAATTTTTACTATTAAAGTTATATTAATCAGAACAGTGAATTACTGACACAGATATATCAGGAGTAAAGAATAACGAGTACAGAAATAGACCTACTTAAATACTGATTTAAAACAAAGATGCCAGTACAGTACAATGGAGAAGGGGATATCTTTTTCTTTTCCTTTTTTTAGAGAGAAACAGTGATTCGTTGTTCTACTTATTTATGTATTCATTGGTTGCTTCTTGTATGTGCCCTGACCAGAGATCAAACCTTTAGCCTTGGCATATAGGGATAATACTCTAACCAAACGGAGCTACCCAGCTAGGCCCCTGGAGAGGGAGATATCTTAATTTGTAATAAATAAATAGCAGAATTGGGGGAAGGGAGGCAGGTTTGATGTGACCAGGAACTCAGAGAAGTGATGGAGGATATAGAAGAGTTTGCTAACCAGCGGGCAAGTAGCAGGAGGTTGAGTCAGGTGAATGATATATGAATATATTCATCAAAGTGACTTATGTCTTGATCATTGCCCAGAAATAGTAGGAATAATGGAATGGATTTAACTTCCCACAGAATTACTAAAAAGCACTGTCCCAACATTTCTGGGGATGTAGTGGGAGGTTATGGTAGGCCTCTCCTGGGCTAGCCGGGGCTGCAGCCTGACTGGATCGCACCTCCAAGAGAGTCCCATTAGTTCTCATCTGAGATACTGTGCTAGGCCCTGATGCCCTATTTTAGGATGGATATTCATTAAACTAGGAGACAAAGGGTGGGGGGTAAATATCATGTGAAGATGAGTAATGGTTGAAGGCACTGGAGTTGCTTAGCTTAGAAATGAGAAGATTGTGATGGGCATGATCATAGTCTTCAAATATAGTAGTCCCTTACTATATCGTGGTTCACTTATCTTGGCCTTACTATATCACAGGATTTAAAATATATATATTTAATTATTTATCGCAGATTTTTCGCTATATAGCAGGATTTTACGGGACTGTATACGTATGTTATTAAAGTTACATAGGTTTAAGAGTGTAGAATAAATCACGGGGGGGTCTGGAACGTAATACCCATGATAAGTGAGGGAATACTGTATTTTAAGAGTATGACTGCAAGAAGGGGGTGGTGGGTGGGGTAGGGGAGAGCAACGGGGAAAATGGGACAGCTGTAATAGAACAGCAATAGAAAATAGAAGAAAGTAATTAAAAATTGGAAAAAAGTAATAAAAAAGAAAAAATGTAGTTCCAAATCTATAAATAAAGGATTGTAACCCTTTAAAAATACATAGATATTTTAAGAGTAGATGGATAAACTTAGGTGGAGTAGACTGGTGAAAATCAGGAAAGTGGTGAGAGAAGAAGTAGGCATAGAAGAGGAGGTGTGTAGGTAGTTTGAATTTTTATCTTGAGAGCAGTGGATGGAAAGCCATCAGTATTGTGATAATGTGATTATACGATATTTGAATTCCATAAAAGATTATTCTGGCTATCATCTTTAGATTGGATTTAGGGGAGGGAGAAGGGCTATGGAAATAGTTCGTCCTAGAGAAAACCTACATAGATTAAATAGTAAGAGGAGAGCACAGCATATGAAAAGTGACTGATCCATAAGTACTTTAGAAACTTAAAGATTGTCATAACCTAGCATAGCAAAGAATTGGGCCCTTTCTAGGAATTTGTTACTTGCATTACCAAAACTGTGGTTGCTGTAGACAGAATGCAGCCCCACAGTGCCATCCTGAGTAGAAGCATTAAAATTGACTGCAGTCCATTGTCTGTTGCCTTGGAAATACTGGGAAGGCACTTCATAGACCTGTCTGCCAATTTGGCTGTTTGTGCAGATGCTTGGTATTAAAATAATTGAACCTTAATGTTGGTGTTGAATGTACCATTTCTGCTCCGTCTGTCTGATGTGGGCCCCTGCTGTCTCATTTGCACAACTGCTTAGGACAGTGTTGCATGTTAGGAAAATTTTTGCTTTTTCCTATACAGTATTGTCAGAGATTTCTCAAACTAATTTTTTATACACTTTCATTAATTTCTAGGATGATTAATTTGTGTGATATAGGAGGGTAGTGAAAATTATAAAAATGGTATATTACTTTATAAAATTGAAAGGTTTAAATTTTTTAAAAAGATTTTTTGTCATTAAAAAAAATCTCTTAAAGCTGGAAGCTCCTTGACATCATTTGGAACAGAAACATCAAACAGCGGTACCTTAAACCAAAGTAGTGCAATTGGTTCAGCCTTTACACAGGATACAAGATCTGTAAAAACACAGTTATCTCAAGGTAAGCTGTTTTTTCCTTCAAATATTTTCATTCTAAGCTTCTATTGTGATTTTGTCTTTCTCTGAATGTAAGAACTTTTGCAGCTTGTAAATCACATATGTATAATTTCTATTTGATTTTTTAAAAGTTTTTCTAATTGCTGTTGCAATTGAATGACTTCCACTATTTAGACTTTTCCCAATTTTTAGATCATAAAATGGAAGTAGTGAACTTTCTGTAAGTTTGACATTTTTTTTTGCAAAGCAAGTGTAAAATAAATTGTATACTTAAGTATATCAAATTAATCCCAGAGTCATTGCAGAAGATGAACTCTCCTTAATGAATTTGAAATAACAGCTTAAAACACAAAGTATTCACTATGCTCTTGCATCTTTCTAGCATCCTCACAGTATTTAGAGCAGTGCTTTTCAGCTGGTGTGCTGCAAGAATCTTAGGCCCTGGCCAGGTAGTTCTGTTGGTTAGAGCGTTGTCCTCATACACCAAGGTTGCAGGGTTGATCACCTATCAGGGCACATACAAGGATCAATCAATGAATGCATAAATAAGTGGAACAACAAATTGATGTTTCTCGCTCTTGCTCTCTTCCTCTCACCAAAAAAAAAATAATAATAATAATAATTAAAAACAGAACTTTAAAAACATGCAATACCTTACTGTTTAGTTAGGGACACTGACCCCTTTTCCCTAAAAAAATAATAATAACAACAGTCAAGACAATAGCTGTCCCAAAGTGAATGGATCAAAATTATACATATTTTTTGTCAGATTGGCAAAAATTGATTTTTTGATGTCCTACAGAATTTTGGTAATTAGTTTATGTGTACCATGAGATGAAAAAAATTGAAGGTCACCAATCTAGAGCAATAGTTCTCAGTGTGGACCACCCATAACTGAATCATCTAGAGTGCCTAAAAATGTAGATCCTGAGAACTGCTACAGCACAATCCCTGGAGTTTGTGGGGCCTGCATTTAAATACGCTTCTTAAACTATCCTGTTTCTCCTCCCCCCAACCGCCAATAGCTTTCACTGGTCCCAAGGTTTCATACCTATTTTTATCTGCTGCCAAAGTGGATGTTATTGGCACACTGCTTTACATGGATGTTTACTTTTTTTTTTTAGTATAGAGAGAAGGGAAGGGTGGGAGAAAAAGAGGGAGAGAAACATAGATCAGTCGCCTCTCACACACCCCCAACTGGGGACCTGGCCCACAGCCTAGGCATGTGCCCTGACTGGGAATCAAACCAGCAACCTTTAGGTTCTCAAGCCACCACTCAATCCACTGAGCCACACCAGTCAGGGCTGGATGTTTACTTTTAAATAAAACAATGTGAAGTCATTTCAGAAAGATGCTATAATCACAAGACAATATTTTTAAAAGCTGTCGAAGGTAAAATGAAGCCAATGCTAAACATGATTCTATCCATCTCACTGTAGATA
Source organism: Furipterus horrens (assembly GCF_987537825.1). NCBI lineage: Eukaryota > Metazoa > Chordata > Mammalia > Chiroptera > Furipteridae > Furipterus > Furipterus horrens. The sequence goes on from NW_028327183.1 coordinate 34,809,501, forward strand.
TTTTGAAATAGTTGTAGTTAACTATTATTTATATTGATTTAAAATAATTTTCTTTTAAAATATTCTAAAGTTTTGTTGTAGGTGAATTAGAAATACAGTAAGCATAAGAAAGAAAATTAAAATACCACAATCTCACTACCCAAAAATAAGCAATATTTACATTTTATTGTGCATACTTCCAGACTTTTTTTCTGTGTTAATTTCAGTGTGTTTTTATGTATATTGGTTTGTTGTTTTATTTTTTAAATTTTTCTTAGGGAAGATATTTAATCTTTTTAAGCATTAATTTCCCAAACTATAAAATGAGACTTTACTGGTAACTAACAGACTTATTATGAGGATTTTTTTTTGTAATGTATGCAGTGCCCTTAGTATAGTGCCTACCACGTAGAACATGATCAGCAGATGTTAGCTTGTAATCAGTAATCAGCATTAACCTTAATATGAAAACACCAGAAGAATTCTTATTGAAACCATAAATAAGGATGCCTAGTATCATTGTTATTTAGCATTGTTCTGGAATTTTTAGCTTAATTAGGAACACATGAAAAAGGAATGAGGCATAGATATTAAAATTAGCATTATTTGTCAATGCAATAGAGAAACATTTTATTCCTAGGTACAGAGGTAAGGTATTAGGAAGGCTTTACTTATCATATTTATTAATTAAATTTACTTTAGTTTAATAAATATAAATGGAATTATATGAGAACTTAAACACATATACATACTATCTTAAATATAAACGTTGATGCCGTGGCCAGTGTGGCTCAGTTGATTGGGTGTCGTCAAGCAAAGCAAAACAATGCGGGTTCAATTCCTGGTCAGAGCACATTCCATGGGTTCCTGGTTTGGACCCCAGTCAGGGAACATAGGAGAGGTGTCCAGTCCATGTCTCTCTCCCTTTCTTTCTCCTTCCCTTCCCCTCTTTCTAAAAATAAATAAATAAAATCTTTAAAAAACAACAACATGGAAGTATAGCTAGACATTTAAAAAATAAGTAATAAGATAGGGCTTACTTACTCAGTGATAAAGTATGCATAAAATAAAGCAGTGCAGGAATAAATTAAGAGATGAATGGAATAAAAGTCAGAAACAGATCCAAGTATAAATAAGTAATTAGTAGATGATAGAGATATTATTTTTAAATTAGAAAAAGGCTGGCTGTTCAATAAATAATGTTGGGACAGTTAGCTCTTGATCATTTGAGGAAAATAACTAGATTCCTTCCCTCATACTTAGGACTAGACTAAATTTTAAGTAAAATTTTTAAATTTTAAGTACATATTTATTAGAAGAAGGGGGTATATTTGTACAAAGGATGACAGAGAAGACCTGGGAATTTGCATTTTAATTTTACCAGCTATAATTTCTTAGTTTTACAAAATCTAAACACCTAGAGTATTAAGAATGTAAAGCTAGCTCAAGGGGTGTGTTTTTATTATTCTAAAATAGCTATTGTGTTTATTCCTAATAATATGTCCAGTATTGCCTGCATTTCCATATTTATAACAAAATTGCCATTATGACTAGTAGGCTTTAATTACAACGGTTTTAAAGTACACAAAAAATGAATTCTTACTTGCTGCGATTGCCCTATTGCTTGTGGTTCTGCAGTACCTGTCATAGGGTCTTTTCTCAAAGAAAAACCTAATGAAGTAAGTTTTATAAACTTAGAAGATCATTTAATGTAGAATTACAAAACTAAGCAAGAGTATTTTAAAAAACTTAGTACTTAATTTATAAATTAAATCTCTTTGTAAGGTCATAAGTGATTATAAAATGTCTTCTCATAGGCCAAAACTTATGTAAGCTGCCATGATTTCCCATTTTAACCAGTGGGAAAGTTACAGTGTTTCTATTAATGGCAGAGTAAACTTTGGCATTAATAGCTGGAAACGATGATGCACATTTGCAATTGCATACTTTAGATAACCATAAACTTGGAGAGTAATACTAATAAATGGTCCCTGAAGCATCCAGTGCACAACAACCAATGCTCTGTCAGCACGCACCTGTTCAATTGTTTGGAGCCTGTGCAGATATGCACAGGTGGGTAGTGACATATGCAGCATATTTGGGATTTTTTTAAATAAAGTGAGCATAATTTATTTTAAGCAAAATATTTTGGTGCAGTATCATGGGATATGAGAGCATCTTGGACAGATTTATCATAAACATTATAGGGACAAATATGATGGGAGCATCTAATATTGTATTGTTTTGTTCACTTTGTAAATTCAAAACCTATATTAAGCAAAAACTTGACAAGAGATCTTTTAAATGGCGAAGAATGGGTATCACTGCTGTGTAATTATCCGAAGGGCATTTTAGTATTGATGTTTACCCAAGCCCCTCAAGTATTGAAGAACTTCACCTTACTTTCTAGTTCTTTACTTCCTTTGCATTAGTAATTTATTGGAGCTAGTACCTGGAGATATAAAGGTATCACTTTAGATGTATCTTCAGAAAGAACTAAAAATATTAAAGCCTCTAGAAATAAAGGCTAAAGTATCAAGAGAATCTTGTGGTTATGGTTACTGGGGGAAACTGGCATCAGACCTACAGCATATTTGGTAGTATTCCTAGGGAATCTTGTACCAGGCAGAAATTTTTGAAAAACTTAAACCTTATTTCAATGGGTAGAAATACAGATAAAATTTCAGTTTTTTGGTGTTTTTTTGTTTTTTTTGTTTTTTGTTTTTTTTTAGTGATCAGCCCACTAAAGATAATCAGTTTTAAATTCTGGTCTAGTATGTAGATGGATTCAAATTTGTGCTAAGGATTTGAATTGGTAGAAGTAAAACTAGATTTCTCTTAGGGTCTAGTTTATTTTGAAATCCCCAAAGGATAGCGTAGTTTCTTATCTTTTGGTTACGTTTTAGGTCGTTCAAGCCCTCAGTTAGATCCTTTGAGAAAAAGCCCTACCATGGAACAAGCAGTACAGACCGCCTCGGCCCACTTACCTGCTCCAGCACCTGTTGGGAGAAGGAGCCCTGTATCAACCAGGCCTTTACCATCTACCAGCCAAAAAGCAATAGAGAATCAAGAGCACAGGCGAGGTAGAACTTTAGCTATTTACTAATTCCTTAATTGACTCATCAGCATTTTCCATTCACCTTATTTTCATTAAAAAGATATACTATATATGATGATCCTAGAAAGTTGAAACTGAACTTGATAGAATTTTCATTCTTTGAAATTTGGCTCAAAGTAGTGATGGTGGTGGGGATATAGATTTGGGGGTGGTTGTTTTGGGTTTTCTTCCTCAATTCCAATTTTACAGAAGTGTCCTGAGTTAATTTGTTACTTTATATGTCTTTTATAGCTGAAGTACACAAAGTTTCAAGACCAGAAAATGAGCAACTCAGAAATGATAGCAAGAGACAAATAAGTAAGTTACTTGGATCTGAAACCCATATTTTATGTTTCTCAATAGAGAGAGCATTTGAAAAGTATGATGAATTATTACTATAAAAAAATGAATGGCAAGGGTTGGTGGCTATAAAGAAGTAGCACTGGGGAGTTTCGTTGTGGTAACAGAACGGTGTATTTTTTGGTGATAGTTTGGCGGATCTGTATGTATGTTATATACTGTTGAAATGTGAATGAGATCTGTAATGTGTTTAATTTCAGTTTCCTGGTTTTGATAATATATAGTAGTTAACTAAAATGTTAGCTTTGGAGGAGAAGCTGGGTGATGGGGTGTAGGACCATTCTGTACTGTGTTTTAAGGTTTTTTTTTTTCTAATTATTTCACAATAAAACTTTCTTTTAAGCATCATTACATTTCTGGAATAAACCCTGCTTGGTGGTAGGCATTTTTGTCTTTTAATATATTCTTGAATATTAATCTGCTAGTAGGATTTGGACACATATTTACATTGTTGTTTGGCTCCTTTTTTGTTCTCTTCTGTATTTTTTACAGTTTTGTGTCAGTTTCCTATTACCATAAAATTGTTTTCTATGCTTTTAAGAATGGATTATATGTACCTTTCATGGTTACTGATTTAATAAGGTTGTATACTTTATCTGTTTTGTAATCTATACTATCCCAAATTTATCTATTTTATTAATATTTTATAATTTATTAGTAGAGAACAAATTGTAATTTAAAACTTTCAAATTAAAAAATTAAGGCAACATGTAATCACCTTATATAAGAATTGGGAAGTGATCTTTTACTTAGGTTTTTATTTTTCTTTTACTTAGTTTTAGAATGCTAGATATATTTTAAATGTATAAATACCTCATTTGTCCTGTACATTTTGTGTTTTTGTTAGTGCTGTGTGCCATAGAATACAGTTTCTGGTTTGATTTATTATATTTCACTATTTTTTAATTTGGGAAAAGAGAGAACCCCTTCTCTCCAAATAAAATAATTACTATACTTTCATCATTTAAAAATTATATAAAATATTGAAAAGATAAAAATTATATAAAATAGTCCTGGCCGGGCGGCTTCGTTTGTTGGAGCTTCGTCCCATGTTTTCATGTACCAAGGGGTTGCGGGTTCAATCCCCTTTTGGGGTGCCTGTGGAAAGCAACCAACTGATGTTCCTCTCTTGCATCTGTGTTGCATTTATGTTTCTGCATCTATTATGCCCCCCGTCTCCCCACCCCCTCCGCTCTTTAAAAATAATTATATAAAATACTAAATAAAAGTATCTTTCACTCCTCTTCAAAATTCATTGCCCAGAGGCTCATTAACAGAGCAGTGGTTATTCTAAGACAGAAATTTCATGCTGTACTTCCTGGCTTCTGGCCAAGGCATTTTTAATAGTAAAGTTTAATTTTTAAATATCCTGCTTAACTTGATTTAAGTGTCTGGATATGCTGCTGGAGGGGGTTGTAATTTGTTTTCGCAAACTTGGACAGTTTGCCAAACTTCAGTGAATTCAAAACTCATTCTAGTCACTTCTGATATTTGTCAGTATGTATTAAACATTACACATAATTCTAATCCTTGAATTCATACTGCTTTGTGCTCTGAATGTTTCTGTTTATACACATCAAGTACTATTCCATGTTCCTGTTTTGTTTTGTATTTTTTAACTATTACTCTTGCATTAGATATTTGGGTTCTCAAGTTTTCACTGTAATTCATGATGCTTTGGTGTTGCTTTATCATACTTTATAAACCTGTTACATTGCAGGAAAAGACTAGATACTGGACGACTTGAATAATATGGAGCCACTTAAAGGGAGACAATAAAGATGGAATAGGAAGTGGTTGGAGTGGTTGAAACCTGTGCTTCTTGTCTTTTGTGTTGTGATGTAGAAATAACACCTCCTACCTTGCAGTTTGTTCTTATTGATGTTCATTTATTTTTCTTACTATAAATCTTGGTCCCTGTGATCCTTCCCATAAAAGGCTTCCTAAATTTTGAGAACCTACTTTGTGTTTGGTATTCTCTAGGTATTAGGGATATGAGCAAAACATAGCTTCTGCCCTCAAAGGAGTATACAGTAATTTTGTATCAAAGTCTGCCAAAGTGTTTGGCTATGCATTTTATCAGTTACATATACGACTATGGACCCCATAAATATAAATATCATGTGTGCTGTATATTAAATGTGACACTTCAATTCTTATATAAAAAGTACAAATATAATAATGTATAGAAATTTATAAGCATTTCTGTTGTTGATCATTTAATATAAAAACCACAGTAATACCTTCTGTCTTAAACTGGCTTATTTTTTCTTTATTAACATAGTTCCAGGTGCTCCATCAGCTCCAAGGAGAGGGCGTGGAGGTCATCGAGGTGGCAGGGGAAGATTTGGTATTCGGCGAGATGGTCCTATGAAATTTGAGAAAGACTTTGACTTTGAAAGTGCAAATGCACAATTTAATAAGGAAGAGATTGACAGAGAGTTTCATAATAAACTTAAATTGAAAGGTGAATTTTTATTTCTACTCAGAAAATACTCTTATTTGACTTGTAAATCATTGATGTTTAGTACAAGTCTTAACTTTATGGTATGTGCCTTTTTTTCAGTAGAAGATAAACTTGAGAAACAGGAGAAGCCTGTAAATGGTGAAGATAAAGGAGACTCAGGAGTTGATACTCAAAACAGTGAAGGAAATGCAGATGAAGAAGATCCACTTGGACCTAATTGTTATTATGACAAAACTAAATCCTTCTTTGATAATATTTCTTGTGATGATAATAGGTACAGTCTTTTAAGCTGCTCTTAAGCTCTTAGGTTGAAATGTGACATAATTTCTTATAAATTCACCAAGTTTAATAACTACTTAAAAATATCTAATGACATATATTTTTTAAATTGTTTGTTTATTTTTAGAGAGAGGGAAAAGGAGAAAGGGAGAGAAACATCACTGTGTGGTTGCCTCTCACTCGCGCCCCCAACTGGGGACCTGACGTGCAACCTAGTCTTGTGCCCTGACTGGGAATTGAACCAATGACACTTAGTTCACAGGCCGACGCTCAATCCACTGAACCAGAGCAGCCAGGGTGTAATGACTTTTATTTTAATGTTTTATTTTGCTAAAAGAAAATAATTGTACTAAAATTAAAATTAGTTATTAAAATAGAAGTGTTCATCTAATATCTAAGTAAGACCTTTTACTTGACCCCTCTACAATGTAGTTCAAATAAAGCCAGGGCCAAAAGTACTAATGTTACTTTGAAGTTTGCGGATGTAGTAAAACTGCCACATTTCAGCAAAGGTGGATCCAGAAAATTGTCAGGTTAATCAGAGGACCTAGCATAACACACTAAAGAGATCCAGGGTTTCTGCTGACCAATCCAAATTGTCCTCCTGGCTGCAGTTTAGTGCCACCTAGTGGCAGTTGTCTACTTCACATTAAAAATGAAGGAATAATTCTGAACCCTGTGATTGATTGGGGTCTATAATAGCAGCAATTCAGACACTTGCTTCAGGCATCAGGTCCAGGAATTGGGCTAGGATCATTCTGGGAATTCAGGAACCTACCCTCCTACTCCCAGATTCCTGAGACAGGGTTTCCTTTACTGGCTTGGCCTCCCACTGAGGCTGAGTGGAGGGTGGAGTTAATTGCCAGACCCATTATATTGGTGTTATCATGTTTCTTTGTTTTATCAACTGTATTTGCAAGAATCTAAATACCAGTCATATTATCACATGAAATTTAACAGTCTTATAGGAAATATTGCCATGGACAGCTTATGATGACTTAGGTAAGGTGCTTATTCTTATTTAATCTTTAGAAATTGCTTCATCTTAATTTGGGGATTAGTGCCACATAGTTTTGCTTGAAAATGTCCTTTAACACTTGATATACGCTAAAGATTATTTGTTCTTATAATAGAGAACGGAGACCAACCTGGGCTGAAGAAAGAAGATTAAATGCTGAAACATTTGGAATCCCACTTCGTCCAAACCGTGGCCGTGGGGGGTACAGAGGCAGAGGAAGTCTTGGTTTCCGTGGTAGCCGAGGGCGTGGTGGTGGTAGAGGTGGTACCTTCACCACCCCTCGAGGATTTCGTGGTGGATTCAGAGGAGCTCGTGGGGGCAGGGAGTTTGCTGATTTTGAATATAGGGTAAATATAAGCTTTTCTTAAAACTATATGTCAAACAGCATGCATTTAAGTGAAACTCACAATGATTTTACTCACACATTTTGGGTAAATGTTTTTAGGGCATTTGTATAACTTATTTTTACCTGATTAGGATATTTATATAATTTTACAGAGCAGTAACTTCTTAGCTAATAAGTTCTTTTTGTCTGTTAGGGAACTATGGTTTTAGATTTTATTGTCTGGTAAAATTTACCCCCAAAAACTATAAGAGACTGACTTGAAATTATTTTCTTTTTTTTTTATTTCTTCTTTTACAATGATTTTTTTTGCTGGAGGCTCAGAGGATCATTAAAGGCATTATCCAAAAAAGGATTATATACCATCTACATTTCAGATTACAAATTATGCTTTAACACCAAAAGGGTCTAGGAAGGTCATACTTCACAATGGAAGACAAACCTATACATTTAATTAGCAGCTAACACTTATATAGTATTTTTTGTGTACTAGGCATTGTTCTAAATGTTTTTCATACATTATTTCACTTAAACCTCATAGAAGCTTTATGGTATGGGTTTTATTTTTAATCCCCATTTTACAAATGAGGAAATAGGTATAGAGATATTAAATAATTTGCCCAAGGTCATCTAGTAAGTGATGATGCTAAATCTTGAACTTCGTAAATTTGTTCCTCAGTCAGTGCTCTTAAGTTGGTTTTGTGGAAAACTCAACTATGTTTTTTTATTTTGCCGTGGTCTTGAAAATCTCATGATATATTGACATTTGGGAACTGCTGCTAGGAAATCATATAGCTCTGTATGGTGTGTTTATATTTATTGTTTATTTAAAGGGATTTGTAAATCAATGTCATTGTCCTAGTTTATTGATGTTTAGGGATAGTGGGGAAGGCGCCATATAATCACAGAAAGGATCAAAATCCCCTTGTAAAGAGGTCTACTAGGAATTGCCATGGGCCTCCAGAAACAAAAAGACCTTCTGGCAGGAATTTCATTGTCCAGTATTTAAAACTGACTATTATTGAGATCTTTCTTAAGTGTTCAATTTTAGTGGCTTTGGGTATGGTCTGTTAATTTTCATGCCTTTGATAATTGTTTCATCACAGCCAAGACTGCCTCATCATTAGCTCAGTCTGTCCAGCCATGGTGGCCTAATGGAGCACAGCACTTCTAACTTGCCAAGTAGCCATTATAGCTGGGAGACTAGAAAATATCTTCTGCTTGTCACTATTACTGTTCTTGCCAGTGACATTTTGCTTACAGAATTCAGTAGCCTTTTCACAGATATTTGCCCTTAACTCCTCTGCAATATTTGACACTGGTGACCATCCACCCAACTTGAAGTCTTTCTTTCTAGTTTTTTTAATATTCTTGATTTTTTAAATACAACAACATGTTTCTCAACACAGCCTATAAGGTGCTTCATGATCTTCCTGCTTTTCCAGTTTATGTCTAGTGCTGTCTCTAGTCCTTTTTGCCATTGGGTCTCCCCTTCATTCACTCTGCTACAGGTAATGTGGGCCTTCTTGCTCTTGTTTAGTAGCTTATTCCTATCTCAGAACCTTTTTATATATTCCTCCTGCCTGGAATATTCAGTCTGCTTCTTGTTGCAAACATTCATGCTCATATTTGTACACTGGCAAGTGCCCTTGTGTGCTTGACTGCATTTCCTCTCTCTCTTTCTCTTTCTCCTTCCCCTCCACCCCCCACTCCATTTCTCTCTCCATCTCTTTTGCACTCCCCTGCCCTTACCCCTTCCCTCCTCCCTCTCTCTTTTCCTTCCCCTTTTCCCTTTGTGAGTTTGTGGATGCATATAGCTTCTAATCAGTTTTTCAGCTTGGACCTTGTATGCTTCCACCTTGCATTGCTCCATCTCATCTGCTTTGTGTCTGTGATTCACTTAAACTTAACCGTCCTCAGAATGACCTTGTAATCTTCTTGCCTTCCCATCATCTCAGCTTTGCCTCTTCCCAGTGTTTGATTGGCTAGTAATATACCATATTTTTTGTTTCCCAGATGGTGGTAGTATCCACAGTCATGGCCCATTTCCACATCATTACATTCATTCCATTGATATGTCCCTGCGAGCTACCACAGTAACCCACTGACTGATCTTCAGACCTTCAGTCTCTCTACCTCACTTAAGACATATCAGCTACCTGTTTAAGAACTTAAAACAACTCCTTGTTGAAGATTACATTGAGTCAGTTTGGTTTGAGAAAAACTACACTTAAATTAGACTTGGGTCCCAATGAGAATTTTAGTAATTATTGCTAGCATGACCTCAATTGAGTTGTTAAATCAGGCTCTCAATTTTGACGTTTGTGGAAAGAGAGTTGCATAGTCCTATCTCAGATACACCTTTTGAAGATAATTAAAAATCTCAGAGTTGGAAAGTGAGAGGTCTGACCTCCTAGCCAAACTGTATACCACGTCTATAGTATCCCTTATAGGAGCTGGGACCTTACTCTTCTTGAGGGCATCATCCCACTCCAGGAATGCTCTAATTATGTGGATTTCATAGACACACACACACAATCTGAGTGAAAATCTTTTTCCTCTATGTTCAAACTATTAGTTTAACTCTGTCCTTGTAAACACGCAGAATATATATACTCTTCTAATTTTTTATATATTTGAAAGAATAGCTGTAATGTTGTTGGTGTAAGACTGGACTGTTATTTCACTTTATACTTTGAGTAACCACTGTACACATGATACATGCACTTATGAGTGCAAACATTTTTTTTGAAGCCATGTCTCACTGTTCAGTCATTTTGAGCCTTTAGTTAAAACCCATATCACATACAGGGTGGGGCAAAAGTAGGTTTGCAGTTTTGAGTACAGAAAACACAGAGTTTATTCTTATTTATTAATTATTGTATTATTTTCCATATGAACAACTGTAAACCTACTTTTGCCTCACCTTGTATATTGCACAATTTGAATGCATTGTAGAGGTTATCTGCATGAGTCTTTATCTGTACTAGTGTATCCCTGACAAAATCTTCTTGGGTGGTTCAAGGAGTGACAGATTCCTGGACACTAAGGCATTGCCCTAGTGATTAAAAGATTTTAATGTGATATTGCACTGCCCACTCTTCATACCGTGAGGGTTCCACTTGACATATCCAGCCCCATTTCTCATTACTCTTTAGCTTACTCAAGAAAGCTGGGTCATGTGCCCTGGCTGCTGTGGCTCAGTGGATTGAGTGTCGGCCTGCAAACCATGTGTCGTTGGTTCAGTTCCCAGTCAGGGCACATGACTAGGTTGCACGTCAGGTCCCCAGTTGGGGGTGCGAGTGAGAGGCAACCACACAGTGATGTTTCTGTCCCTCTCTTTCTCCTTTCCCCTCTCTCTAAAATAAAAGGAAGGAAGGAAGGAAAGCTGACTCGTGGTCAACTCTGACGTCATTTGTTGACCAAATATATTGAATTCTTCATATATGCCAAGCACTGAGCTGGACGTTGGTGCTAAGCAAAACATACTTAGTCCTGGCTTCTTGGTGTTTATAGTACAGGGGAAGTCAGACACAGCCAAAAGTTGGGCTCCCTTTCACTTACCTTTCACATTCTTGCCCAAGGTTTCCTCTATCCTTGGAAACTTGTTCCTTCCTCCACAGATTTCTTCCTTTTCTCACCTCCTGTAGTATCTGCGTTCATCAGCATGCATTTTAAATAGATTCATGTTTCCTATTTCATGTGTTTTTTTCTACATCACCAGCCAGATGCAAGCCTCTTGGTATCAATGAATGTATTCTACATTTTTCACCAAAACGCCTTGCTCAGCATGGGGCCATTAATGGTCTTGAAGTAAATGCTTAGCATATGTTAATTAGAAGTACACTACTAGCCTTTAATGATGCCAAAGGTCCATTCGTTGTGCTAGCCCTTGATTGTCCATTCCAAAGTGGAATGACCCTTCTGTCTGCCGTGAGAGCCCTGGCCTCTCAGCAGCCTATGCCTTCTAAATGATACTGTCTGGCACCTATAAAGGTAGAAATAGTGAGTGATTACTCTTACATAAAGGAGATTTACCTGTAGGGATTAAACTCATTTCTCAAACATAGAATTCCTCTCTGAGGTAGATGTCATTGGCATTTGCAGCAGCCTTCATGTAATGGTTGGCTTTGTTTTTTATGGCATGAAGCATTACATTTTTAGGGTAAACATAAACAAATCTGATTGTTTAATGACAACATGTGTTTGATAGAATTATTGATTTTTAGACCTCTTTAAAAATGTCAGCCAAACTTGAAACTCTCGCCCACCCCACCCCAATACATAATTAGGAAACTAAGGACCCAGAGAGGTTAACGCTTGATACTGGTACAAGCTAATATATACAATAAAACCAAAACTCACTGACTTCAAGCCCAATTTTCCTTAAGAATAATGTCAGAAACATAAACCTTTGATGAGTTTGGTCCTATGGTGCATTTTTTTCTTTCCTTTTGGGGGAGGGGAGAAATCAGGCCAAGGATAATAAGAGGACAGCCACTTCCTGTTTTATATGCTGCTGCTAAGAGGTTAAGCCACCGGGGTGTATAAGACAGACTGCCTCGCATTTGAGTATGTGTTTCTTCAGAGACTGTTCAGAGATACTGGGGTGTCCCACATGACTCAATGTGGCTCTTTCTATTCCTTTCATTCTTTCTACCACCTCTGTCTCTTTCCCTCTCTCCCTGCTTTTTTTTTTTCCTTTCAGAAAACCACAGCTTTTGGACTCTTAATAGGTCTGGATTAATCAAACAGCTTTCTAAAAGATTTTTTTAAATTGGAGCATGTGAAGGTTGGCTTTGGTGGAGGGTGGCAGTATCATCTTCAGCTTAATTCTTTCAGCACCAACTTAACTCCATGCTATATGTATTCCAATTTAATAACCTTGTACAAATGGTTTGGTGTTGTGTGCAGAGATAAAGTTGTCTTGAACAGGAAATGTGTATTTCTAATAGGGTGAGAATCAGCAGTAAAAGCCAGGTATGTGGTAGCCCCTGGCTCTGATACTGTGTGTGTACAGGCCCTTAGTTTAGGGTTAGTCTCACTGGAAAGCTAGAAACTCCTTGAGATTTTTACTGCTTTTTCCTTAGTTACTTTTTAAAATTTCCCAGTCAACTCTGATTTTCAAAACTCATTTCAAATGTAAAACTTATCCTTAAAAAGAATTTCTAAATCATTGCTTCTCCTGGCATGACCCTTTGGAGAGAAATGTTATTTTACTGTCTGGATATTTTATTACTTAGTAAAGACATCAAAGACTTAGATTTTATTAATCTTCTTTCAAAATATGTTGTTGGTTGTACTTGATGAATTTGACTAGTATGTTGAATGTTGAAGTTTTGTCGTCGTTTTTAAAGATTATTAGGATGGCAACCAAAGATAGTGGGGTACACCTGTATCTTAGAGGGAGGAGCTTCTTGCTGGGACCAGCCCATAACACCACTGCTTTTAACTTTACTAATTAGAAAATGCAGTTAACAAATAATGAGCTCCTGTGGAAGTTGTAAAAAGTGTTTCCTGGAACTCAGTGGTACATATTTGTACATGAAAGTAAAAGGAGGGTATATTTAAAGGTCATGTAAATTATACTTAAGCAAATTAGAAAGAAATAATTATTAATTAACCAATAATTTGAAGCATGAGCTAATTTTCTTTTCCTTTTTTAGAAAGACAACAAAGTTGCTGCATAGTCTACAAACAAGTCTTTGAAAATAGGTGAATTTCTAGCTCTTCATGGTCCTGAGAATTGGTTTCAGTCTTTACCAAGAATGAAGAAGTGAATTTGCTGTATATTTGTCACCAGCACTGGTTTTTTTTGTTGTTGTTTGTTTGTTTGTTTTTCTGCTTAATTTCAAAGATACAATGCAGTTATATTGGGCAAGGGGGAACAGCTCATCTTTAAAAATGAGCATTAAATATATTTGAAATAGCAGAAGGTTAAGTAATTTCTTATGTATAGTTAAACTAAAGCAGTACTGCAGTGGAACTTACAAGTATTTTTTCATTACTGAAAGGATTTTTCTTATCGCTAAATTGTATTTGGCAATTATTGCAAGTTGCCTGCAGATAGGGCCGTGATACTGTGTTTTGAACCACAGAAGATTTTGTGTGTGTGTGTGTGTGTGTGTGTGTGTGTGTGCGCGCGCGTGCGTGTGTCTTTTGCCCTTCCCTTCTTTCTTTTTGGAAATACTGTAATATCCCTTTTGAGCTAGCTTATTTCATCAATTAATTAGGTTGCTGGATGGTAGAGAATTTTGTCAGTCAACTATGTACACACAGTAAATACTGTTTCTTAGGCAAAGGTAACTTTTTATATAGTTGTAAAATTCCATTATATCCCATTGCCAAAGAAACATTAAGAACTTTGTATAGCTGTATAAAAAGCAACTAATTTTTTAAAGAATAAACATTTTAAAGTCAGCAAACATACTGTGTCCTTGCAGAAGTTGATGTGCTGAGGAGCAGAGCTATTGGTGGGACTTTTCATAGCTTTCCAGGCTTAAGATTTTTTATTTTATTTTTCTTTTTTAATGTTTGGAACACAAATGAAGATTTGATACATTCTTTCATTACATAAAAGGATAAATTACTCATGCTCGTTGTAAGACCTTCATTTGATAGTAAATGGCATATCACGATTTGTCCAAATAATAGATATTTTCAGTATATGAATGTAAATAATCATAGATAAGAATGTACTTAGCTGTATTTTCAAATAAGTAACACCCCCCCCCTTTTTTTTAAGACAGTAAGACTCAGCATCAATTAACCTGTTTTTCAGATAATGCCTGGAATTTTTGTCATGATAAGTTGACTCCTTCCATTATATTTCAAGAGGAGTCAGAGTCTTAGAAATTATTTTAGCAACCTATGCGATACCATAACACTGGTTTTAAGCCTATAATCCAAAAATGATTCAGAATAGAGTTTATTGCTTATATAAATTACTAGTAAATCTTTTTTGATATTTTAAGCTATAGTGGGGGGGGGGATCTGGCCACTTGCGTTTTTATGAAGGCCATGGAATAAAGGAATCCAAAGATTTAAATTTTTTTATCTCTTTTAATTTTATTAACTTTCTCCTTAAACTATTTAGTAGTGATAATGATGTGGAAAATGGCACTGTAGGAGAATTGGAATGTTTAAAGATGGTTGATATTTTTAACTTTATATCTTTTGTATAGTTGTACAAGAATGTTTTGTAATTTGGTTTCATTATTAAGCTTCAGTACTTGGCAGCCGTAATTTAGATAATATTGCTTAATACTGTTTGTCTGCATGTTAACAACAAAACCTTTTGGAGGACTCTGAAATCATGATATTGAGCACATTTTTGAGGCATTCTGAACATCAAAGCAACTGCTGTGGCATACCTATAGACAGTTTCAGATGTCCTTGGCTGCTTTCAAGAAGAACTGTAAATACCAGTTCTACATTCTCTAAAAGTATGAATTCACACATTTTCCAAGCCCTCTGGGTCACTGACTAGGGCCTTTGGTGCCCCAGTAGTAGTAACTGGCAGCATGGCATACCTGCAGTGCACCGTACAATATTGAAGCAAGGTTCTTATTCTGAGACAGAATAAAACTCTTCAATAAAAAATGTTCGTCAAAGTTCTTTCTCCTTAAACAGTGATATTCTCTTACAATAGAAAGGTAATGAAAGGCATCTTTAAAATGTCAGAGTAGAGTTATGGTCATGTTTATATTCCTTAAAAAACTAAATTAATTTCTCTTATTCTAAGGTTTATTTATTGTTGTAGGAATTTAGGTAACGGTAGAAGCTCCCTTTTCCCCCTCTAGAGTGAAGACCACACCTAAATCAGATCTGACAGGATGAGACAGCCAAGTGGGAAACCTCAGTCTAGAATGCTCCCTCTGTGGGCAGGTATGTGCAAAAGAGAATAGAAGGAAGGACTGACTACTCTTAAAATCACCTATTGGACAGACTCTCCCTCCAAAAGTAGAACTTAATGTGAAGAGTAGGGAGATAGGACTGTTAATCCAGCTCAGTGGCTCAATCAGAAGCTGAACTGACATCCAGGAGTATTTAGGAATGTGAGAGATGTGTTTTTGGTTGTCCCAATGACTAGGAACCACCATTGGCATTTAAGAGTAAGGGTCAGAGATGGTAAATGTCCTACACTATGCCAGATAGTAATAGTACCACATAATCAATCATTCAGCCCAAAGTGCAGAAGTCGCCTGTCCACTTGGAGAACTACTAGCCAAGTTCCCTCCATGTAGGAAGACAATCAGTGGGGAATTAATTCTACTCACCCCCCTCCCCAACTTACTTAACTTACTTTACATAGAACATGAAAGAACAGGGATAACGGGATATTACTTCCAATAGCAGTGTCAACATTTTGGAAACCAGTTATCACAGTAGGAGTTAATCACTCCATCCAGTTCTTTCTTGTAGGTTCACAAATCTCTTATCAGAATCATCTGAGAAGCATTTTTAAAGTACAAATTTCCATATTCCACACCTTAAGCTCTGATTCTGAAGTTTTATTGTAGAGCCTGGATATCAGTTGGAAGTCCCACAGGTAGTTCTAATCAGCCAGGTTTAGAAAGACAGCTTTTTAATTTATTTTTTTAACTTTATTGTTGACACTATTACAGATATCCCCATTTTCCCCATCTTTGCCCATCTCCACCGAGCCTCCCTTCCCTCTTCCATTACCACACTGTTGTCTATGTGTGTTATGCATATATTTTCTTAGGCTAATCCCTTCACCTTTCATCCAATCCCCCCACCTCCTTCCGCTCTGACAGTCTTCCATGTATCCATGCCTATTTCCATCCTCTTCATCAGTTTATTTTATTCATTAGGTTCCACATATAAGTGAGATCATCGGTATTTGTAGAAAGTTTAAAACATCACAGCTGGGTCATCTAATCTAGCCCCCTCGTTTAAGGGCCTTAGTGATGTTTTCTCAGTAGGATTATTTTTTCATTTCCCCTATCCTTCCAAATCCAGTATATTCAGGTTGTGACTGGGTTGTGAAGAGAGGGAAATGAGTAAGTGTGGGGGATGAGGGAGGACACATCTGCAAGACAGAGTCTGGGGCAAACAGAGATTGAGACTTAAGTTTCCTACAGGGTTTGGCTGCTTTGAGTACTGGGATTGAGTTTTTTGTTCCTAGCGTACAGGGAATGGATGTGTATAGTGTCTGTGTCTCACATTTACGTGGCTGTTGTCCTTGCTTCTGGGTTATCTGCCTGAAAAAGATTCTCATTCTGTAAGCCCCTGTGTTAATAGTTCAGATCTAATCATGTCTGGATTCAGTGTTGCAGAATACTGCCCTGTTAGATTAGAGCCTATAAATTGGTTTTAAGCTGACGGTGGGGAGAGTATCATAATGTAATCAAGATGTGTAATCTATTAAAGGAGCTCAGAAGTCTCCAGTTTGCTTAGGTTACCTGTTTTGACTTTGTTTTTAAACGATGACAGGTATTAATACAGTTGGACTCAAACTTATGGAAGTAAAGTAGCACCATTTATCCCTGGATGCTAAGTGGGCTTTTGTCCAGAGCAGGCTGCTTTAGCTTCTCTCAAGATGAAGACACAGGAAAAACTTCTTAAAAGAGGTATTCCCTGAGTAGGAGTTGAGCAAGTGAAGGAAGTATGGGAGAGTGTAGCTTTGAGCATCAGAGGCTTGCAGAGGCCAGCAGCAGCCAGCCAGCCAGCCAGGGTGCACTAGGAAGCTAGGGATGCAGGCCCCAGTCACTACTCTTGGGGTAATTCCAGCCTTCTGAGGAGGAGCACATCAAACATCCTGTTTCTTAGAGCCAGTATTCATAAAAACAAGATTCTGGTTTTGGGACATTTATAAACCTGGCTTCAAGAGCACGTGGTGAGACTATGAACCTAATATGGTTTCGTTCTCAGTGATGGTGCAGAGCTGTGAGCCAGTAGTATGAATATCTTTTAAATTCCAACTGTCTTCATATTTAATGCACTTGGCTGACTGATAAAAATGTTCTTAGATTTAGCTCATAAACATATCAAAATAGATCTGAATCTGATTCCAGTTCATAATGAATGTTAGTTTCAAAATGCACTGATGTCCAATGTTGTGGTTTATAAAGAAACAAAGCAGCTCTGTGAAAGCAAAGCATATCTCAGGTCAAAAATGAGGCTTTCATAGAGTGATTCATATTTTAGGTGCACAGAGACAACTGAGAGCAGCCAGCAAGGAGCTCATGGCCCAGAAAGTTACCTTTACCTCCAGACTTGAAGAGCAATCTGGGAGTAAAAGGGGGAGAGAGCAAAGAATGCCAAACTTGAGGGGGTGTGAGAAGCCTGGGCCCAGGCAAGATTAAAGTGATTATAAATGGTTTACAGTCATCCTAGTACAGAGGACATTGACATGTTTACTAGATGTCTGCAGTGTGCTTCTATAATCCTGGTACTCACCTAATCCTGATAATTCTTGGGTGTTAGGGTAGCTGCACACAGGATTGCTGTGAATGCAAATCCCAGTGTTGCAATTCAGGATTTTGATTGTGCTGAAATTGTTCTGTACATTTTTTTTTATGGAATGGTTGGGTAATGGGTTATCCCTTTCTCCATTCCCCAGTATATAATAGCATTTCTTTTTCCCAAAGTGGGTGTGGAGTCTTACATGTTGCAGTTTATAAAATGCAACTAGGTTTTGTTTTGTTTTTGTAAAAGTAATACACTGTAGTCCTGGCCAGGTGGCTTAGTTGGTTGGAGTCCTCTATACACTGAAAGGTTGCAGGTTTGACCGTATAAGAGGCAACCTATCAATGTTTCTCTCTCCCTTCCTCTAAAATCAATTTAAAAACACATCCTTGGGTGACGATTTAAAAAAGAAAAAGTTAATATATTGTAAAAAGAATATGGAAAATATGGAAGATGGTTTTTTTTAAATAGGGGAAAAAATTACCCAGGGCTAACTGTTGTTAACACTATTTGAGTGTATATTCTGCCTAGCATTGTTCTGTACAGTCATGTGCTTTCCAACAAAAATGGATCTATGGTAAATGTATTGTTGTAAAATATATACTTGCTTTTTTCACATATATTGAGTATCACTGTTTTGTTTTAAAATATATGCACACAGAAAAGTACACATGCGTAGTTACCCATGTAACAAGCACCCAGATTAGGAGTCAAAATACCAGTAGTACTTCCATCACGTAAGCTGCCCCAACACACACACCCTCACTGGGGGGCTTCCAGTAGCCCTCTTCATCCTCAAGGATAACTACTCTCCTGACTTCTAAAGGCATAGATTGCTTTTGCTTGTTTTTTGTTCTTTATATAAATGGAATTATATAGTATATACTTTTGTCGTGCTTAGCTTCTTTGCTCAACATTGTCTTTGGGGGAGTTGACCGTATTGTTGCATTTGGCTGTGGACTGTTCATTTTCATTGCAGTATAATATTTCATTGTGTTAATAGACAACAATTTATCCATTCTGAGGATGTCATATTTGGGTAATTTCTGTCTTTTGGCTGTTAAAATAATGCTGGCAATGTCTTTTCCTTCGTGAGAGAAGCCAAAGCTGGAGCGAGTGAAAAAGTGAACTTAGAATATAGTGAAAGATAGTGCCCAGCTATAGTGCCACTCCACACCAGTGTGCTCAGCAAGTAATTTGTTACCATAAAGTATCAGACAACCCTGAAATACTGTCAGTGTAGACACAGGTAGATGTATATTTTAGAGCAGATTCAGGGTTAATCCTCTATATGCCCAACTTTTGACCCCTAAGGAGACTGCTCCCACCACCACCTTTCCCAGGGGTAGCACTGGAGGTTTTTTGCCCTACAAACCTATGTTCAGATGTGGGCTTGATGTCTTTGTTCCCTTCCCTTTTCTGGTAAAACCTCTGTTACTCTTTTGAGGCTCATATTATCCTCTCACTCTCCTGATTTGATCATCTAATTACCTGATTACTGTCCATAATCTTGAAAAACCTGATATCTGCCTCCTCCTTCCTCTATGCTGCTATCCTTCCAAATGACTTCAATTTCTATGTAGTTTACCCATGATAACCATACTCTTGGCTATGATTTCTTAAAGCAAAGAGATAGAAAGCAAAATTAGTAAAGGGAAAAGATGAATGGGCAAAGTCTGGGGGAAACCAGGCTCAGACTTTCAGAGGGGTCTTTGAAAGGAGTCGTACATGACATACAAACAGTTCAGGCTCAGTCAGCCACTCTTACTAGTTTGGGGAATGGTGGAAAAACCTGAAATCCAGGTTTCCAGATTTGTCCAAGGGCCAAATTTGTATCCAGGCCTTATATAAAGGATAGCAGTCGAGCCTGCTTTGTTAACTCTCCTGGACCCACCCTGGTTCTCGTTCCTTGCTCTGTGACTTTCCTTTCATTCCCTCCCGCCCAAAACCATATACACCCGCACCTTGTCCATCAGCTTCAACTGCAGAACCTCTGAATCATGGATTTGGACACCCCATACTTTGATCTTCCAACTGACTTGCTCAAGAAATAACTTAAAAAACTGAGCTTTCTTCTTAGGATTCATTAGTTCCCTTCTTCCTTTTGCTTTCCCTGCCACTTATATCCAGCCAGCCTAGACTCCGTGATCCTCCATCTGTCTTGCAAATACCCTAAAATCCCTTGTTCCTCTTTTGAGCTGCTTCCTGCCTAAAGACTTCAGCCCTGAAAGCATCTGCCCATCCACATGTCAGTATTCACCCAGAGGGCTCAGTCCAATGGAAGAGAATCACAAATGAGTAAATTAAAACAACTGTAAATCTGATTACCGCTCTTTACTGGGCCCTCAACATTGCCAACAAAACTTAGTCCTTTTTTGTAATCGTTTTTCTGCAGAAGGCAAATGGCCTTGCCATCGATTTCAACAAGAACTAGAAGACATTAAATGGAAACTGGATCAAGCACTTACTATACTCTAAACCAACCTCATATGCAGTCCAGCCTATTCCTGGCAGCCCAATAAAAATAGAGGAAAAACCACTTATCAGAAAATGGCTTGTGCTCCTGCTTCCTAACTCCTAGACCTAAAATACTGATTATCTCTTTTTCTCCTTATATCTTCAACTCCTTCCTTGATAATGGGTCCTTTCTATTCACATTTAATTTTTAAGCTGGCATACTATATAGCATATTAATGTGTTGATATTCATATAAAATTACAATTATGTAGCATGTTTAGTAATTATGAACTTGAATCCTACATCCTGTTAGTGCCTACTTAGCTCTATCAAGATGCCTGATCTCCCTTTCATTAATGCACTTGGTCTGCTCCTTGAGTGAGCCTTTCCAGTTTTCTCTCATTTGCTTTGCAGAAGCATTCCATAGTGTTGTCCTCTTCCTTCTTAAAATAGTCTTATCTTCCTGGCTGCTATGTTCATCTGGTTTTACTCTTCCCCTCTCTAGCTGCTGTTCCTCAGTCTGTTTACCTGATTCCTCCACCATCCCACCTTGAACTAATTGTGTTCCTCAGAGTTCCTTCCACATGAGGTTTTTTTCTCCTTTTTTAAGCTATATACTCTCTGGCATCAACCCCTATGGTCTTAACTATATGAAATTATTTTTAAAATCACATATCTAGCACAGTTCTCTTCTGAAACTAGATCAGACCTCTTTTAAAAAAAACCTCATCCAAGGATTATTGATTTTAGAGAGAGAAACCAATGTGAGAAACGTCAATCAGTTGCCTCCTGTAGGTGCCCTAACCAGGGATCGAACTCACAACCTATGTATGTGCCCGACCTGGGATTGAACATGCCACCTTTTGGTGCATGGGATGACTCACCAACCAACTGAGCCACCCAGCCAGGGCTAGATCTGACTTTCTGATATCGGTACTTGAAGGCCTCTCAAATTTAATTTTTCCCAAACTGAAGTAATCTCCCCTTTACTTTTCTTCTAGTGTTCTTGATCCCAGGATGTAGCTGTATCACCATCTACTAACCTGAGTATGCCAGAAATATGGAAGTTATTTTTGACACTGCTTCAGTTGTGTACCAGCTTCACACCTGTTACCAAGTTCTGTTAATTCTACTTCCTGAATATATCTAATACCTATTTTTTATTAAAATTTTAAAAAATTATTTAGATAGGGGGTATGTGTATACGTATGTGTTTTAATTTAAGTCCCTTGGAAGGTTTTTTTTTTTTTTAATCCTCACCTAAAGAATTTGTTTTCTAAGAGAGGAAGGGAGGGAGAGAGGGAGAGAAACATCAGTTACCAGGGATCAAACACACAACCCTTTGGTGTACAACATGACCTCCAACCAACTGAGCCACCGGCCAGGGCCCTCAGAAAGGTTATAAAGAAAGGCAGCAGTCATGCTAACAGTCTTATTCTTTCCTACCTCTAGTATCCTGTTTTTAGTTTTGCTGATTTACTATGGAAAAGGGAAAACCATTTATTCAACAAATATTTGAGTCCTTACTGTGGAAGAGGTATAGCTCCAATTGCAGGGTAAGCAGTAGCAAAAAGAAACAAAACCCAGCCCTTATTAGAACTTGTATTTTGGAGGTAAAATATGTAATATTCTAAGATTATTAAGTGCTTGGAGAAAAAGCCAGTAAGGGGGGTGGGAATTGTTGCTTCCAATTTAAAATAGGTTAGGATATACTCTGATTTCTCTTCAGCAAGTATAAATCTTTTGCCTTTTAAAATAGGTTAGGGAAGCTGACGTTTGAGAAGTAACTCAAAAAGGTGATTGGTTATTCAAGCAAAAGAAATTGTGGCTGCAAAGATCCTGAAGCAGGAGTGAACCTAGTATAGCTGGAGTGGAGTGAGGGAGGTGTAGTAGAGTATGAGGTTAGAGAGGGGGCAGTGGGGGCAACTGTAATGATTGTCGTTTATTCTGAGGTAGAGGCAATTATAGGATCTTGAACAGAGGAGTGACAGTCCAACTTAATTTAAAAGAATCTCTGGCTGCTGTGTTGAGAATAAACTATATAGTAGAGCAAGAAGCAGGGAGGTCAGGAAGGAGGCCAGTGTGCTAATCCAGAGTGATTCACCCTGCTCCCTGGCAGTTGGAACTGGGCTTAGACTCCCAATACTGAATCTGTTGCAGAGGCCTTTGTGGTTGAGTCCTGTGGTATGGGGACCATTGTGGTATCCTCAGCAGATTGTTCCTCTGGCCAGGGTTTTAATGTATGCATTCACACCATTCAGAATTAAATAACAGGATACAGTCAAAAGTCTTCCTCTTCTCATTATCCCTCAGACTTACACATAGAATAGAGTGAGGTTGTTTCCGATTTTTGCTAGTACAAACAGTGCCATGATGAAGACCCTTCATGAATCATTTCACAAATGTGTGAATTTATCTGTAAAATAAATCCAGTAACTGAAAATTCTGGATAGCAGGAGACATAGCCTTTGTAATTCTAATAAATATTGCTATGTCTCTCTTAGAGATTATAGCAGTTTACACTTTAACCAGTTTTTGAGAGGGTGTCTGTTACCCCATATTCACCAATACGATGCTACCAAACTTTAGAAAATTTTTGCCAGTCTTATAACTGAAAAATGTTACCTCAGTACCCCATGCATTTCGCTTTGTGTGAGGTTGAACTTTTTTTCATAAGTTTAAGTTAGTACTTTTTGTGAATTGCATATAAATATTGTTTGATTATTTTTCTCCCTGGATGTTAGTTCTTATTTATAGGAGCTCTTTTTTTCATTAGGGAAAATTTTGGTTTTTTGTTTGTTTCACTGAATAATACCTGTATATAGTTACTGCAAATGAAACAAAATAGTGTACATTTAGCCTACTTTTCCTTAAAGGCAAATACTATTAACTGTTTTATCTGTATTCTAGAAAGTGTTACTCTCCAAATTGTGTGTGTGTGCGCGAGAAAGAGAGAGAGAGATACCCACATCCCACTTTTTACTAATATATCAGTAGGAAGAGCCTGTATAAACTTCTTTATTTTGTTTCTTTCACCTGTTTGTCAACTACAGGTCTCCTGATGCAAAGATACACTGTTTTAACCCACACACACAGACTCACACATCATTGCTCTCTATTTTATTAATATATTTACCATAATACGTGGTTACAGTTAATATGTATTACATATTACAGCTAAGTAAACATCATTATGAATGACCCAAGTAGTATAAACCCCACCTATATTTCCTTTCTTACAAAATGTTATTCTTCCTGCCATTAAAAATTGCCTTATTTACATGGTTGATTTTAAAAGCAGAAAACTAATAAACAGTATTCTGCTATGATTTCATAAGAATTCTTCAGCACAGAACCAAAGGGTATGCCTTCCCTACAGTTCTAATCATAAATACTATACCTTTAAAAAATATATACTATGATCCAAATTAAATGGATTGTCTTAGGTTCAAAATCATCTACACATTTTAATTTGTTTTGTAATTGGATCTTGTCCAATTTTTAAATTGTTTTTCTTTATATTTTTCCTTTTGTACTTTTAATATATGCACCAGAATATGTGGCCCATAATATGATGAGTAACTGTGAACCTGTCACTTAACCCAAAAACTATAGTGTTTCCAACAACCTGCATCTATGCATTACAGCTCCTGTATTCTGTTTCTGCCTCACCCAAAAGGAAACTGCTCTCCTGAATTTTGTATGTATTTTTATCTTGATTTTGGTTTTATTTACAAGATTTTTCCCTAGAATTTCTGATTGGCTCTTAACACATGCTTTCTCATGTGTTTTCTTCCTCCCCCTCTCCTCCTCCCCCTCCTCCTCCTCTCTCTGACTCTCTTTCACATCTCTATCTTTCATATTCTCTATTACTTGGAAGGTATTTCATTTTTCTTCAGTTCACCGGTTTTCTTAATCTAATTTAGACAATTTTTTCTTGGACCATTATTTTCTCTACAGTTTTTTGTTTGTTTTTCCTGGAGTTTCTGAATGTTCTTTTTTGCTTGTATTTGTTTCCTTTATCATATAATAAAGATTTACTAACCCTCAACCATGCTATTTATTTTATTTAGTCTGTGAAGCCTCCTTTATTCCCTAGTTATCCTATAACCTTCTGCCATCCTGCTAAAAGTCAAACATGTTGCTTTCAAAATCTTCAGCAAAGTTAGTATCCTGGGATTTCTCTTCATTGCTCTTAAGAGTCATAGTTGCCTGGATGCCATATTTTCCATTCCCTTGTTTCTAGACCCCTTCCTTAGTTCTAAGGGCCAGATAGTAAGGTTTCTGTTACATCTTCCTCTCCCTTTTAGTTAACAACCCTTTAAAAATATAAAAAGTATTCTTAATTGCTTATCCTTCATCTAACATACAGTGGTGCTAAAATCAATGCCAGTTTAATTCTTTAAAGATGATGGGTCACTCTCTTTCTCTCTCTCTCTCTCTCTCTCTCTCTCTCTCTCTCTCTCTCTCTCTCTCTCTCTCTCCCTCTCTCTCTCACCTTAGCACTGTCTTTTGTGTTAAAATTTTTTATTCTGATTTCTTTGGGTATGGGTCTTTATTTTATCCCAGTGTCATGCTGGGTAGTTCATAGACCCTTTGATTTGAAGATCTGTGTCTTTAGCTCATTCTTTTATTATTTCATAGGTAATTTCTTTGATACCATCCACCATGTCCTTTTACTCAAATATAAGAGCTGTTGGGTCCATCTTTTGTGTCTTACTTAGTTTTATCCTCATTTTCTGGTGGTTAATCTTGGTCTCCTAACTATCTTGGGCAAAATAGTTAGTTGCCTTAGAGCTCTGTATGTGGCCAGGATTTGTCATTGGCAGGGTTTGCTTTAAGGTAATAATCTTTATCCTTGAGATCTCTAAACTCCAGAGGGCTTTGTTTAAAGGTGCCAGTATTTCCAGATCTCACTGATACCTGCAGAGAAGAGTCTTCCTTTTACTTGTTTGTGTTTCCCAGGAGTGTGTTGCCTAATTATAGGTCATTCTAATTGCAGCAGTGAGAAACAGGATTGTTCATTGCTTGTGCAGACAGATCTTTAACATTAGTTTTCCTGTTTTCAAGCCTCCTCCTCAACTCTTGCCCTCTCTCATATCTGCTGCAGACTGAAGCACTTCCGAGTTCCAGGCAAGTGGCTCCTGCACACTAGCACTGCAGGCCTGTTGCAGGTGGCAGCACCCTCTGCTCTGCCCTGGACCACCGTTCTGCCATCTACTCTTATCGGTCTAGAAATTTGTTGGAAGTTACTTCACAGATTCCTCCCTGCCCAATTTTATTTATATTATAAATATCATTTTTCTCATTTATTGACATTTTAATGTAGCCTTTTAAAAAGGTAAACATTTGTAGTTGTTTACCATCTTAAAGCAGCTATCTGTTTGCTTCTAGTGTGAAGCACCTTCAATTCTTGCCTGTACTACTACCTCTTCATTGGTCACCCTCTATCTATACTGCACTCCTCCAAATCGTTTCCTATGCAGTAGTAGCTAGAATGAACCTTTGGGAACACAAATACGTCAAATTATATCACATGTCTTAAAGAAGACATCTAATATGGAGGCCTCAAGAGATAGTGTCCTACTGGAAGTTGTATCACTGCAACTGTGGTCTGATATGGATGTGATCATAATGTCAAAAAGCAAGACCTGTACTCAAAAAAGCCAGCCCCTGAACAGGGCCTCTTCTCTCCCCAAGACCTCAGCCCTGGTCTAGGCCTTTGAGTCACAGATCTAAAAATAAGTCACAGGGCTGTGAGCTAGCAGGGCAGCTGCACACCTCTGGTTCTGTGACTAGCTGCTACTTGCTCAGCACTGCCACTGCTCTGGACAGGCTAGAGATCCGGCTCTGCTTTTGACCTGGCCTCAGAGCTGCCCATAATCTGGTGCTGGGCTTCTCTCTAGGTATGAATGATCAGAACCCCACACTATTACCTGCAAGTGTTTAAAAGGGCTTCTTAATAAATCAAGAAATGCCAGGCCAACCCATACTTAGTATAACCTCTCCCTGGATGTATCTCTGAATCAGATGCCTCCCTGTGTCTCCATTCCAGACTCCGCGGTTTTCATCTTAGGTCATTACTTCTGCTCAAAGTATACCTAGTGTCTGGGCCAGCTTTTCTCTTCCAGCTACTACTTGGTTTAAATCTGGAAATTCTGGAGACTTCGGATTTCTATTGAAGTGAGATGGGACTGTCAGAACATAGCTGCCTTTTTCCAGAAGTGGAAAGGAGCTGTCAGACACGTTCATTTTTGCATTATGCCAACTTGAATTTACCTTCTTTCTAAAGGAGTTAGGAAGTATACGACCAAATATTAGCACAAGTAATGTCTGCCACAGCCAGATGACCTGGTAATGACAAGCGCACAGAGACTTGTGGAAAGCCTGGCAGTATGCCAACAATTGTTGGCATGATCGCCAGGGTGTCTCCTGGAGGAGGCTGACATCTTGTCACAGTTGATTTACCCATGCCACCAACATCAAATGAACAAACTGGTTGTGCACACAGTCTTCAGCCTTTCAAAAACAAAGATTAAAAAAACAGCAAAGTAGGTATAGATGAAAATTTCCCTAATTTAGTAAAGGATATTTACCCCCAACATGTACAGCCAACATGTATAATGGTGAAATATTACTCTTTCCTCTTGAGACTGGTGTGAAATCTACAAACTACTACAATTAATAAGTGAACTATCAACATATAAGAAAATCACATTTCTATGTACAAGCAAAATAATTGGAAAATGAAAAGTTAAAATACCATTTATAATAGTACCCTGCCAAAAATCGAAATACCTAGCAATCTAATGAAAGATATGCAAGACATCTACACTGAAAACTACAAAACATTTCTGAGTAAAAGCATGTCTTCAGAAACTTGGACTAGACAAAGAGGACACAAGAAGTGATAACAATGAAAGACAAAAGAAAATACTGATAAACTAGACTTCATTAAGACTAAAAATTTGTTGATCAACATACATCAAAAGCCCTGACCATGGCTCAGTGAGTTGGGCATCGTCCCACAAACCAAAAGGTTGCTGGTTTGATTCCCAATCAGAGCACATTCCTGGGTTGCAGGATAGGGACCCAGTTGAGGTTGTGCAAGTGGCAACCAATGGATATTTTCCTCTCTTCCCTTCCCCTCTATAGATAGATTAGATAGGCAGAAAGATAGACATCAAGAGAGTGAAAATGAGCCACAACCTGGGAGAAAACGAGCTCATAATTCAGAATATATAGAAAATAAAAATCAGTTTTTTCAAGAAAAAGAACAATTTTTAAAAACCTTTAACATAATAGAGGAAGATATTCGAGTATAATAAACATGAAAAGTTCTTGACATTTTGTCATCAAAGAAATACAAATTAAAAGCACAAAGATACCATTCTACCCCGAGAGCAATGACTGAAACAAGACCATAGTGTCAAGTGTTGCTGAGGAAGTGGAAGAACTGGGACTTAATATTGATTTGTTGTTCCACTTATTTATACATTCATTAGTTGATTTTTTTTTATTTTTATTGGTTCTAAAGTAAAAATTTAGTTTATTAATTTGTTTACGACACAGTACACAAGAGGCAAAGTGTTTCACATCATAGATCTCACTTCCAATTCCTTGGAATGTTCATTTCTTTGGCTAAAAGGAGAGACTAGACGGGAAAGCCAGGCAACACTTGGGCAACTGAAATAAGGTCAGGGCAGGGGCAATGCTGACACCTTCCTCACGGGGATGGGCAAAGGTGGCTATTAGTTGCAAGGTGATTTTCTAGAATCATTAGCTGGAAGCACAGGAGCACCTCTCCTGGACGCTTGAGCCGCCTTGGCCTCAGTCATCCCCACCACACAGGTATAGCAGCGCTTTCTGGTAGTCACCCTTCGTGTCTTGCTGGATGTAATAGTACAGGGACTTGCCGTACTTTTTCTTGAATTCAGACCTGATTTTCAACATGTCCACTTCACTGCGGGAGATCATGATTCTGATCAAGACCTTGTCGCGTGTCCCCTTGCCCTTCATGGAGTCATACAGTCGGTCAGCAAAATACAGAGGCTTGTTCTGGATGCACTGGACCAGGTTCAGGAAAGCATTTTCCAGGTCTCCCTTGACTTCCTTCTTGATGCTCTCCAGCATGTCATAAGGGCTATAGCTCTTGTACCTTTCAAATACTTTCTGGAGGTGACACACGCTCCGCTCAGTCATGATGCTGATCCACTTGGGAACATCAGTTCCTTTCCTCTTCACTCCAGCATCATAGAGATCCCGGGCATCTTGGTCAATCAGCTCATAGTCAATGACAGAGCCATCTTCTGCTCTTCTACCCTTTGCAAGGGCAACCATCAGCTTGCGGAAGTCACCAGATGTGTCAGGAATAATGTCCTTCTCCAGGTCAGTCTTGTACATCTCCTTGTAGACTCTGTTAATTTCCTGCAGCTCCTGGTTGGTCCTGGAGCAGATGATCTCGATGAGAGAGTCCTCATCAGTCCCCAGCCCCTTCATGGAGGCCTTCAGTTCGCTAGCGTCATACCGAGCAGGTATTTTCAACAGGCCCAGAATCACTGTCTCCAGGTGGCCGGACAAGGCTGACTTCAGTGCTGACGCAAGATCCTTTTTGGTCCTTCTCTGGTAGGTGAAGGCGATATCCTGCCTCTGCTCATTGCTGCGGTTGGTCAGAATGTTGACGATGGTGACCTCATCCACACCTTTGGTCTTGATGGCTGTTTCGATGTTCAAAGCATCCCGCTCAGCATCAAAGTTGGTGTAGGCTTTGACTGACCCGTATGCATTTGGGGGTGTCGAGTGATCACCCTCCAAGCTGAGCTTGCACAGAATTTCATGAACAGTAGACATTTTGAAAGAAGCTGGGCCAGGCGCTCAGAACCGCGAGAGTCCCCTGATGCAGAACCCATTAGTTGATTCTTGAATGTGCCCTGACATGGAACCAAACCTACCACCTTGGTGAATGAGGATGGTTCTCTAACCAACTGAGCCATTTGGCCAGGGCAGAGCTGGGACTTACTTTAATGGTGGGAGTGTAGATAGGTACAGTTACTTTGGGAAACTAATGGGCAATATCTACTAAAGCTAAATACATTTATGACCCAGCAGTTTCCTTGTTGGGTATATGTCCAATAGAAGTGATTGGCTTATGTCCACCAAAAGACTTGTACAAAAACGTTCATAGTAGTCATAATAGCCCAAACTTGGAAATAATTTGAATGTCCAATAACAGTAGAATGAATCAATACTGGTATATTTATCAGTGGAACACCAGTGAGGAGGGAAGGAGCTTGTTCCACACAACATAAGTGAATCTCAGACATGATGACTGGAAGAAGCCAGACCCCCAAAAAAGTACATACTGTATGATTCCATTTACATGAAACACACTGGCAAAACTAACCTATGGCAATAGAGATGAAATAGTAATCATCTTCAGGGGAGGAGGGTCTGCTAAAGTATTTTCTATCTTTATTGGGATGGTGGGTATAGTATGTATGTATACATAACATTTCAACTGTATACATAAAATTTGTGTATGCAAATTAAATGTCAATATAAAAGATACATGGAGGCGGGGCCTTGATTCTCTCCATTGCTCTGCCCCTCTGCCTTGCTAACTCCCTGTGCTTCTGCCTCCTGACTTCAGTTCTATAAAAACACAAATATTTACATCAGAGTCTTCAGTGATTTTGTTTCTCTTACAAAAGGAGTTTCATCCTTCCCATCCTGCCTTGTAAGATCTATTCTCCAAGGAGCTCTCCCTGGCCTCCCTCACTGCCTAAAGTGAGCCAACTCCCTTCTTGCTTCAGGGCTTTTGCACAAGCAGTTTCACCCACAGGTCTCCTTCCCAACTACATAACTGCTGCTCATTCTACAAATGTTAATTTAATCATTCCCTTTTCAGGGATGCCTTCCAGAATGCTGTGAGTTCTTACAGGAGTCTAGCACTGTTACTTCTTCACTAAACATGTCCTAATTGTGCTTGCATGTTTATGTTACAATTATCTTTTTAAAAATTATTATTTGTTTAAATCTGTGCCCCACCAAGTGAGTTTAAGGATCACTTTTGTCTTATCCATTGCTTAATCCCTAGTACCTGGCACAGTGCCTTGCGCATAGTAGGTGCTCAGAAAGTCACTTAGTGAATGCTTGCTGTTAGCTATATGCAACACCAGGTGCTGGAGATAGAGTTGAGTATGGGATCGTTATCATCCAAGCTCACAGTCCAGAAGGGGCAAAATATTTTTGTGAGAGACCTACTATGACTGGGAAAGTATAGAGCTGGGGATTTCAGAGAAGACTTACTGAAGGAGGAGTCTCATGAGGTCTGTTTTCGAACAACTTAAAGAGCCCCCCAAACTACAGAGAACAGAGGAGATTGGGGTTGAGGGACTGGGTGAAAAAAGGTGAAGGGATTGAGAAGTACAGATTGGTAGTTACAAAATAGTCATGGGGATGTAAATGAAAGCAGAGGAAATATAAAATAATATTGTAATCACAATGTATGGTACCAGGTGGGTACTAGAAATATCGGAGTGGGGGGGCAATTTGTAAAATATATGATTGTCCAACCACTATGCTGTGCACCTAAAACTAATAGAAAATAATATTAAATGTAAACCGTAATTGAAAAAATATAATGTTAAAAACACCTCCAAGCCAGAGGCCCGTTCTGTGACAGTTTTGGGACTTGTTCTCCTGGACCTGCCTGTGACTGTGCCTGTGCAGACACAAACAGCTTGACTTGCTAATTTTATGAGATCACAGGATTTTTGAGAAGTAATCTCATATCTTCTTACTGAGCTGATAGGCTTTATGTGAGGTGATTTTTTTTTTAATTTTTTTTTCCTGGAGCAAGTACTCAACTTTATTTCTGCCTCCCCAAACATCTGAGGTGCCTGGCCACACTGGAACAGTGTTCTCTCCCACCCCAGGTCACAGAACAGTGCCACCAGGGGGAGGTGATGTTTTACATTCAGAGTTTCTCCATATATTTTTAAGGCCACCTGGCTCCCTGTCAGTAAATCTAGTCTTCCTGGTGTGTTTTTGTTGTTGTTGTTGTTGTTGTTGTTGTTGTTGTTTAGTATATTTTATTATGTTATTACAGTTGTCCTAATTTCTTTCCCTTTGCTCCCCTCTTGCCAGTACCCCACTTCCCTCCAGCAATCCCACCCCCTTTAGTTCATGTCCATGACTCATGCATATAAGTTCTTTGGCTTCACCATTTCCTATATTATTCTTAACTTTCCTGTCTTTTTTTAATTACCAACCAATTATGCTTAGTCCCTGCACCATTTCCCCATTTCTCCCCCACCCCCCTCCCAGCTGATAACCCTCCAAATGATCTCCATACTTATGATTCTGTTCCTGGTCTGGTTTGCTTAGTTTGTTTTTGTTTTTATTTTTTAGATTCACTTGTTGATGGTTGTGGGTTTTTTGTCATTTTAGTGTTCATAGTTTTGATTTTCTTTTTCTTAAATAAGTCCCTTTAACATTTCTTATAATAATGGGTTGGTAATGATGAACTCCTTTAGCTTTACCTTGTCTGGGAAGCACTTTCTCTGCCCTTCCATTCTAAATGATAGCTTTGCTGGGTAGAGTAGCCTTGGTTGTAGGTCCTTGCTTTTCATCACATTGACTACTTTTTGCCAGTCCCTTCTTGCCTGTAAAGTTTCTTTTGAGAAATCAGCTGATAGTCTTATAGGCACCCCTTTGTAGGTAACTCTCTTCTTTTCTCTTGATGCTTTTAAGATTCTCTCCTTATCTTTAACCTTTGGATTTTAATTATGCTGTGTCTTGGTGTAGTCCTCCTTGGCTCTAGCTTGTTTGGGACTCTGTGCTTCCTGGACTTGTACGTCTATTCCCTTCACCAAAATTGGGAAGTTTTCCTTCATTATTTTTTCACATAAGCTTTCGATTTCTTGCTCTTCCTCTTCTCCTTCTGGCACCCCTGTGTTTCGGATATTGGCACGTTTAAAGTTGTTCCAGAGGTTCCTAAGCTTCTCCTCATTTTTTTCAATTCTTGTCTCCTCATTCTGTTCCGATTGACTGTTTTTCTTCTTCCTTATATCCCAAATCATTGATTTGAACCCTAGTGTCTTTCCCTTCACGATTGGTTTTGTGTGGATTTTCCTTAGTTTTATTTAGCATAGCCTTCACTTCTTCCCTTATGTGTCTGCCATAGTTAAGCATATCTGTCAAGTCTGTGGGCATCTTTATCACCAGTGTTTTGAACTCTTCGTATGTTAGGTTGGTTATCTCCTCGTCACTCAGTTCTCCCACTGGAACCTTGATTTGTTCCCTCTTTTGGGCCATACTTCTCTGTCTCTTCATCTTAACAGGCTCCTGTGTTTGTTTGCCTCTGTGTCTTAGGTAGAGCTGTCCCACTTGTTACGTTGTAAGGTGCAGAGCCTTAGGTATTCCTCAGAACAGGGCAACCCATTTCACCACATTGTTGTGCTGTGTGGGGGTGAGGAGTCAGAGGGAACAATGCCACTTGTTTAGCACTCGCCCCTTTTCCAGGCACTTCTCCCACTTCTGTATGGGACTGGCGCCTCTCTACCTGTTTCCCTGGCAATTGTTCCCAGAGTGGGTGTGTTTTCAGACGTTCTAGGACCATGGGGGCCCTTAAACAAGCAGACTCTGCTGAGAGACCAGCAGTTTCTGCCTCTGCCCCAACCCGCACTGGTTTGCACAGTCAGAAGCAATGAGGCTTTATTTTCCCCAGCGCTGTGACAGTGAGCTGCGTGGTCTGGTCTGGTGCTGGGAGCACTCCCCAGGTGTCTCTCTTGACTTTTATAAATGTTTGACTGCACTTTCAACTGGCTGCTGCTGCCGCCGCTGCTGCCACCACCACCCCGCGTCCTCTCCGCCCTGACTCCGCCTCTCCTACCTGTCTGGATGAGTATTTCTTATTTATATCTTTATTGGACTTCCATGCAGCTCAATTTTCTGGAACTTCTGATTGTCTCTAGTTTTGAGGTAGTTGTATTCCTTCTTAGTTGTGGAGGGAGATGCAGCGTGTCCTTCTAGACCTCCATGTTGGCCGAAAGTCCCCTCCTTGGTGATTCTTGTAAGTGTTGGCTGGTAGGAAGCTCAGAGCTAAGGCAAGTCAAAGGTGGCTTTTAGTTTTCTCTGCTTCCTATTCTCATTTTTAGAATTGGATAGTGTTGCACAGTATAGTGATCATGGTTCATTATTTTGCACTTTAACAGCAATGTTTCATGGTAGTGAAACCATTGTTGGTTAAAAGCCAAATTTTAGTTTATTTCTAGTAACCTGGCTTTAAAATGTTATTTAGTTCTGCCGAGCTTTGCCCCTACATGGAAGGTATGAGTATTTGGCAGCTCTGAGGGTTAGGTTTAAGTTTAGGCACAACATTGGAGGGCAATGAGAAGGCTAGAGGTCTGGGCCCTGAGCCCATCTTTCTTAGTGTAGTGAGTCAGGGGAGAAACTCCTTTCACCATTCACCACTCACTCACACACTGCTCTCTGACCTAGCTGGAACACACGGTTCCCTGAATTCCACATGGGAGGCAGCCAGCTGTTTTATGAAGGGGGAGTCTATTGTGTGTGGTTCTGCCATCCGAAACCTACATCAAACATGAGTTGAGTATCACAGATCTCTTTGGAGGGAGTCCAGGCTCTGACCAGTCCCCAAGGTTGCACATCATCAACCAATGCCACTAGAAACTCAGCTTGTGGCAGCTTTTACTCTTCCTGCTTGCTAGTAATTGAAGACCCAGTTGGGATGCTAACTATAACTAGGGGCAAATACATGTAAAAACCTCTGATTGGAGCCATATAGCAACTTGAGAGTTGTTGGGTTGGAGGACTCTGGCACTATGTGTTGAAGAAATGAAGACCCAGCCCCTGAGGCCCTCCTTTCCACTGTACCCAGAGGGAGCAGGCAAGTAGCAGGGTAGCAGTCTGTAAGTCATTCGCAGGCATCAGGACTGCAGCCAAGGACGGCCACAGTGCTTTTTTGTTGTTGTTAGGGCTAAAAAATCCCCTCTTGTTCCCGTGACAAGGTGTTGGAGTCATTACATTTTGATAACCAAAAGGAGAGTTGGCCCACATTCAGGAAAGAGGACAGGGTTCTAATTTCTTCAACCAGATGACTTGAGATGATTTCTCATGCCCCTTAATTTTGGCCCCTGGAGGGTTTGCAAATCTGAGGGATTGATCATGAATTTAATTGTTCAGAACTCCAACAAGTGTTTAAGTCTTAACTCTTGACAAAATTTACTCTGCAAGCTATCCTTTCACAATTCTTGGGAGACACGTCTTGCTGGACCAAGACCACAGTATAGACACTCTGAGCTAGGGTGGTGCCTGTGGCCACATCCACATACTTGAACCTGAGGAGTGCAGGATTTGGCTCTGTTGGCTGTGAAATAGACTGGAGCTGCCCTGGCTTTCAAGGTAGCTTGACCTCAAGGTCACAGGCCCCAACACAAGAACTTTGTCTGGTTTCCTCCCCAGCACACCTTTCTTTCCTTTTCTGGTCATAATCCCTTGGACCCCCGACAGTCTAGGGGGCCTGGAAAATATCCCTCTCCACTGTGTAGACCTTCATAGCAGATAAGTGGTGGCTGTAGCCTCCAAGGTGGTCCCTAGTCCATCCAACAGCTCCCTGTGCATCAAGATACCTCTGCTTCATCTAGCTCCGGAGAGCCCTCTGGGAGTCCCTCAACAGCTCCTCCTGCCTGTATCTTATGTGTTTCCTAAGGCAATACCAGGCATCCTGTCCTGGTTCCAGAAGAAGGGGCCTGACGTCCCGCAGTCCAGCCCACCATCAGGGATCTCCCAGGCCCCTGGCAAGCCCCAAACCTTCAAAATGATCAAAGACAACGTGGGATCTTAGAAGGAGGTGTGAGACAGAAGCTGATGGTTCTGCCTGACAAGGTCCTCTTGGCCACAGCACAGCCATTTCCAGCCAATAGAGGGTGAAATGGAGAAAGGATAACAGGATGCTCAAATGGTTACATTCAGGGGAGAGAGATGGGTAGGGCGTGTCTTCCTCAGGGAGGCAATCTGGAGAACAGGGAAGAAGTTTCCTCTTCAGCACATGACCCACACCGCCCTCACCCCCTTTCCTGCCTGAGCCATACCACCCGAGCTAGACTGGACTGGCCTCATCCCAGCTTCTTCATACTCAGCGGACAGCCAGCTACTCTGTATGCAGAATGTCTGGCCAACCCTCTCCAGACTTTCTCCCAAAGCCTGTTGATTCTGGAATGGAGTTACTGTTTCTGGGGCTCACAGCCCATCTTGCAGCTTCTGCACCCTGCCCAAGGGAGACCAATAAGGTAAAGTAGAAAAGTTATTCTCTCCAAACTCAAGTTCATTGCTCCTTTCCATCTCCACTTGACTGTAAAAATTCCTTCCCTGAAAGCTCTCCTTTCAGACAGGCCCACTAAAGACTAACATGTAAGAGCCCAGCCTAGAAGCCCTGGCTTTTACATCCATGAAGACTGCATAAACCAACAGTAAGAACTTTGCTTGCTTAAGAAAATCATTCTCTAATCCCTTATGAGCCCCTCTAGGCAGGATGTTTGTATTCTGCAGCTCTTCTGACGTTGGGAATGTGAAGCCCTCATAAAAGCTAGCTGTAGCAAATCTGCTTTTATTTTCTCAGTAAGAGAAGACATCTCACACCAAGGTCAAGGTGCACCTCTGGCCCATCTCACTAATGCAGGACTCTTCTGTCTCTGAGGAGCTCTTGAAACTTTATTCTGCTCTCTTCTCATGGGCAGGGACCACCAAGACTCTCATCCTTTCCACAAGATCTGGCTCCAACTCTGCCTCTAACCAGATACACAAGGTGCCGAGTGAATTCAAGGAAAGACCCTATTCTTTGGCCTGGCCCTTCTTGGTGTCCTAAGTGGTACACTGAAGTGTTGATCTGGTGACCTCTAGGGTATCATCTCATCCCTGTATGCATGTTGAAGCTTCAATCATAGACCTCTCTGCAGAGCTGGAGGATCACAACTTGTCCCTGAAGAGGGGGGCTCCAGGAGTGCCCAGCCTCCATTTCTAGACCCTGTGGGTTCCATTCTTTTCTTGGCACTCTGGTGCAAGAGAGCTTGAAATAGAGTTGACATGAAATGACAAATAACTCCAACCTGTATTGTGGGTACATGGGTATTTTTTCCTCCTCCTCTATATGAATGTGTGTTTGATAAATGAATAGGTAAAATAACTATAGGTGTGCTCACAAAGAAGACATGATATACCCGCAATACAGAATGTCCTCAGGTAAGCTTGAGAGGTCAGAGCTTCAAAGAGGCCACCCATGGTTGACATCATAATGGGCTCAAATAAAAACTGTACATATGGCTGAATGGGTCTCCAGAATCCCCTGGCTCTGGATTGAAGTCTAGAGAAGGGGCCTAGGTGGTGCCAGGCATGAGTGGTTTCTAGCATGTTACTCTGCAATCGTGACATTTGCAGTGAAGTGAGCAGCAGTGATTGGGCATGTGGATCAGAGCCTGCCACATGGGGAAGGAACCTCTTTAAAGTCCCATCCAGTGTTTAGCATGTGCCTCTAGGTATGGACACTGGAGGCTTCTGGGGCCTGGAGTAGGAGCTAGGAGGACCTCCAAATAGACAAGATTGTCCTGAGACTGCAGGAGCCAGAGTTGGCCCATTCAGAAGCCAGCCAACATCATCTCTAGTCCCTGTCCCAGCCTACATAAGATGACACTAGCACCTAGGAACACTTCCTACAACCCCGCTGTTCTCTTTCACCCCACATCCCACCTCCCATAGCTTTGGTTCCATGGCCCATCACATCAATAACAGTCTTCCCCTCTCTCTGGTGATTCCTCAGGTGAATCCTTGCTCCGCCTTCTTCACTTTTACCTGAAAGTTGCTGGGGCAAGCCATTTAATCAGAAAGAAGGTTCTATTCTGAATTAATGGTTATCAACCTGAAATCAATTTTTAGTACAATTTAGAAATTCTAACGCATTTCTCTTATCAGGTTACCTTTCTGCTAAATTTTAGACCATTTCCACTCTCCTCACACCTCTGTCCCCAAGTTTCCCTCACTCTTTGCTGCAGCTGAAGGTAAACCCATTGTCAACTAGTATAGATCCCCCTCCAGCCTATTCAAAAACTCACAAGATGAACCAGATCATCTCTCCCTGTACACGTCCAACTCCAGAACTTTTTCATCTTCCTACCTGAAACTCTGTACCCATTAAATACAAACTCCCTATGCCCCTCTGCCCTGGCAACTAACATTCTACTTTGTCTTTGTGAACTTGACTATTCCATGTATCTCAAATAAATGGAATTATAGAATATTTGTTTTATGTGACTAGATTTTTCACTTGTTTATGTCTTTACAGTTTATTCTTTTGTAGCATATGTCAGAATGTCCTTTATTAAAAATATTTGGTATTAAAGAATGTTTCATTTTTAAAAATATTTATTTTTAGGGAGAGGGGAAGGGAGGGAGAAAGAGAAACATCAATGTGGTGATTGCCTCTCGTGCACCCATGTGCCCTGACTGGGAATTGAACTGGTGACCCTTTACTTTGAAGGCTGGCGCTCAATCCACTGAGCCACACCAGCCAAGGCAGAATGTCCTTTTTTAAGGCTAAATAATATTCCACTGTGTGGATATACCGCTCTTTATCCATTTGTCCATTGGTGGACACTTGGTTGCTTCTACCTTTATATTATGAATAATGCTCTTAACATAGGCATACAAATCTACATCCACTCTTGCCTCCCATAATATAGCCAAAGTAATCCCTTTAAATCGACAGGTATGGTAAAATCACCCCTTGCTTAAAGCTCTGATTTTTAATGCTCTTAGGTAAGCTTTCACCACCGTAGTTTTACTTGTTTATTTATTTATTGCTGGATTGATTGATTGAGAGCAGAAGGGAGGGAGAAAGAAGGAGAGAAACATCCATGTGTGAGAGAAATTTATTGGTTGCCTCTCATATGCACCTTGACCAAACCCACAACCCAGGCATGTGCCGACAGGGATTCAAACCAGCGACCTTTTGCTTTGCGGGATGATGCCGAACCAACTGAGCCACACGATTTAGGGCACCACCCTAGTTTCTTGAACACAAAGCCCTTGAGGACACCTGTTGTTTCTTCTGCAGAAATGTCCTTTCCTCCCAGTTTCTCCAACTTTTCTTCCCCTCCTTTTCTCCTTCTCCTTTTTTCCTTTAGGACCTTAACTCCTGCTAATTTCCTGGGTGAAGAATTTCCTGATCACCCGCCTTTACTAGGTCAGGGGACGCTCACCCTCCCTCTTCCCCTCTCCCCTCCCACCACTTGTCACAACTGGCAATATATCATCACGCGTATTTGTGATAATTTTATTGTTTCTACCATCCGAGAATAAACCCATGAGGGTGAGGGCATTAACCGGCCCTACAGGTCCTGTCAGGGCCTGGCATCTAATAAGCGACCAATATTTCAGTAATCAGTTTCAATAATAAATCCGTGAAGATGCAGTTGACCCCTCCCGTCCGGAGGCCAAGACATTGGGCCTGGCTATCCTCATTCAGTGCGCGAGCTGTCCCACATGAAGGTCCTCAGTCCCTAGGGAAGGAGGTTAGGGACTGCCTCGGCCCGACTCACGGAAGGTGGGGTCTACTAGGAGCCGCTGGGTCTGCAGCCACACCGGCGTCCTCCGGGGGCGGAGACGGCCTCGACACGTCACTTCCGGTGTACACAGCCGGTCCGGGCGCTGCGCTGGAGGCCGGGGCGCGTCGCAGGTGAGGAGCGGGCGCGAGCGGGCACTGCCTGGCGCAGGCGAGATGGGTAGAGGATGGCCGGTGGCCGGTGGGTTGCGGGCGGGTCTGGAAGGTGGACGAACTCGGTGGAGCGCCGCTCTGCTGGGGGCCACAGGGCTCAGAGCCGTAGGCTTCCGCCCCTTGTCTGTCCGCTGTGGAGGACGCCGGGCTCTGGGGGCGCTGGCCGGGCGGACGGAAGCCCGAAGGGCCCTCCTGGCTTGTGCCTGGGCCCTGCCAGCGGCGGGGACCCCGAGGACCCGGGGCCGGGGGCGGGGCGAGGAGTTCCCACGGCCGGCGCGGAGGCCGGCTCCGGAATCCCTCGGAGTGGTCGGCGTAGGGACAGCGGCCTGTGGGAGGCCGGGGTCCACCGGGGCCGGCTGGGGACGTGGCCCTCACGCCGCCCTGCGGCTGAGCGGCCGGCTGCAAGCACCGTCCCCGCGGTGGGCCGCCGAAGAAGACGGTTTTCTGACGCTGCTCAGCACCCCCGGGAGGTTCCGCGGGGACCCCTGAAAGACCGGGGCTGAGGACGATGAAGGACTCGCGCGCGTGCGGCCAGTGCAGGGTCAGGGGTGTGTCTTCCTGCTCCGCTCGGAGCAAGGAAAGAAGCACGCCTGCTTGGCATGATAAGAATTTTGTTTATAGTCCTTACAAAATTTGCCACATAAACACTTAGCTTGGGGAGGGGGCAACTTAGAAATTTCTCGTTCCTGCCTCTTACCTCCATTATAAAAGCAATGCATTCTCTCCTCACATTAAAGACCACACAAAAAAGTGTTGTGATAATACTTTTAAAAAAGACAGTCATTCGCCAGCCTATCACTCAGTGATACCATTGCTAACGTTTTGGTGGTATCAATAAGTACAGGCCTGTATTACCATTTTTATGGACTTAATAAGTATACCGTTGTATATCAAAAACTTAACCAAGCCTTACCTACAGTTGAACATTTAGATTGTTTCCAATTTGTTACAATATAAACAGTTATGCCAAAAGGATTTGTCTGATTGTGGTAATAGGATAAATTTACAAATGAGGGGAAAGGTAACATTCATTTTTTAAAAATACTATTTTTTTTCACAGTGTTGACAT
Source organism: Furipterus horrens (assembly GCF_987537825.1). Taxonomy (NCBI): domain Eukaryota; kingdom Metazoa; phylum Chordata; class Mammalia; order Chiroptera; family Furipteridae; genus Furipterus; species Furipterus horrens. The sequence goes on from NW_028327183.1 coordinate 34,849,794, forward strand.
GTTTAAAAAAATTCTTCATGCCAGTTTTAAATTCCATTGATGTTTACTTCTCGTTTCACAGGGAGTTTTTTTTGTTTTGTTTTTTTGTTTTTGTTGTTTTGTTTTTACATTTAGCTATTTAATCTACTTAAAATTTGGTTTTGGTTTAAGATATGGAATATTTTCCAAATGGGTTAGTTGTCCCAATTTTATTGAAAAGTTATAACTGCCACTTTATCATATTTTAGACCTAAAATTCTAAGTATGTGTTTGTAAAAGGATTACTTAACACATTTGATACTTAGATTTTGTGTATGCTGTTCTTTAAATTCTATTTACAGTATTTAAAGTCATGTTCCTTTTCAAATCCAGGGAACATTTCATGTTCGAGATTTTTTTTCCTTTTTAAAGTAAAAGGTTTAGTTTATTGCTGTTTCATTTGCTTTCTTGCTGACAAGATAACAAACCATATGAAGAGTTCAGGTTTGTTGTGGCAACTTTTCAGTCTGGTATTTGAGATTCTAATCTTCCTCTATTTTTGCACACGAGTTCGTAGGTTAAGCATTGGAGACCAAGATAGAAAAGCTCTCAGATTCCCTTGGCAAGCCTAGATTTTTCGATCTAAAATTATCTCTGGATTTTTGGAAGACAGCATGTTTTAAGCATCTTCTTCTAAAAAAATTTTGAACAAGTTGCACGTGATTCTGTTGAAAATTTTACTAAATGTTTATTCTGTTGAAAACCTGACATCTAAGTGAGTCTTCCAAGTCTGTAGGAAAATAATTGTATCTGAGAGTTAGGAGGCTGGGGCGTCAGATGGGTTGGATGTCCACTCTCTCCCTTTTCCTCCTGTGACTTTTTCTTAGTGGGAGATAATGACCTTCTTAGTAGACAGGGAATGTTAGCTTGAACAAGAAATTACTTCATTTTAGAATTACTGAAAAGACAGGTTGCCATTTTTTCTTAGTACAAATTCACAGAGAGCCTGAATGTGTCAAGGGTTGTGCTTCAGATATCTTCATCTCTACTGAAACTGCCCTCTTGATGGTTCCCTGATTGATAGATGCAGTGGCTGCTGCTTACTCATTTCCCTTGACCTTGTCCATAAATATTTGGCATGGTGAGCCATACTGTCTTGCTGTTGTGAGCCTCCTCTTGGTTGGCCTTCTTGACTTGGAGCTCTTGTGGTCATTTTCTTAACTTTGTGCCTGTGCTTTTTCACTTGTCTTTGCTGCTTCTCTTCTTCCTGCATGTGCCTGGGAGCATTTTCTAAGGCCTAGCTTTGTGTCTGTGTCCTTGTCCCCCAGTACATGCTCCTTCCCACTCATTTGTTATGTGACTTCTAGGTAGAGATGCACTTCACGCCCTCATCCTGCCTCCACTCAGTAACCCCAGGTCAGACTTTGCTGCAAGTGATTTCTTTATTTCCCTGTAACTGACCCTGGACATGTTCCTGAGGCCATACTTTCTCCAAGTGATGGAGCCCTTCACTGCTTCCCAAGGTGGCCTGTCTTTCATGACTCAGGCTCTTGTTAGCTGACATATCACATCTCTTCTTCCTTCCTGACTTGGGTTGTATTTGCCATATGCTTTCTGTCCCTACAAGTTGTTTTAAACTTTGTACCTTTGCTCAGGCACTTTAGACATAATCTGGTTCTGCCCTGGATAAGAAAGATGAAATCCAGTGAATTTAGTCTTGAATTTAGTTAGCTTATATTTATGAAGTTTTTGCAGTATAGGCCAGTTACTGTACTGGGAGATTGGAATACAGAGCTGCAAAGCCCAGTCTGGGGGGGAAAACCAAATAAGTGATTGCCATAAAGCGTTGCGTTTAGAGAAGCAGGAGACACATAAGCTCAACCAGGTTTTAGAGATCTTGCCTGTTTTGTTCACTGCTGTTATCTCCAGGGCCTAGAACATAATGTTCTGGGAATAATTATGTTTTTGTTAAATGAATGAATCAATGATCATTTAAGAATGAAATCAGAATAAATGCTATATAAAGCAGCTAACTATAGAAAAGATACAAGCCAAGAGACATTTTGTAAACGTAGTTTGGGGAATTTCAGAGAAAACTTTTAACTTCAACCAAAATGACCCAGTTATAACCCCAGGGAAGCATGACTGGAATGCTTTGTAGCCTGAATGCTTTAACTTAATTTTGTATCCTCAGAAGAAAGATTGCGGTTCTAGAAAGAAGGAATTGGGATGGTGTCTATGGAAACTGGGGTGGTGGGTCCAAGAAAGAGATTGGGTGTTGTGTCTGTAGCACTGTCTGGGTACTTTGAGCAGGGGAGCTGGGTGTAGTTCCCCAATGGGCCTCTGCACTACCAGATAGGTGCATCCCCCTTGATGCCTTTAGCCAAGAGAAACTTTACTTTGCTTCCATGCTCTAATACCCTTTGAGTAGAACGTGGCTTCACATGAAGATTTCCTGCAAAGGAGAGACTGTGAGTTATTGAGACCTTTGCATCCAGGTTGCTTTGGTCATATCCTGGGGATGCTGGCTAATCTCTGTTTCCCCCTCTGTAAAATGGGGATAATAGTGACACCTTCACCTTTCTGCCTTGGCACCTGTTAAATGCTCAATAAGTGGTCTCATTAGTATTTATAATGTAGTGACTGGCCTTCTGGATAATACATCAGTCATCTTTGAGCTTAGGTAGCTTGAATCAGTCCCGCTGAACCTGGGTTCACTGACAAAGCTGAGCACCAGAAGGTGGAAGTCATGACCGATAGGCTCCCAAACTGCTCATCCAGAGAATCCAGTGGCAGTTGTCAGGAAAGGCTTTCCTAGAGAAGGTTGTGCTTGACCTGGATACTGTGAGAACAAGTTAGTGAGTCCAGCATGACAGTAAGGGGAGAAAACTTAGGGTGATGACAGGTACAAAAGTGTAGATGGGAGCAAGCCTGAGGTATGTGACCTACAGTAGCTTTAAGGTAAAGAGAGGACAGGTATGAATGAAAGAGTAGAGGAAAATGAGATTGGAGAGGAAAGCGGGGCCAGCTCTTGAAGAAATAATAACTAACTTATTGGGCACTAACAATGTCTCAGTTGTGATATTACTCTCTAAGATTCACTGTGCTAGCCAGGTTTTGTGCTAAGTGCTTTGTGTGTATTACCTTGTTTAGTCTTCATAACAACTCTGGGATGTAGGTATTTGCTATTACTATTATAGGAGAAGTGACATATTGAATATTACCTGTCAGGTCTCTCTCGATTCAGCATGCACATTTCTTTTGTACATTTAAAAGCCTTTTGTGACTCCTATTATCTGATGAATCCCAAGCCCACCAAGACCCTTTGACTTCATGAAACCATCTTGGAGTAAAGTGTGAAAATATGTGCATCTTAAAATTGAATAAAGCAGCTGGGTGCAGATAGGCATCAAGCTCAGAGTAATACTATTCAATAAAAAAGGCAAGATGCAGAACAATATGTATGTGTGCCCATTTCTATTTTTTAAAAAAGGAAGAAAGCCCTGGCCCATGTGACTCAGTGGTTGGAGTGTCATCCCCTGGACCAAAAGATTGCAGGTTCGATTCCCAGTGAGGACACATACCTAGGTTGCAGGTTTGATCCCCAGTCAGGCTACATGGGAGAACACAAGCAGTCAAGGTTTCTTTCTCTCTCTCTCCCTCCCTCCCTACCTCTCTCTCTAAAAGCAATGAAAAAAAATGTCCTCAGGTGAGGGTAGAAAGAAAGAGAGAGGGGGAGAGAGAAAGAGAAAGAAAGAGACCTGAAATAGGTTTCTAAGTGCAAAAATTTCTGGAATAATATAAAAGAAACAGTGGTTGGCTTTGAGATGAGGCCTCAGAAATCTAGGCTGTTAGACTGACCTATCTTTTCTTGTATACTCTTGTAGTATGAATTTTTTCACTCTGTATGTGTGTTTAATTTCAATTAAAAGTTAATAAAAATAAAATTAAAAATGTCTGCTGTGTAGATGGGAGACATTTAGAGAAAGAATGTAGCCTAGAGGTTAAGAGCAAGGACTGTGTCCAGATTGCTTGGGTTTCAGTCCTGCCTCTGGCATTTACTAGTCACTAACCTCCAAGTTATAACCTTTATTTACCTCATTTGACCCTGTCTGAAAATGGGGAGGTAATAAATAGTACCTACCCACTGGGGTTATAGTGAGGGTTAAATGAGTTAATATTTGTGACGTCTTTAGAACAGTTCCTGATAGATGTGGGGTTTTTTGTTATTGGTGGTGCTGGTGCTGGTGTTCTGTGCACTGCAGTGAATGTGAAGATGGGTCCAGCCTCTGTCTCTGTGTGCTTACAATTCATTTGGAAAGGGAAGGCATACAAAGCTAAAAGGAGCAATGGCAGTGGAAGCTGCACAAACTCAGGAAAGGCTCCACAGTCACTGAAGGGGCCTAGGATGGTTTCAGTCAAACAGTGAATCTTAAATAGGGTAACTTCTAGAAAAAGTGAAAAGAGAAAAAAGGGCACAAAGGGACTTGTTCCAAAGCTGATGTGTGTTCCAGATGGACTGAGGTAGAGGAATGAGACTGGAAAGAGCCTCAAAGGAGACTGAAATTGGGATATGCTGTGCAACTGCCAGGTACCATTATATGGCAATTCTTCTTAGCACATACAAAATAATGATAAGATTTATAAATGATAAAATCTTGGGCTTGTGAAATGTGGTTTTTACCTTGATCTTTCAGATGGTAAGGGGTTTCTGTGTAATTTATTTAATGACCCCCTTAATGCAAGGCATTTGGGTTACTTGCAAGTTGATGCTTATAGACAGGGCTGCCAGTGAGCTTCCTGGATGCAGGCCCTATTTCCCAAGTCTGTTTCTAAGATTCATTCCTAGGCGTTATTGATTTTTTGTTTAAACCATTTTGACTATGTTCCTTATGTGTGGGCCACTGTCAGATATGTGCTTTTTAAATTGGTAGTTGAAAAGAATAATAATGGAAAAGTTTTTGAGTATGGAATGAAAGTTAAATATTACCTGAAAAAATTAATTTTTTATTAAAAATGATTTGAGGATTATGTGCTAGTGAGATGGTAATTATGATTGGGGAACCTCGGGATACTTGAGTCTTTCCCCACCCCACTCCCAGGTCCCAGAGGTGGATGTGTGTGCCTGAGAGCACAGGCAGAGGAAAGCTGGCCTGGCTCCTTGACTTGAGTACTTGCTGCAGGCTGTGGTAACCTAGGCTGGGAGAGGCAAAAGTGGTCCCTCACCAGCTCACAAGGACCTACCTATGCCACCCCTGGGTCTCAGTGTAGGAGAGAATACACACACCTCATCCTAGTACTTAAGTAACTTTGTAATTCCCCGTGATCCCTACCTCAGCAGTGTCCTTATTCTTCTAGCCCAGGCCTAAAAGAGGAGGGAGTAGAGCAGGGAAATGGGAGGAGCTGTGACCTCTTTCCTCTCTGGAGCGCACAGGGCAGCACTCCTTTTAGTTTGTTTCCAGGACTTTGGGATTTCAGGACAGAACTGCAGGAAGTTAAGTAATATTTTTGAAAGTTGTTATAACTAAGCAGTAGTTTGGAGCAAGAGGAGTTTGTTTGTGTTTGTTTGTTTGTTTTACTAATGGTCAGAAGGAAGAATTTCAGTAGAAGATAAAATGCTGCCCTCTGACTAGTTCCTGGCCCCTTCAGAGCAATAGCTTCCATTTACTGAGTGAGACTCAGGATATGCCAAGTGCTGTGCTTTATGGATTTAATCCTCAGCACAGTACTGAGGAAATTGAGGCACAAGAGTTCAAGTATCTTGCCTAAGGTCCTAGAGTTAATAAGTGCCATTATTCCACTGATATTTACTGAGAGAGGAATTCTTCTCTAGGTCAGTCTGACTCCCAAACCCATAACCATAACTACTGCACTTTGGCAGTGCCTGTTTCCATGAAATCTCTTTGTATTGGAGCATCTTACCTACAAGGTAAGAACATGAGCGTTTTCTGTTTTTTTCATCGTTAAGGATAGAAGTAAGCTCCTAGAGAGCAAGAATTGTGTGTCTCATTCACCATTGCATTCCCAGTGCCTGGAGCAGTGCCATGCACGTAGTAGGACCTTGGTAAATACTTAATTATGTGAAGGCTCATGGCCTAGATAAGTGACAGATCATGGAAGCCAGTCTGGTGAGCCACTGCAGGACTACTCTCTGAGGCTGTCATCCCTGCCTGTGGGAGTGGTGGGGAGGAGACTCCTCGAATGTCCTCATTGCTAAATATTTGACCTGCTGGAATGTTTGTGGGGAAGAATGGGCTCTCTAGCTGTTGCTGTGACTCTTGACTTGCTGCTGTTTTTCAGGGATGGGCAGGCTTGCTGGGTGTATAAAATTGGAGTCAGTGTTCCCAGCCTGGAGGAGGAATCTGTTACAATTACCCATTGATAAAATTTTTTAGGGGTGTCTAACTTTTCAGAAATGGTCCTGGATCTGAAGTGTACTTATTTAAAATTTATATAATTCCTCCATGTAGTAAGATAATTTCCAAACTACACTTTGATTTACCCATTTGTGTATATGCTTCTTGATAAATACTTGTTTTTCCCGTTTGAGGTTAATTTTGGGGTAGGTTTCACAGTGCAAATTGTTAAGAATGAGTAGCACTATAGAATTTTAAGTTTTCTTAAATAACATTTTCTTTTTAAAGATTTTATTTATTTATTTTTAGAGAGAGAGGAAGGGAGGGAGAAAGAGCGGGAGAGAAACATAATGTGTGGTTGCCTCTTGAATGCCCCCAACTGGGGACCTGGCCTGCAACCCAGGCATGTGCCCTGACTGGAAATTGACCGGCAAACCTTTAGTTCACAGGCTGGTGCTCAATCCACTGAGCCACACAAGCCAGGGCATTAAATAACTTTCTGATGTATACATTAGTTTTCACTAGTTCAGCTTGCTTTGACACATTTGGAAACTTTGGATAATAACTGGGCTAAAGCTAGCTTTAAACAAAGCTAAGTGGATTTTTCACACTGTAACAAAAATAAACTAGGTTTTTAATATATGTAGATTTTTTGGAATTTCTTTTTTAACAGATTGGGTTTGAAAAATTACATCATTGCTCTGTGGTTTTAAAAAATGATTTACTTTAAAGTTATTCTCATTCTTGATTTACACTTGAATTTCCATCAAGCAGCACAGTTTGTTGTTGGGAATGTTTTCATAGTGCTTGGGCGCATTTGATGTAAAAAATTTTAATGGTCCAAAGCCATTTTAGTTTATAGATAAAAACTTCATTTTACCTGAGAAAACTTTTTCAGAAGTTTAAGAGCCAGCTTTGTTGAACCTTTGGTGATGTGTAGTTGTTTATAGATAAATCTTGTCTTGGCAAGGCTTTGTCTCCCAATCCTCTCTTTTTGTCTTTTGAAGATTTCTGTTTAACAAAGATATTTTGCACTCAGTATTTCTCTAATAAAATTCTTTCAAAAGTTTTAATACTTGTTTTGTTTTAATGGCAGCAGACTTTGAGTGTTAGTCTTTTGACTTCATAAGAAGACTAAACTGAGTCTTTGGGATACAGTAAGTTGATTTATTACCATAAATCAGACAGATAGCTAGATCTGTCCTCAGCAGGACCAAGTAATGATTTTTAGAAAACTAAATGAAATGGAAAGTAATCACCATATATTCAATTTCATACAAAAAACTGTGAACATTACCCTCAATACCCTCAGTTTAATCAAATTAAACTGCCCTTCACCTATATTACTATTTAACAAATTTGACCTATTCTTTTAACCTGTATTGTTTTGAAACTAAGTTTCAATTCTATTGACTTGTGGTTAGAAATTTTTTTTCTTCTGCTTAAATGGAAGTATCAGTTGTTTGTAGATTACCAAATGTAAAAGCTCTTCAGATCCGGCAATGACTTGCTTTGTCTTGTAGAGGAATGTCATATTTTGTGGTGATAAATTGTTATAGAGTAAGTGTCAACACAAAAGGCAGTCAGGTGTCACATGTGGAGGCAGACCAGAAGCTCCTTGACAGCAGGCACTGTTAGCCTCTGCATACCAGGGGCCTAAAGCATTCAGGTCCAACTCAACAGTGTGACTGTGTCGGTGGGGGACGGGATGTAGGAGCACCTTTATTTTAACTATTATAGATTCAGGCTCTGATTAGAATTATTTAGAATTCTATGATTGGAGTTTTTATTTAGTAGTGTTATTTTCTATCTAGTTGAGTTTTCGTAGCTCAATGTAGGATAACATAGGCTTCCCAATTTTTGTCAACCAACCAGTTATTTAGTAACTTTCTATTTTGTTTTATTTTGTTTTAATAGCAGTTTTAGAAGCTATTTCTTGACTAGAAGGAAAAAAATAGTTTAATCTTGGGCTTTTTAAAACCTTTTCATTGATGTTTTTTTCCTCTGATAGGAATTTAGTGTTTCAGGAATTTTCACATGATTCTTTAAATTAACATGCTTTTAATTAATTTATTAATTTTTGAATTCCTTGGAAACTGTTCTGTATTATAGGCTAGTGTCCAGTTTTGCACCTATTTTTCTTTGGGGGCAATCTAGGTTTGGTTGACCCAGAAGTGTCACTTCCTTTCTCTGGCCTTGGCTCTCAGTGCCTGTCTTCTGTTTTGATGTTTTAATGATATCGTCCCTGTTTAGTGATTTGTGTTCAGGAAGCTGGGCAGTGATTACTTTTGTTTCTGCATTGTGAACTTCCTCCCCCACTTCCTATTTTTACTGAGCAGCTACCGGAAATGAGGCAGCTCCTGGCTGGCTGCTGCTAAGCACTGATTTTAGGTGGGAGAGGACAAGGCCTTAGGGCCTGAGTCATTTGAAGCATTTTCTGTGGGAACACCATTGGGTTGATATGACAATATATCCTCCTCAGCTTTGGTGGGGGTTGGGGGGGCAGGTGCTGCTCAGCTGAAGGGCAGAGTTTTTGTGAAGTTATCTTTAGGTGGACAGGGAGCTATACTGTGCATTGTAGGATATTTAACAGCATTTCTGGCCTTACCCACTAGCACTTCCCCAGTTATGAAAACTAAAAAATGCTTCCAGACATTGCCAGAGGTCCCCTAGGCATGCATGAATGTTAATAATCTCCACTGTTGAAAACCACTGTGTTAATAGATTGAATGCTGATTTACTAATTTTGTAAAATGGAGTAAAATAGAATGTTTTGTTCCTTGGGATTGGAGCCATCTATTAGTTTCTAATTCCAGTATCTGATATTCTCATACATTTTTAGTTTGCTACTTAGATTTTGCTCTTGCCTGTCATCCAGCTTTGACATGTACCTCTGTGTGCTTTCATTGAATGAGCTGGGGCCTGAGCATCTGACAGCCTAGCTTCTGGTCCTCATAAATGGCATTCTCGGCTTTAAATGCTTGCTCTGAAAGGCCAGTTCCTGAGAAGCCAAGTTCTGAGGGTGTAAAAGAGAGGATGAGAGGCATTTAGGAGGTAACAGTAACAACAGCTAACAGAGTAGTTGCTGTAGAACAGGTGAACTGTGGTGAGCAAGATTGGCAGGATTGAATATAAAGGATAGAAAGGTTCGGGAATAGGGACAGGGGTAACAACTTAGGTTTAGGCTCAGGGTTGGCAATAAATACAGCAGGGGGAGCAAGGATGACTAGGTAAATCTGAAGGACCTGAGGAGATGTTTTATGCGTCTAGTCTTGGGAGAGAGAGTTCTTGACTGGAGGGTTGAATTTGGGTATCATCGACAGTGCAATGGGTATGATCTTCCAAAGAGAGATAGGTTACTTTTCATTGCTCCAGCTCAACTTCCTATCAATTCCAAGAATCCTACAGCTTATTTAAATCATCTCCTAAGAGTGAAAAACATCTTTGGCTAGATGTTTGACAGTTGGAATAGTACAGTGATGGAGCACTCAGCCTCTGTTGGGCAGACTAGCAGGCCCCAAATTCGCTCTGTTGGTGACTACTACCTTGTCCAGTGGCAAGAACTTGAAGAACTCAACCTCTTTAGGTGTCTCACCTACCTCACAGCGTCATTGTGAGCATTAAATTACGTAGCAAGTGTGAAGTGCATAGCACAATGCCTGACACTTAGTTCCCATTCAGTTAATGTCAGCTGTTTTTATTTTACAGTTCTAGTGAGCATTAAATGAGATTAAATGAGGTCCAGGTTTAATGCTTGACCCAGTGTGTAGGCATTTAATGAATGGTTCATTTGGTTGAGGATTACTTATGTAAACATATGTGATCACTAGCTTTCTTTTTCTTATAAAGCAGAACCTTATATCTAGCATTTAACTGCTGCTTCTGTGGATGGCAAAGCTGTGTGAATGCTGTGAAGCAGTGGTCATTAAATAATACTAATGTACTAAACATTCAACAGGTATCTACGTTTAGCACTCTCGAATATCTTGAATGAACTTGGTAATATTAGGGGTTGAAGGTGGAAGGGAAACACGAAGGAAACTGGCAGTTGTGAACGGTATGGTACAGCAAAGATAATGCTAAGACAAGACTGAAAAACAAGGGAGGAGGCATTTCTGGCCAAGATGGAGGCATAAACAGATGCACTGCATCTCTCTCCACAACTGAGAAGGAATACAACTACCTCAAAACTAGAGACAGCCAGAAGTTCCAGAAAATCGAGCTGTATGGAAGTCCAACAAACAAAGACATAAAGAAGAAATACTCATCCAGACAGGTAGGAGTGGCGGGGCCATGGCAGAGAGGACCAGGTGTGGTAGCAGCAGCAGAGGCGGAAGGTGAGTCACATGTTTTAAAAGTCAGGAGGGACACCTGGGGAGCGTTCCCAGCCCCAGACCAGATAGTACAGCTCAGGGTCCCAGCACCAGGTAAAATAAAGCCTCATTGCTTCTGACTGTGCAAACCAGTGGGGATTGGGGCAGAGCCAGAAACTACTGGTCTCTCAGAAGAGTCCGCTTCTTTAAAAGGCCCCCATGGTCCTAGAATGTCCTCACATCCACCCACTCTGGGAACAGCGGCCAGGGCAAAAGCTAGAGCAGGTGCCAGTCTCATATGGAAGTGGGAGAAGTGCCTGGACAAGGGGCAAGTGCTGAGGAAGTGGCATTGTTCCCTCTCAGACCCCTCACCCCGACACAGCACAACAACATAGTGAAATGGGTCGTCCTGTACTGAGGAATACCTAAGGCTCCGCCCCTTACAACGTAACAGCTGAGACAGCTCTACCTAAGACACAGAGACAAACAAACACAGAAAGTATGGCTCAAAAGAGGAAACAGATCAAGGTTCCCATGGGAGAACTAAGCGATGAGGAGATAGCCAACCTAACAGATGTAGAGTTCAAAACACTGGTGAAAAAGATGCTCACAGGCTTGAAAGATAATGCTTAAGTACAGCAAATGCATAAGGGAAGAAGTGAAGGCTATGCTAAGTGAAACGAAGGAAAATCCACACAAAACCAATGGTAAAGGGAAGGAAACCGGGATTCAAATCAATGATTTGGAACATAAGGAAGAAAAAGCAGTCAACCAGTACAGAATGAGGAAACAAAAATTGAAAAAATGAGGAGAGGATTAGGAACCTCTGGGACAACTTAAACCTGCCAACATCCGAATCATAGGGGTGTCTGAAGGAGAAGAGGAAGAGCAAGAAGTTGAAAGCTTATGTGAAGAAATAATGAAAGAAAACTTCCCAAATTTGGCGAAGGAAAGAGATATACAAGTCCAGGAAGCACAGAGAGTCCCAAAGAAGCTAGACCCAAGGAGGACCACAGCAAGACACATCATAATTAAAATTCAAAATGTTAAAGATAAAGAAAGAATCCTAAAAGCAGCAAGAGAAAAGCAGAGAACTACCTACAAAGGGGTCCCTATAAGACTCAGCTGATTTCTCAAAAGAAACTTTGCAGGCTAGAAGGGACTGGCAAGAATTAGTCAATGTAATGAAAAGCAAGGACCTAGAACCAAGATTACTCTATCCAGCAAAGCTATCATTTAGAATGGAAGGGCAGAGAAAGTGCTTCCCAGACAAGGTAAAGTTAAAGGAGTTCGTCATCACCAAGCCCTTATTATATGAAATGTCAAAAGAACTTAAGAAAAAGAAAATCAAAATTCTGAACATTAAAATGACAAAAAACTCACAACTATCAACAAGTGAATCTAAAAATAAAAACAAAATCCAACTAAGCAAACCAGAAAAGGAACAGAATCATAGGTATTGGAGATCATTTGGAGGGTTATCAGTTGGGCGGGTGAAGGGATTAAGAAGCATAATTGGTAGGTAAAAAATAAGGCGAAGTTAAGAATAATATAGGAAAGGGTGAAGCCAAGGAACTTATATGCACAACCCAGGGACATGAATTAAGGGAGGTGGGACTGCTGGAGGGAAGGGAGGTACTGGGCAGAGGGGAGCAAAGGGAAAAAATTGGGACTACTGTAACAACATAATCAATAAAATACACTTAAGAAAAAAAAAGACTAAAAACAGGTTGTTATGAAGTGGCACACAGTTCCTCCTAACTCAATCTTTGTCAAGGTGGCTACCCAAGGAGGTGATGTTTACCTTAGAACTCCAGGAGGAGTGAGAGTAAGCCAAGAAAGCTTTCCAGACACAGGGAACTGAAGGTGTAGATGGTGAGAAGGAAGATGGCACAGCAAGAACCAGACAGTGCTAGGCAGAGATTGGGGATGGTGGTTTAAGGAAGTTGATAAGTGTAGTGGAGAGCCATATGTGTTTTAAGCAGGAGAGTGGCATGAATAAATTGACTCTAGAACAATCACAGAGCAACAAGAGGGAGCAGTCCAGGCATTTGGAAAATCACTGAGGAAGCTCTCTGTAATTTAGGTAAGAGGCGAAGATGGTCTGAACTTTGGATTGTCAGTGAAGATAGAGAGAAGGGAAAAGACCTGAGAGATATTAAGAAGGCAGGAAGAATATGACTAAATGATTAACTAGATGTAAAGGTGGCTTGTTCGGGTAGGTAGGTGGTGATGCCATTCACCAACACAGGGTAGGAACCCTGAAAGACTAGGGAGAGTGGGTTTTAGACATTTTTACCTTGAGACCTGTTTAGTAAGGATCTGGATATTTGGGAGCTGGAGCATGGGAGAAAGATCTCAGTTAGAGAGATGGATTGGGGAGCCCTGCCCAGAGAATATGTTGATCTTAGGGCACAGCACAGAGCTCTGAGGAACCACACACAGCACTTCAGGTCCATCAGAGGAGGCAGGCAGGTGGCAGGGGCTGGGGCTGTCTTGCTCATAGAGACAACTAAGGATGGCCAGAGGGGAAGGAGGAAAGCTAGGAAAACTACCATTTTTTCATATCACTCTTTTTAAATGTGATAATGTAGAAGGGGAGCCAAAAAAAGGATAGTCCTAAGAAGAAAGAGAACTGAATTTATTCAGGCATTTTCTCTCTTGCCTGGGTAGGTATTTTTAATTTATGAATATTAAGAATAGAAGTCTTCAAAGCATTTTTCTGGAGTGCATTTCTAAATATGGTTGTGTCATTCTGAACAGACCAAAAAACAAAAACAAATATAGAAATTGTTGGACTTTGAACTTCATAGGCAATAACTTAACCAATCTCCCTAAAGAATTTCCTGTAGTGTCTCCACATTATGAAGGATAGATATTTAAATTTACATTATTGTGGACCAGCGAGGAAAAAATTTTCTGCATTTTTTTTCCTCTGAAGTGGTATTTGTTTATGGAGTCGTTCATCTTTTTTAAATAACAACTTTATTGAAATATAACTCACATACATATAATTTATCCATTTAAAGTGTCTAATTCAGTGGTTTTCAGCATATTCACAGTTATACAACTAACATTACAATTAATTTCAGAACATTTCATTACTCTTAAAAAAAAAAGTATTCATTAGCAGTCATTCCTCATCTTCCCATCCACCCCAGCCCTACAAAACCATTAATCTACTTTCTGTTTCAATGGATTTGCTTATTTTGGACATTGCATATTGCTGTAATCATATAATATGTGGCCTTTTATGTCTGGCTTCCTTCAGCATAATGTTTTCAGGGCTTTATGTTGTAGCATGTATCAGTACTTTATTTGTTTTTATGCCTGAGTGATATTCCATTATATGCATATATTACATTATATTCATTTATCTGTTGATAGACATTTGGGTTGTTTCCTCTTTTTCACTATTTTGAATAATATTGCTCTGAACTTTTAATTGCAGGTTTTTATGTAGACATGTTTTGTTACTTCTCTTAGGTATGTACATGTTGTGGAATTACTTGATTATATGGTAATTCTGTGTTATAACCTTTTTAAAATTTTTTATTTATTTTATTTTATTTATTTGTTTTTAGAGAGAGGGGGAAAGGAGAAAAAGAGGGAGAGAAACCTAAGCGCATGGTTGCCTCTCATGCGCCCCCAACTGGGGACCTGGCATGCAACACAGGCATGTGCCCTGACTGGAAATCAAACCAGTGACACTTGGTTCGCAGGCCGACACTCAATCCACTGAGCCACAGCAGCCCGGGGCTTGTCTGTCTTTTTTATTATAGCCATTCTAGTGGTTGTGAAGTGGTATGTTGTGGTTTTAATTTGCATTTTTCTGATAACTAATGATTTCAGCATCTTTTCTTGTGCTTGATAGCCATTTTGTATATCTTCTTCAAAGAGTTGATCTATATTTGATCATCAGTTTTGGCATTTAGTTGCAAAATCTGAAACTAAATGAACAGATGAACATATTTAACTAGAGAAATGAAAGAAAAGTGTTTGTGTGTGTGTGTGTGTGTGTGTGTAGTAAAAGATGCTGTAAACATATAAATGGTAAAGGAAAGCTCCCCAGAGAAACAGCCAGCACTCTCCATCCAGATCCAGCCTGAGCTTGAGAAACAGGATGCTTGATGATCCTGTTATTTAGCTGTGACTTTGGAAGTAGAGACCATGATCTCTGCTTTCTTTTCCAGAGCTGCTATCCTAAGGTCACAGATACTGCAACCACTGCCAGGTTTCTGCAGACCAGTGACCTGACAAGTAGAGAGGTAGCTTACCACGTGGATGAATGTAGGCTCATCCATACTGAAGCATGTATCAGATTTTCCTTCCTTTTGGGGCTAAATAATAGACCATTGTATGGTTATACTACATTTTGTTTATCCATTCTTTCATTGATGGATATTTGGCTTAATTCCACCTTTTGGCTACTATGAATAATTCTGCTATGAGCCTTGGTGTACAAACAACTGTTTGAGCTTCTGCTTTCCGTTCTTTTGGGTGTATACCCAGGATTGGAGTTGCTGGATCGTATGGTAATTATATGTTTTAATTTTTTGAGAAATTGCCATACTATTTTCTACAGTGGCTGTACCATTTTACATTCCCACCACTAATATACAGAGTTCCAATTTCTTCACATCCTTGACAACATGTTAGTTTCTGTGCTTCGCCCCCCTCCCCACTTTTTATAATAGCCATCCTTGTGGATATGAAGTGGTATCTTGTTGTGGTTTTGCATTGCATTTCCCTAATGATTAGTGATGTTAAGCATCTTTTCATGTGCTATTTGGCTCTTTGTCTATTTCTTTGAACACATTTCTATTCAAGTCCTTTACCCATTTTACAATGGACTGATTGGTTTTTTGATCCAATGGCCTGTGCTGAGGAGTTGTAGAAGTTCTTTATATATTCTGAATATTAATTCCTTTTCAAATATGTGATTTACAAATTTTTTCTCCCATTTTACAGGCTGCCTTTTCAGTCTGTTGATAATGTCCTTTGATGTACAAAAATTTTAATTTTGATAGTCTAATCAGTCTAATTTTTCTTCTGTTGCCTATGCTTATCTTATCCAAGAAGTCATTGCCAAGACCAAACTCACTAATTTTTATATATTTAATGAATTTTTCTCCAGAAGAGTTATTCTTTTTGATGCTTAAATTGTCCCATTATTCTCCATTAGTAGAGCTCTTTCTTCAGGTTGACCCTGGGTCCTTTTGACATGAGCCAGGTAGTAGTAAATGGGTTCCATGCTTTTAGCCTGATAAAAATTCCTGGAATGCTCTGGCCAACTGACTCAGTTGTTTGGAGCGTTGTCCCATACAGAAAAGGTTGCAGGTTCGATTCCCAATCAGAGCATATACTTAGGTTATAGGTTCAATCCCTGGTTGAGATGCGAACGGGATATCCAATCGATGTTTCTCACATCAGTGTTTGTCTCTCTGTCTGTCTCTGTGTGTGTGTGTGTGTGTCTCTCAAATTAATAAGCATCCTTGGGTGAGAGTTAAAAAAATAAATAAATATATTCTGGGTTTATCTTGTTTCTGACCCCAGATATAGAATCAGCCATTTATGTAAGGAGCTCTTATTCTTTTTGGCGGGAAATTGTATTAGGAGCATTTGTTGCAATTGGGATGTGAAGTCTAGTCTATTCTATAAAGTAAGTAAATATGTATTTTTTGGAAAGAGAAAGATAAATCATGATTTCAGACTAATTCAAATTCAGATAAAGGATTAAAAGATTTTTATTTCTTTAATTTTTATATTTATGTATCCTCTCGTTTGTTGACAATAATAGCAGAGACGTACAGAGAAAACCCTGTTTTAACTTGAAATTAACCTTCTCTGTGGTTATACCACCTACTTGATAAATAGTTTGGGTTCGTTTGTCTTTTTTTTTTTAAGGATTGTTTTCTTTTTTATTTACTTTTTAGGAGTTATATACAGTATTTACATGGTTCTGAAGATAAAACTATAAAGCAAGGTAGACTGAGAGAAGTTATGGCTTCCTTCCCTGCTTTTGATCTTTTCTTTACCTCATAGGTAAACATTTTTATTGGTTTTTGGTTTATTCTTCCATTGCTTAATTTAAAAAAAATATAAGCAAATGTGTTTGTATACCCCCTATTCCTTACTTCACTCCCATTTTATTTCTTTCCTTGTTTTTTATCTGGGCAATCATATTTCTTATTTCCAAGAATTCTTTCCTGATTTCTGCTTCCTTTATGATTTTAATTGCTTCTCAAATCTCTCTGCAGATATCAGTTAGAATTTCTTTTCAGGTGTTTTTTGGGGACCTAAAGTGTGTTTCTTCTGGGGTCGGATCTGCTTTTTTTTTTTTTTTTTTTAAATTAAAAAATGTCTATTTTTTACTATATACTTTACATTGAGTGCTTCAGAAAATATAGTTACAATGATTTCAAAATGCAATCCCTGGATTCAATAAATATCCTCTATAATTATCTTTAGTCGATACTTAGAAATGTGTGTAAACACTGAGTCAGCTAACAAATAAAATGAGTAATGAGCTGCTTTTCATCCTAGTTGTCCTTTTGGTCCTCTTGGTTTTCTTTCAAACTCTCTGGTGATCCTTGTCAATGAAGAACTGAGCTGATTATATAAGTAATTGAGAAGAGGTTCCTGTTCTTCCAACAGTCCTCTTGCCTTAACAAGAGTCAGGTGATTCATTGACCAGAGTGAGAAGTATGGAAGAGCTGAGGTAGATGAACCCATTTCCCACTCCTGATTTCTGTACCTGCTCACGCAAAGCTGGGTGTTTATCCAGCTCCTCCAGGAAAAGCAGTTCTGCCTTTATGCCCACTTTTGACTCTGCGTGTTCTGGGAAGTATCCAGCTCTGCTCTGGTCTGTCTTGCCATACAATTAACTGCTTTCTCTCCATCTTCTAGAAAGTGGACAACATTAAGTCCCTCAGCCCTTCTCATTACTGTTATGCTATGGTTCCCTTTGTGAACATATTTACTGTTATGTCATTGCAGTTTGGGGAGGATGGGGAGGTAAGTACATGTGCCTATTTATTTAGCTTGTCATCTTGAAGTGAAGGTACTTTGTGCCATTCATGGCTGTCAACAGGACTGCTTTTCACTCCAATATGTCTGTTGGCTTAATAACTGAAATGGATTTAAAATTTGTTCTCTATGATCACCAGTTAGAACTATCATTTCACTGAAACATGATGCCACCCACCCTAGGATATATAGATTTCTACCCAGTTCAGGGATTGGGTGATTTTACAAGACATTTCTTGTTTGTCAGTAACTTTTTTTTCAGAAAAGCAGAGATCACAAGGCCTTATTATATGGGATCGATAATAAGATCAAACATACGGTGCTTAATATGTGCCAGACATGATTCTAAGTGCTTTATGTGTATAAATTTATTAAACTCAATAACAGTAGTTACTGTTATTATATCTATTTTACAGACGATGACACTGAGGCAGAGAGAGGTTAAAGAACTTGCCCAAGGTCACATAGCTGGTAAGTGGCAGAGCCAGGATTTCAACCAGTTAGTCCACCCCAAGGCCACCTTTTATCCACTGGACTCTAGGGAAGATCTTCAGATTTTTTCAGGATGACAACTTTTAATATCTTATCAGTTATGGGTATAAGAAATCTATCTTTACTTTAACTTTATGTAGTTTCAAGCATGTTATTTGTTGTTTGAAATAGAAATTGCTGATAATTTTGATAGCAGAAAGGAGTGTTTCAAATGATGTAAGCAGGTCTGAATTCAATTTTAATCTACTGAGAATTTTTGCAAATTATTGTCTTGAAAAGATGTGACATCTACTAAAGTGTCCTTTTCTGCTCTGTATTTGAGAATTTTAGGCAGCAGTAAAATTTATTAATATGTTTAGCATTTCAGGCAGATAAATATTGGGTGGGGGAAGCATTAAAAATACAGTTAAGACCAACATTGAGAAGAATTTTACTTAAAAAAAAAAAAAGTGATATATCTAGGTGCTCGGATACATGTTTGTGTGCCTTTTAAACTTTATTATGAAAAGGTTCAGTCAAATACAACAGTAGAGCAAATAATATGATGAACCTCAGTTTTCAACAGTATTTTGTCGGAATATTATGCTCACCACTGTGAAGACTCCTTAGGTGGCTGTCACCTCCTTCTCTGCATATTGTTTCTTGGCAAAATCCGATCTGAAATTGAAAGAACTTGAATATTTTATTTATAGTTCCATAATATTTCCTTGAATTCAACACTTTAGTTTTTTTAAAAATATTTTTTTTACTTATTTTCAGAGAGACTGGGGAAGGGCGGGAGAAAGAAGAGAGAAACATTGATTGGTTGCCTCTTCCACGCTCCCAACCAGGGACCTGGCCTGCAACCCAGGCATGTGCCCTGACTGGAAATTGAGTGGGTGACCTTTTGCTTTGCGGGGGCGATGCCCAACCCACTGAGCCAGGCCAGTCAGGGCTCAACACTGTCTAGTTTTGATTACAGCAAAGTCCAGCATAGGAATGCCAGATCTGTTAAAATAAATTAAAACCAATTTTTATCTTAAGGAGTTTGTTCTCTCTGCCTGGAGGAGAACCCCAGGCTTGACTATGGGATTTACATGGTCTTGTTAGAAGTAATTATGATCCAAACGGAAGTTTTCATTGAATTGTTTGACCAGCCCCTTGGTTCTCAGAAATAGTCATTTAACACATGAGGGAAGTGGGTTCCCTTTCTGGATTCTTGAATGAATAGGATTATTGGTGAAATACCTGAGTTGCATTAAGTGGTGTCCATACTCAGTTGCCTTCACTCCTTATCACTTTCAACAGGTTTTCAACTGAGCATTTTGATTCTCAAATTATAGCATGCATCAGAATCACCTGGGAAGCTTTTGAAAAAATGCATCTTTCCTGCTTCTACCCCAAAAGATTGATTCTTTAGATTTGGATTGTACCCAGGGATCTGCCTTTGAATAATCATTCTATTAGCCCAAGCTGGTGTGGCTCAGTGGATTGAGCTCTGGTCTGTAGACTAAAAGCTTGCTGGTTCGATTCCCAGTTGAGGCATATGCCTGGGTTGCCGGCCAGGTCCCCAGTTGGAGGCATGCAGGAGGCAACCAATCAATGTTTCTCTCCCTTTCTTTCTCCCTCCTTTCCCCTCTCTCTAAAAATAAATTTTTTAAATATTTTTAAGAAAGTCATTATATTAAGAGTAGTACTCTGACTCCAAAAAACCTCCGCTGCCTTGCGGCATACCTCTTCAGGGGAAAGGCTAAGGGAGTAAACCCCGACAGAAAATCCGGAGCCGGAGTCCCTAAGGCGGTTTGATGTTGTAGTCAACACCGGCAACTCCTGCGGCGCACCTGAACCCAAGCTGTATCGACTCCGTCTTTCCCTTGGACCCTTCAGCTGCGAAGAGAGGGGGGGTCTGCTGCATGGGCAACAGCAGACCCTCCATATTACCCTGCCCAGGCTCTGTAGCTTCAGCGTCATCGCAAGATGTCGATTCAACACGGGAGGAGACAGATACCATGTCACTCCCGAGTCGGACTGCACAGCCATTCTCGGCGGTGCAGATAGGACTCTTAAGAAGCTACACCATCGTCTCTCGAGACGGATGGCTGCCGACGGAGTCTGATTCTATTATCAGCGAAGGAAGCCCTTCATGATTGGTTTTCATTGACTTCTTTTTTCTTTTCATCCTAGTTGATAAGGTTAACATTGATATGGCATCTTGTGAAAAACTTGCTTAAAAAGGTTTCATTCTTAATAACATGTTTAGTGGCCATTATGACCACCCCTGTACACTGATTTGACCTATAGACAGACTTATCCCCATGCAGGTGCACCTTTGGTCCTGGACGATTCAGTTCTAATGCTCATGGTCTAAGGACCACACCTTGAGAATATATGGATGTAGGAAATGAGTGGTATTGGGTGCAAGGGGTCCCAGGTGTATTTCTCTTTGGTTCCCTTTAATGCATTAGTCTGAGCCTTAGGCCTCTGATGCTTAGTTACCTGCTGGACCAACACCAGATGAACCAGTGAGGCTCAGTTTTCACCAAGTCACCTATTGCCTATAGCTCTATGTAGGGGAAGGGAAGCCCAGGTAGTGTATCGGGCAGGTGATTCTTCACTTGGGGCTCCAATGCCAAAAATGAATGGAAACTTTGATGTTTTGGATATGTGTTTGACTAAGGAGTGTTCTTTCATCAACTTCTCAAAGGAATCTGTGACCTGTCCCTCCCCACCACTTTCACTCCCTCGCTCTGTGTACATACATACAACAAAAAAATCATGTCCTGGAGCAGCCTGTATAAGAATCCCCTGGCCTCTAGAAAGCAACTGTAGGGACTCCACTTTATAATACTGCCTTTTCAAGGTGGAATCAGAATTGCTTTCGCCATCTGGTCAGAACCTTGCAACACGCAGCTGTGCTGGATGGACAGCTGTGACCGACTGTACTGCTTTGTCATTATCCCATGTCCTCCTACATTTCCCAGCCTCTCTGTAGTTACATTGGCACCAAGTGACTAATTCTGGTCGAAAGGCTTTGAGGGGAAATAATGTGTGTCACTCCAGTGGGAAGCAGTAAAGAATGGGTATAAGTTTCCTGTTTTATGCTAAGGTGACTCTGGAAAACACAAGTTCCAGTGATGTTCCTACAAGTTGAAGGAGGGCTGCCAGACCCATATTGAACTTCATGTGATCAAGAAATAAATCTTTATTAGGTTAGGTCTCTTGTTGAAGGATTTGTGACTACAATTTAGCTTAATCTATCTCCAGTCTGGATAGTCCAGAACAGAACATTTATGGATATGTTTAGCGTTCTGAGACTCAAGATACCCAAGTTTAGTTCTTCCACTGTGTGGTCTATACAAGAAATACAGTATCCTGGGATTTTCCCCCCTCATCTATAAATTGAAGGGCTTAAATTAGATGATCTTTAAGGGACAAGTCCTGTATAGCAGCATTTAAATACAGATTTCTAGTTGGAAGTGAAAAGGACATTAAGTCTGACATTAAAGGTATCCTTGGGAAACTTATTTTTATGTACTTGTTTTTAGTTACAAAAGGAATCGTGTCTTTTGCTGTTAAATAAGAAGTTACATAAGAAAAATGGCAATGAAAGATGGAATAATTTTTTTTTAAATAAGCTTTATGGAGATAAAACTCACATGCCATATGTGTTTTAGTGTATTCAGAGTTGTGCAACCATCACCACTACCTGACTTCAGAATCTTGTCATCATCCCCCAAAAGGAAACCCATTAGCAGTTACACTCCATTCCACAAATCTACTTCGTTTCTGTGGATTTGCTTATTCTGGACATTTCATGTCAATGGGATCATATAATATATGAGACTTCACGTGTCTGGCTTCTTAAGAGTAGACTTGCTAGGTCATATGGCAGTTCTCTGTTTAACATTTTAAGGAACTGCCAAACTGCTTTTCAAAGTGGCAGCATCGTTTTGCATTTCCGCCAGCACTGTATGAAGATTCCAGTTTTTCCACATTCTCGCCCACACTTATCTTCTGTTTTGTTTCTTGTTTGTTTTAATTGTAGCCATTCTAGTGTTGTGTGAGATGGTGTCTTATTGTGGTTTTGATTTGTATTTCCCTAATGACTAATCGTGTTGGGCATTTTTTCATTTGCTTGTTGGCCAGTTTTATATGTTTGAAGAAATGTCTGGTAGTATCCTTTGTCCACTTTTTAATTGGGTCATTTGTCATTTTATTGTTGAGTTTTAAGAGTTCTTTATATAATCTGGATACTAGACCCTTAAGAAATACATGATTTTCTAATATTTTTGCCCATACTGTGGGTTGTCTCTTCACCTCAGTAGTGACCTTTGATGTATGAATATTTTAATTTTATTTTTAATTTTTTTTAAAGATTTTATTTATTTATTTTTAGAGGGAAAGAGAGGGAGAGAAATATCAGTGTGTGATTGCCTCTCACTCACCCACAGCTGGGGACCTGACTCATAACCCAAGCATGTGCCATGACTGGGAATCGAACTGGCAACCCTTTAATTTGCAGACTGGTACTCAGTCCACTGAGCCACACCAGCCAAGGCATGATGTACAAAGATTTTTAATTTTGAAGCCCAGTTATCTATTTTTTTCTTTTGTTGCTTGTGCTTTAGATGTCATGCCTAAGAAACTATTGCCTAATCCAAGATCACAAAGATTTATGCCTTTTTTTTTGTAAAAGTTTTATAGTTTTAACTCTTACATTTAGGTCTTTCATCCATTTGAGTTAATTTTTATGATATAAGATAGGGAACCATATTCATTCTTTTGCATGTGGATATATAGTTTTCCTGGCATTATTTATTGAAAAAAAAAACTATTCTTTTCCAGCTGAATGGTTTTGGCACCCCTGTCTTGAGGTCAATTGACCATAGATATATGGGTTTATTCTAAACTCTGGATTCTTAAATAAATAAATAAATAAATAATTTTTTTTCTTCTTATGCCAGTATTCCACTATATTGATTACTATAGCTTTATAGTAGGTTTCCAATGAGGAAGTGTGACTCCTCTGACATTTTTTCAATATTTGTTTGACCCTCTTGGGTCTCTTGCATTTTCATATGATTTTTAAGATTAGCTTGCTCATTTCTATAAAAATATGTTTAGATTTTGATAGAGATTGCATTGAATTTGTAGATGAATTTGGTGATGTAATATATTTTTAAGTATTACAAGTTTCATTTAAATAAACTTTGGAAACATAAAAACAATTTATATTGCTTTAAAAAAATTAGTTAAGTATATGGTTTTTATTTGGCCTTCTAGGACCGTCTGGCAGAGTAATGGGGGCGGACAAAGAAGGAGGGCTCAGGGCTGCCCAAGACTCACTATGGCCACTCAAGGCAGTAGTTCTCCTTCACAGACCACATGGTTTTTATGGGAACAGCCTTCCTCTTCAGCATTCCTGCTGAGCACTTCCGTTGCACGTCAGAGTTTATAAAGCCACATTGATTCTAATAGAGCACTTGGGTAGGGATAGATATGATTGCCTTATTGCCACGGATTTGAAAAGAAGAACACTTGGGAATATATTTCTTACAAGTAGCTATTTAATATGTTGTTTTTTGAAAAGTTTATGAGATTTTAGGGGTTAAGATTCTCTTGAACACAGAGCTACAATGGTGGCCAGTTCAGTTTAATGTATATCCTTGGTTAGGATTGCTATACTGCTAGCGTATATGTCTATATCCATAGCACTTTTCTCATCTCTTGTTTTTGTTACATAATTGGCTTCCTGGGTTACTTATGCAATCACAGAACCATGAAGGAGGCATGGTATATTGGCCATGATGAATGACAAAGTGTGATTTTTATTTTTATCTACAAAATAAAGAAAAGAAAAAGAAAAACCCAGTTAAGAATAAGTAGACAGCCCTGGCTGATGTGGCTTAGTGGATTGAGCACTGGCCTGTGAACCAAAGGGTCATCGGTTCAATTCCTAGTTAGGGCACATGCCTGGGTTGCAGACCCGGTCCCCAGTTGGGGGTGCATGACAAACAACCACACATTGTTGCAAGAAGAAAAGAAAAAGAATAAGTAGACAAAACTATATATAGGCATCATACAAGTTGAAGTTTAATATGTACTAAGTATAGCTCAGTAAAATATATTTGAACTGTTGTTATGTTTGGGAGAACAGAGAGTTCAGGCAGCTATTAACCCCGATTAGCTATGTGAGAATTACACTACTCCACTGTTGTAAGTATCAATAACTACAACCAGAAATGTCTAGACATTTTTATTTGAACCTATCCAGAGCCAGAGTTTCTACAGAAGCTACCCCATGGTGTAAGCCAGCACACTCTGCCAGGCCTCCCTTTGAGCATCCAGAGGGGAAATTGGTACCTGAGTGAGGATGGGAAGAATCCTGTCTGCAAACCTTCTCCCAGCCACTCACCTCTCCAGGCTCTGTCTTTCTGTAAGCTGCACTTTGGCCACTGGGTATCCTGAGTAGACCACGTGCCATCCTGCTGTAGGGCCTTTGCTATGGTGGTCCTTTAACCTGTTGAGCCCCACCCGTCCCTTTTACACTTGTAAAAACCTATCCTACAGTCAAGGTCTACATCAAAGTAACATTTTCTTCATAATAACTTTCCTGATTTCTTTCAGTCTTTGCTTATCACTCCCTTTTCCAAATCCCCTTAAAGTTTTGTGAGTGTTGTACTTGTCAGCATGAATCCAGGCCCTGCTCAATGTGTCAGTTACTAGCCTTGGCTTTGGAGTGGTTGGTGTGGAATTAAACTTCTTGTTGCGTTATTTTTATACTACAACTCAAGGAATTTTCTAGCAATCATCATGTCATAGTTCAGATCTCACTGTGGTACCTACTCTTGTAAAGGTTACAATATGATTACTTATGTATTTATAGCCCACCTTTGTGGATAATAGCATTTCAGGAGTTAATATTCCAGAATTAGTCATTGTCCTGTAACTTTCCTAACTTTATCTTATTTTTCCCCCTTACAGGAAATGACTTAGAGGCCTTACAATTACAGTTGTGCATTCTTGCTTCGGACTTTACAGTTGAGGGCCAACCCAATCTGGAAGCACCTCTTATTAATGTTACAAGGAAACCGCTACCTCAGCAAACAAAAGGAAAGGAACAGACTTATAATAACAAATGCCATTTAAAAAAAAAAAAAAAACACTTGTTTTCACAAAATATTAAAGGAAATTTGGAAAAGATTTGCATTCAAAAGGAGCTTTACAGGTAAATGGATTTGGCAGGCAGGCTCTGTCAAAATTCTGCAGAGGTTTGATCTTCCATCTTAAGGACTTAGTGTGAAGTAATTCTGTACTGCTTTTTAAATTGCTGTTGATCAGCTTGTGGGTTTTTGGGCTCTAACTTTTCTGGTATATTGAAGATACATTATATTACATTTTTTAAAGTTTTAAGTTATTTTTCTGCCATTGTAAATAAACGTATCAAAATATTCTTGCAAAATAATTATAGGTAAGCATTTTTTCTCAGCAAGTGTATCTTTTTATTAAGTGAGTGGAATGCTAACAGTTCTTATACAGCATTTTGGACACACTTTTATTTTTTGTCAGAGGTCCTGCCTACACTGAAAATATTAATTATATAAACCTGTTGTCTTCTTACATCTACATTGGATCACATGGTCACCTGCCTCATGGAAATGCCTTTTTTAAAACTTAGATTTTCAGAACTGCACTATTTTTATACCTAGCTTCAATTATAGGGGAAAGGAAACTCAGAACCCTGACCCTCTCACGGTCAGTGGGACAATTCTCTCTCCCGCATGTATTGCTGCAGTGCCCAGGACAGTAAAATGGACTACAAGCGACGCTTCCTGCTTGGCGGGTCCAAGCAGAAGGTGCAGCAGCACCAGCAGTACCCGATGCCTGAGCTGGGCCGAGCACTGAGTGCTTCCCTGGCATCTACGGCAACCACTGCCCCCCTGGGCAGCCTGACCGCTGCAGGCAGCTGCCACCATGCCATGCCTCACTCCACTCCCATCGCTGACATCCAGCAGGGTATCTCCAAGTACCTGGACGCCCTCAATGTCTTCTGCCGTGCCAGTACTTTCCTCACAGATCTCTTTAGCACTGTGTTCAGGAACTCTCACTACTCCAAGGCAGCCATGCAGCTCAAAGATGTGCAGGAGCATGTCATGGAAGCAGCCAGTCGCCTGACTTCAGCCATAAAGCCCGAGATCGCCAAGATGTTGATGGAACTTAGTGCCGGGGCTGCAAACTTTACAGATCAGAAGGAATTCAGTCTCCAAGACATTGAGGTAATGTATCTTCTTTGTCATAATTGAGTAAGAAAAATGTATTCCAGAAGTAAGTAACAATGCTGTCTTAGTTTTCCCCATATCACCATAGTAATGGTCTTTATCCTCTTTCTGTTGATACTCTCTCCTTATAAAAAATTTGTGTATGCTAGATTCTGAATTGCTTTCATTGCTAATTAAGTAGGTTAAAAGATTACTAAACAAACAGAATCAACCTATATTTGATGTTCTTTAAATTTTCAAATTGTAACTTAATTTCCAGATAATATACTGTTAAAAGTACAGGGTGGAGACTGATAATTCTAAATATGGTTACGAGCTTTATTTGTGAATTATCATTATATTGAACAATTGGTTTAACATAGAAAGTTCCACACATATTTAAATTGTTTTTCCAGTTCAATTCACAGCTGTTCATAATTGGATACATTTGATTCTTATTCAGTACATTTGTTTTGGTCTTTGATAATCAAAATGAAATATTTTTCCTCTTTCAAGGCTCTAGATTAGAATGTCAGGTTAGAATACAAATTTCGTTCAGAATAAAGATGACCTTTTTCTCCATTCATTTAGAAAATGATTTATTAAACTGTGATCTGTTATATTAGTGTCACTGCTTGATTTTTTAAATCATTCTTATCTGCACAGAGTTCTTCTGAGCTTGAGTTTTCTATTGTACATTTTAGGAGCACATCATAGATTAGGTTCCTGGATGTTAGCAGAGAGAGAGAGAGAGCGTCCTTTTCCCCATCCTAGGAATGAATTTGATTTTAGGAAATCACCAGTCTTCTGAGGCAAATCTGAGGATTGAGTTGGCTGAATAAGCTATTAAGCTATCTTATACTACAGTGGGTTTAGGGGGTAAGAAAAGGTAAGCTATTAAGTAATACAATTAATTTTTATTGTGTTTAAAAGTGATTTTGATGACATTTCCAAGAGGAATTTAAAACTGTTTTTGAAAAGGCACAGTGTTCTTAGTGTAATTCAGGAATCATCCAAATTTTTATGTAGAGAGGAAATAGTAAATTTTAGGCTTCGTGGGCCACATGTGATCTGTCCCCTTCTCTTCCTCCTGCTCCTTCTCCTCCTTCTTGTGTGTATGTGTGTGTGTGTGTGTGTGTGTGTTTAAAATATATGTAACCCTTTAAAAATGTTAAAACCAGTTTTATCTGTGTTTGTCTATTGAATTGTTTTTGGCCCATGAGCTATAGTTTGCTGAACCTACTAGTATAAATGTAAAACTTCCTTGGGTGGTTCTGTTTTGAATCTACCTAACTATATTTATAACTTCTGATTATTTCTATGATCACATTTTATGTTCAGGAAAATTATCATTTTTAAGTCTTTTTTTTTTAAAGTATATTTTATTGATTATATTGTACAGTCGTCCCATTTTTTCCCCCTTTGCTCCCCTTTGCCCAATACCCTCTTCTCTCCAGAAATTCCACCACCCTTAGTTCATGTCCATGGGTCGTGCATATAAGTTCTTTGGCTTCACCCTTTCCTATGTTATTCTTAACTTCCTCCTGCCTATTTTGTACCAACCGATTATGCTTCTTAATTCCTGCATCATTTCCCCATTTCTTCCCTTTCCCCCTCGCAGCTGATAACCCTCCAAATGATCCCCATACCTATGATTCTGTTCCTATTCTGGTTTGCTTAGTTGGATTTTGTTTTTATTTTTTAGATTCAGTTATTGGTAGTTGTGAGTTTGTTGTCAGTTTAATGTTCATAATTTTGATCTTCTTTTTCTTAAGTCCCTTTGACATTTTATATAATAATGGCTTGGTGATGATGAACTCCTTTAGCTTTACCATGTCTGGGAAGCACTTCATTTGTCCCTCCATTCTAAATGATAGCTTTGCTGAATAGAGTAATCTTGGTTCTAAGTTCTTGCTTTTCATCACATTGACTACTTCTTGCCAGTCCCTTCTTGCCTGCCAAGTTTCTTTTGAGAAATCAGCTGATGGTCTTACAGGTACCCCTTTGTAGGTAACTCTGCTTTTCTCTTGCTGCTTTTAAGATTATCTCTTTATCTTTCACCTTTGGCATTTTAATTATGATGTGTCTTGGTGTGTTCCTTTTTGGGTCTAGCTTGTTTGGGACTCTCTGTGCTTCCTGGACTTGTATGTCTCTTTCCTTTGCTAAATTTGGGAAGTTTTCCTTCATTATTTTTTCACATAAGCTTTCGATTTCTTGCTCTTCCTCTTCTCCTTCTGGCACCTCTATTATTCAGATATTGGCACGTTTAAAGTTGTTCCAGAGGTTCCTAAGCCTCTCATTTTTTTCAATTCTTGTCCTCATTCTGTACTGGTTGACTATTTTTTTCTTCCTTATGTTCCAAATCATTGATGTGAGCCCTGGTTTCCTTCCCTTCACCGTTGGTTTTGTGTGGATTTTCCTTCGTTTCACTTAGCATAGCCTTCACTTCTTCCTTTATGTGTTGCCATACTCAAGCATATCTGTCAAGCTAGTGAGCATCTTTATCACCAGTGTTTTGAATTCTGCATTTGTTAGGTTGGCTATGTCCTCATCTCTTAGTTCTCCCACTGGAACCTTGATCTATTCCCTCTTTTGGGCCATACTTCTCCATCTCCTCATCTTGACAGACTCCTGTGTTTGTCTCTGTGTCTTAGGTAGAACTGTTGCTCCTGTTATGTTGTAAGGGGCGGAGCCTTAGATAATCATCAGTACAGGATGACCCGTTCCACCACATGTGGTGCTTTGTGTGGGGGAGGGGTCTGAGAGGGAACCATGCCACTTGCTCAGCACTCGCCACTTTTCCAGGCACTTCTCCCACTTCTGTATGGGACTGGTGCCTTTCTAGCTGTTGCGCTGACCGTTGTTCCCAGAGTGGGTGGGTGTGCGGATATTTTAGGACCGTGGGGGCCCTTCAAACAAGCGGACTCTGCTGAGAGACTGGCATTTTCTTCTTCTGCCCAAGCCCCCACTGGTCTGCACAGTCAGAAGCAATGAGGCTTGATTTTTCGTGCTGGGACCGTGAGCTGCAATGTCCAGTGAGGAGCTGGGAGCACTCCCCAGGTGTCCCTCCTGACTTTTTTAAACGTGTCACTGTGCTTTCTGCTGGCCTGCTGCTGCTGCCACCACCACACCGTGTTTTCTCCCCCTGGCTCCACCCCTCCTGCCTGTCTGGATGAGTATTTCTTCTTTATTTATTTCTTTGTTGGACTTCCATGCAGCTTGGTTTTCTGGAACTTATGGTTGTCTCTAGTTTTGAGGTAGTTGTATTCCTTCTTAGTTGTGGAGAGAGATGCAGTGCATCTGTCTATGCCTCCATCTTGACCAGAAGTCTTTAAGTGTTTTTAAAATAGTTTGTCATAGCTTAAACTACATAGTTTTTAAATTACACACGTAAAGCATATTTTTTTAAAATGTACTTCTTAAAAGAAATTAAAGGAAAGCTGTTCCTTTGCTCTCCCATCCCATCCTTTTTCCCAGACGACGACGACCACCATTAACTGGTTGGTGTTTGTGCCATTCCAGGTTGTTGTGTTTGCTTGCATAGATTGAGTGCATGGGCAAATATACAGCTTGAGCTTTTATTTGTTTTACAGGAAGAACCATGTTGTTCAGCCAACAGTGTGCCTGGTCACTGCTTTGCAGAGATATGGCAAGAGCAATTAAGGACTCTTTGCGTTCTGTTGAACAATATTAGATCCATACTGTTACAGCTATCATCCTTTAATGACATAAGCACTTTTAGGTTTATTTAGAATTTTAGACAAGAGTAGTTTGAAAAATATGGAA
Source organism: Furipterus horrens (assembly GCF_987537825.1). Lineage (NCBI taxonomy): Eukaryota > Metazoa > Chordata > Mammalia > Chiroptera > Furipteridae > Furipterus > Furipterus horrens. Next base: position 34,879,965 of record NW_028327183.1, read on the forward strand.
AGCTTTTATTTTAACCTACACATTATTGAGCTCTTTCTCAAGCCAAGCCTCCAGGTGTTAGAGGAGACAGAGCTAAACCTGCAAGGCCATTTGCCCTCCAGCCCTGCAGGGCAAGTGCTGTTGTTTCCCAAGTCACTACAATGAGAGGATGAACCAGCCATGAGGAGTAGGCATTTAGTAAGCCACTGAGAACAGTAGCACCTATCTTGTCCTTTCTTCTTTCCTGGAGAAGGAGAATATTTCATTACAGTTGATGGTTTGGAATTTTGACTTGGCTTTCCCCACTGAAATATGATTAGGATAGCTAGAATGCTACCATGTTTTTGTTCCTAATGGGGTAAACAGAATTTCGGAGCTAGTTTTGAAACTAAGTGCTATTGATGGGTTTTAGAATCTATGATTGTATTTTAAGTTGCAAACAGCTGACCTCTAAGTTAATTCTAAAATGTGATTGCCAAGTGCAGGCCTGTAGACTTAGCATTTTGCTTTTTCCACAGAGCAGTATTTGTTGTGTCTGGAATTTATGTACTGCTACAGTCCGATAAGCGTCTCTCTCTCTCTCTCTCTCAGAATATTTATCAACTCAAATGGACTGGCTGGGTTTTTTTCTGTTGTTCTTATTAGGGTTTCATTAACAAGGTCCTGAAAGGGCTTTTTAACATTCATCCCTGGGGAAAGAAGTCTGTGGCCTAACATTGCTGAACTTGACTGGCTAGGTAAGGACTACTCAGGAGCTGAGCCTAGGACAGTGGGTAAGAAAAGCACTGAATTCAGAATTCAAATGCTTTGGTAAGACAAAGTACCAATCCCATTGTCCCACCCTGAAGATGCCCAAAGCGTGCTTTTAATGCTCCCTTATTTACAGCCAGGTTTGGGATATGCTCATTGATTGACAGGTTCTGAACTTCACTTGTCTGCTGTGTGCTCTGGGGCAAGACATGGTATATGTGAGCCTTTTCTTGTCTGTACTCATCAGTGACTTTGTCTCTTACTCTGGGTGGTTCACCCTCACAATCTCATTGTTAAGATAGTGAGTCTTGACTATGGTGTTTCGCTAGTCAACTAGGGTCTGTGACATTTTGTATGGAGCATGGAGTCAGAAGATCTGGGTTTAAAATATAACTCTGCTTCTTACTGACTGATAGCCTTTAGCAAATCTAACATCTCTAAGTCTTGGCTTGCCCATCTATAAAGTGGAATTACCACCCACCTTCCAGAGTTCTTGTGAAGATCAGAAGCAATTGGTGTGTGTAAAACTATCCAGTTAGTTGTCATCATCATCATCATTTATTATTATTGCTTCCATCATGGCTTGAAAGGTGCTATTAGCCCTTGTCTGAAGTGCAGCGCACAGTATGTACAAAACCAACATCAGAGAAAACTGTGCCCTAAATTACTCTCTTAGGTGTAAAAATCTACCACTCCCAGAGCATTTGCTCTGTTTGCTTCTTTCCTGATTCCTGAAATAGGCACCTTCCTTTTCTCTCTGTGTTATCTTCTCTTTTGGTGATATAAAGCAGCAGTAGTATTACCTGCCTGATGTAGGAACTTGCAGGACCTTTTCAATATAAAGGCCTGAGAGAACCACTTCCACCGATAGTCACTGCTCTATTTACTTTGCATCTAGAATGGGGCATGGGAAAAGGAGTGTGGGGTGGGGGGTGGGGGTTAATTGAATGCACTTGTAGTAGCTGATAATATTTGAACAAGCCAATGGACATTTTTCCTTCACTGGAGTTCCATAAAATGTGTAGTTTACATAGTATATGGACAGTTTTGTCTAAAATAAGAAATATGATCTTAATGGGATTTCCTTTGTATAAGTCTCACACTGTCCAGACAAAAATGTTAATTCTGGAAAAATATGCTTTCCTTTCTTTGTACAAAATGTTGACATCCTACCCAAATGTTTTTTAGAGGTAGACTGCATAGGACCAGCTCTCTGTGTCTTTCCTTTTTGAGTCTAGAAGCATCTCCACCAGTGGTTTTTGTGATTCTGTGAATTCCAGTGTTCCTGTAAAATGCCAGACTAGCTGGATTGAGTGGCTGATTTCTCTTGATTTTGTCTACTTAACTTTCATTTGTCCTAGAAATCCTAACTAAGGATCATTTTCAATTAAAATATGTAGTTCATATTAAAACAGATAGCCCTGTAACTTGGTTTTCTATTCATTAGAAAGTCACAAATGTCCATCTCTTTTTACAAACATCTGTCATTTGTCCTAAGTAAAATTACTTTTTCAGTGAAAATATAAATAAAAGAATCAAATGGACTTGTGATTCATGTGTTCATTCCATAAATATCCATTGTACACTTTATTTGTGCCAGGTACTGTTCCAGGCACAGGATACAGTGATGAACAAGACAGAAATTCCTGCCTTTGTATGGATAGAAGAGGGCTGCAGTCTTAGCTAAGGTGACATTTGAGTAAAGACATAAAGGAGGTGAAGGAATAAGCCATGTTCATAACCAGGAAAAGAGGACTGTAGGCAGAGAGAACAGCTAGTGCCAAGTTCCTGCGGCAGGAGTGACCCTGGCTGTTTGAAGAGCAGTGAGGACCTATGATGGCTGAAACAGCCAAAGAAAGTAGTACTGGAGGTGAGGTCAGAAAGGTAAAGAGGTCAGCTTCTAAAGGGAAGTGATGGGAGGGCAGCAAGACAGGGTCTGCTGTCCTTGTCCAGTGAGCAGTGATGCCACATGTCCCCTTGCTTGCTTGCTTGCTTTCTTCATTTCCTGGCTGCTCTGGGGCTCTGGTGTCACGTTGGGGCCTCACTGTTGGGAGGCCTTAGCCCTCTGGGCAGGTGCTCTGTACAGGTATCTAGAAGCCAGGGCAGCTACAGGGCTCCCAGGAGTTTTATGTCTTTAAGGGGACTATATTTTATACCTTCCAGCATTTTTAGTGGCTTTCTAAGCATCGCCACCTTATAAATGGGCAGGCAGACTTTAAATTGAATCTTTAATTGAACCTTGGCTTTCAGTTTGATACACTGACAGATGTCTTTTGTATACTATGTGATTACCTATGAAACTGAAATAATTAGTGAGCACTAATTGACTCTTAAGTACCTTAGTTCAGCCTTATTAACATTTATTTGGGATAGAAATATATGCCAAAAATACTATAGAGTTACAATAATGGAAAATATTAGAAGCTTGTTTCAAAATGTGTTTTTCCTTAATATTAATGGAATTAAATCTGCATACTGTTCCCTTTTTTTTTTTTTTTGGCCGAAAGGTAAGATTTTTTTCATGTTTTGACTAGTATATCTTCCATAACAGATTATGGAGTAAATATTTCCTAACTATATGAATGTCCAAATTGCTGCTTTTAATCAAAAAACATACTTTGGGGGGGAAAAAAATTGGAACTACTATAACATAATCTACTTCAAAAAAACCATACTTCACTTTATAAAAGGCTTGTATGAATCCAGTTTTCAGGCTGTTGCTAATTTCTAGTCACTCTTTTTGGCTTTTCTTATTGAGGTGAATCTTCTGTAATCTAAATGGTCTTCTGAATTGCCTTTAGAAGAAGCTATAATTAATTAAGTAGTTGGAATTGGGTGAGTCTGTAAACTTCATTGTGAACAACAAACAAGATTTACTGTCTGCCCAGCCCACTCTTGTGGGTAGAAGCCAGTGAAGCCAGAGGGCATATGCCACGCTGGGGGACTGGACCCTTTGGCTTTGATTTGTCAAGACATGCTGTGCAACCAACTTACTATCCTGAAAATTGCTAACAAAAGGAGAAAAATAAGAAATTAAGCAAATGCCCTGATTCTCCAGTACAGACTGTTTCTCAGGGTAACCAAATAGCTATAATGAATGTGATTCTCCTGTTTAGAATATACTACAGTATATTCTACAGTATGCTATATAGTATATGAGGTCATAAAAAATAGTTTTTTTAAAATTATTTTTTCATGATTATGCTATTACAGTTGTCCCAATTTTTCCCACTTTGCCCCTCTCTACCCAGCACCCCCCACTCCCTCAGGCAATTCCCACACCGCTGTCCATGTCAATGTCCGTGCCTCATGCGTATAAGTTCTTTGGCTACACCATTTCCTATGCTGTACTTTACATCCCCATGGTTGTTCTGTAACCACCTATTTGTTCTTCTTAATCCGCTCACCTCTTCACCTATTTCCCCACACCTGCCCTCCTATATGGCAAAAATCAAAACTCTGTGTCCATGATTCTGTCTCTGTTCTTCTTGTTTGCTTAATTTGTTTTTTAGATTCAGTTGTTGATATGTATTTATTGCCATTTTGTTCACCGTTTAGGTCTTTTTCTTAAATAAGTCCCATTAACAGTTCATGTAATAATGGTTACATTGTACATAGCACAATGACACTTCATTCCCCTTTAAAGTAGGCACCTTGGGACCTCACACAGTTCTCCCAATCGCCATCAGATGCCCCATCGTATTCTTATGAATCTCATTGACAGTTTGAAATCTCTTCCCTTTCAAGGGTGATTTTAGTTTTGGGAAAAGCCAGAAGTTGCAGGGTGCCAAATCTGGTGTGTAGGGAGGCTGAGTCACCTGGGTGATTTGATGTTTTGCCAAAAGACTCTGCAGGGGACGTGATGTATGAGCAGACATGTTGTTGTGATAAAGCTGCCAATCACCGGTTGTCCATAGCTGCAACCTTCTGAATCTGAATAGTTTCCTCAGAGGAATGTTCAAGTTTAATGCAAAATTTTCTGCAGATTGGTTACTCTTCTTGCTCAGTCATTTTGAATGCCACGGCCCCACAGTACATATGCTCACTCAGTGGTATCTACTGCCCCCACTGACTAGTACAGTGAAGTTGTCATTGTTCACGTATATACATTCCAGCCCATTCTCCTCGGCTGCCAGGTTACATCAATGTCGTGCAAACTGTTCTTGTTATGTTAACAATGGTTGGACTTTTTCTGAACAGACCTCATACAATATACAGAATATAGTATGCCACTATAATATACCAGACAGACTGATACTGAGGCTCTTCTATTTAGAAATGGAAGATAAAACCATTTGGTGAAAGGTCATACGGGAATTTCATACAGGAGAGATCAACCTTTCCCAGCCAAATCCATTGGTCAGGCTCAGCATTACTGAATAGGATCATGTCTCCGGATAAGAACTGCATAGCAGCGCTCCCACAATATATTCTTGTATTTCTTCTTTTCCCTCCCCCCCATGGGGAAAGAAAACAAACTAATTAAGCCTCTAGAATGAAATGTGAAGCATAGTGGAACGAGTTATACAACACCACAAGGAAGCAATCAGATAAATCCAGAATGTGGCACATTCTACAGGCAGTTAACCTGATTCATTCAGCAAGTCAAGTAGCATGAAAAAAATTAGGTAGAAGGTACCTAAATACAATAACAACCAAATAAAATGTGCCTTTTGGGGTTGAGAGTCAAACAAAAATAAAAGACATTTTAGGGGTAATTGGGAAGTTTGAACATGTACTAGGTCTTGGTTGATTGAGATTCAAAACATGTCAGTAAAAAGTGGAGCTGGGGAGGATAAAAAATGCACAATGTTGGTGGTTATTGAAGCTTTTTGATGGGTATATGAAGGTTTGTTATACTCTGCTTCTGTGTATGTTTGGACATTTTTCAAGTTTAAAAAGGAGAGAAAACTTTCGGTTACATAACAGGAGTAATATATCAGGAATACCCAATAAGGGATTTCATTTCATGGAGGGGTTTGTGCATGTGAAGTGGTCTTCTAACAGAAAGGGGAGTGTTTAGGGAAACTTCATTGTTTTCTGTCTACTCACAGAATACTCCACTTCTGGCACTTCTCATTACCAAATGTGTGGTGGAGATTTTCCCCGCACCAAACAAATCTGGGTCATTTCTGACACTATTTATCCACAAGTTAAGGGTTCACTGCTACAAGACTGCCCCCTGCCTTTAGATGTCAATCACAAGTTCAGGGTGTTGTTACCTGTCCTTCCTGTCAACCGGCTGTGAATCAGAGGTTCCCATGACTCCTACAGATTTGATTTACTTACTAGGTTATAAAAGGATACAACTCAGAAACAGCCAGGTGGAAGAGATGCATAGGACAAGGTATGTGGGAAGAATGTGGAGCTTCCATGCCCTTTCCAGGCATGTCACCCTCCTGGCACCTCCATATGTTCACCAATTTGAATGTTCTCTGAATCCCTTACTTTGGGCCTTTGGGCTTTTTTGAGGCTTCATTACATAGGTGTGGTTTGATTAAGTCATTGTCCATGGGTGATTGATTCCCCCTCCAGCCCCTTCTCCCCAGAGGGGTGGACTGAAAGTTCCAAACCTCTAATCCTTTGGTTGGTTCCCCTAGCAAAAAGTCATCAGCATAAACTCAGGTTTGGATGAGAGGTTTGCTATGAATAACAAGATACTTTATCTCTCTTATTACTTAGAAAATTTCAAGTGTCTTAGGCAGCTGTGTGCTAGGAACCTTGGAAGAAGAACAAATATATATATTTCTTACCATAAATCACAATATCACATGGAGTATTATGGAGTACGGTAGAGTGATGAAAAGCAGAAAAATGAAAATAGTAAATCAAGTTTTTTTAAAGCTTTCTCTGACTAATTTCGCTTAGCATAGAACTATACGATTTCACTCACATGGGATATAAAACGGAAACTTAGAGACACAGACAACAGTATGGTGGTTACCAGAGGTTAAGGGGTTCGGGGGGTGAAAGGGTAAAGGGGGCCAAATATATGATGACAGAAAATGATTTGACATTGGATGGTGGGCACACAATGCAATATACAGGTCATGTGTTATAGTAATTCATATTTGAAACCTATACAACCCTGTTAATGTCACCCCAGTAAATTTAATTTAAAAAGGTAATGTAATTTCTGTGGTTTCTTTGGCAAATTAACAGTGCTATATACCACCTTGATAATATCACTTTCTAAAATCTGCCTGAGGTTTAAGTTACTGACTTTAGTATCTTATTGATCTAATACTTGCATTTCAGTTTGCTTTGGGAAAGCATGCCTGGATTAATGGAGTTGCCATAGTTAAAATTGGTAATAAGTAATAATAGGAGATATTTGTTTAAATTCTGTTATTGCCTTTAACCATTTTGAATTATTAAACCATTTATTTTTTAAAAAGTGATTCAAGTAAGAAAATGAGAACAGAGAAAAGATACCTCTGAAGGCAGGACCCCAGCAGCTTCTAGAAGTCAAGGAAAGAATGGTGTGGTCCTGATTTTGGTGACTAAAATGGCAATGTTGCTTTCTTTTGGAGAATATAACTTAAAATTTCATAGTTGCTAAAGAGATTTGAATGGACATAAGAAGAAAATTAGGTTTGGTGGGCAAATTAAAAGGAAACAAAAGTTCATGAAATGTTAATTTTATGTAGAACTAACATTCCTGAATTATTTCCTATTCTAAATTTTTATGGTTGCAGGTCAGCTTGTGAGATTTCACAGGATTCTTTTGGCAGCCTTTTCATCTTTACAAATCAGGAATCTGAGTGTCTGAAAAACGACATTTGCCTAAAATCCTTCTGAGACCAGCGTACACAGTGGTTGTGTCCTGAACGTCAGGTCAATGCAGTCTTTCTGCAGAGGGGCTTGTTTGCAGTGTCCATCCCTCCATGAGACTGGGCTTTCTCACCTCTAACTAATGCTGAAGTGTTCGGAGCCAGGAAAGTAGAACTATCCTGATGTTGTGGAACCCCTGTGAGTCGTTGGTCACTCCAGGACTCTTTCTGAGGCCCCACTAACTCCGGGAGTGGGCTCCAGTTGCCTGCACTGCTTTCCTCTTTACCTAGCTGCTACCACCTGAATCAAGTACAGGTGAGCTGGCTGCACACTGGCAGAGGTGAGTGAGGACAATCAGGGCGAGACAGATAAAGAAGTAGACTTACACTAGTTATGATGAGTGCTGTGATGCATGGAAAATAGCCTCAAGTGTGACTGTTGATTGGTTCAGCTTGCTATGACAGAACTCAGGCCCATACCAGAACCTCCTACCTACATGGTAGGTAAGGGTAGGGCAGAGAACCTATAGACCCTTGTAAGAGCTTATATTTTATATAGAATGAAATGGAATTTTTTTAAGGGTGATTTTAAGCAAGACGCTGATACTTAAATTGTTTTAAGAAATCACTGTGGCTGCCCTTATCAGCATGACTCAGTTGGTTGGGCGTCATCCTGCAAAGCAAAAGTTCGCCGATTGTATTCCTGGTCAGGGTACATGCCTAGATTGTGGGTTCAGTCCCCAGTTGGAGTGCATGGGAGAAGCAACCAATTGATGTCTCTCACATCAATGTTTCTCTCTCTCTCTTTCTCCCTCCATTCCTCTCAAGTAAATATTTTATTTTTTAAGATTTTATTTATTTATTTTTAGAGAGAGGAGAAGGGAAAGAGAAAGAGGGAGAGCTACATCAATGTGTGGTTGCCTGTCACACGCTCCCCCAACTGGGGGCCTGGCCTGCAACCCAGGCATGTGTCCTGACTGGGAATTGAACTGGCGACCCTTTGGTTCGCAGGCTAGTGCTCAGTCCACTGAACCACACCAGCCAGGGCTTCAAATAAATAAATATTTTAAAAATTACTATGGCTACAAGTGACAGAAACCAAACTCAAAATACCTTAAACAACAACAATAAAAGCAAAAATAAACTAATATTCTCTACACATTTTTTCTTCCTTTTTTTTCACATTAAAAAATTTTTTATTAAATTTATTGGGGTTAATAAGATTATATAGGCTTCAGGTATACAATTCTGGAATGCATCATCTGTATATTGCATTATGTGTTCACCACCCAAAGACCCCAAAGCTGTCTCCTCTCGTCACCATATATTTGATAAGACTACACAGTAACTCACAGAATTCTGTTAATAACCTTATGAGTTAGATACTGTTCACATTCCCATTTTATCGATGTGGAGACTGAAGTTAAGCAATTTATCAAGTCTCATGGCAGATCCAGACTTTAGACCCAGGCAGTCTGACTTACAGAGTACAAACTCGACTGTAGCACTATACATATTGCATGTCAACAAAACAATGTATGGTAATCCCCTGTTATACATGATTTCATCTTCTGCAGTTTTAGTTACCTTTGGTCCAAGATATTACATGGAAAATTCCAGAAATAAACAAGTCCACAAGTTTTAAATAGCATTTCATTCTGAGTGGCCTGATTAAATCTCCTGCCTTCCACTCCATCCTGCCCAGTATGCGAATCATTCCTTTGTCCATAGTATCCACCCTTGATATGCTCCCCACTGATTAGTCACTTAGTAGCCATCTCAGTTATCAGATGGACTGTGTAGTCTCACAGTGCTTGTGTTCCGGTCCCTTATATTACTTCTTAGTGGTCCCAAAGCACAAGAGGAGGGATGCTGGCACTTTGGGCTTGCCACAGTGAAGCTGTCAAGTGCTATTATGTATAGTCAGAATGTCAGTTGTAGCCACAAGGCCTGTGTCATTCGGCTCACTTCATCTTGGCATGTAGATATTTCATCAGAAGTCACCAGAGGAGGAATTACTCTCTGCTCTTTTTTTTTTTTAACAAGTATTTCAAAATTTATTCAAAACAGTATGATCTGAGTGATTGTGGTGGTTGCATCTCCCAGCCAGTGCTTCTGACATCTAGTAAGTGGAGGCCAGGGCTGCTGCTAACAACATCCTAGTGCATAGGACAGCCCCCCGCCCCCCGCCACACACACAACAGGATTCTCTGGCTCCAAATGTCAGTAGTGCTGAAGTTGAGAAACCCTGAAGTAGTGGAAATTGCTTGTGCAAAAAGCTTGAGATGGGAGCTGTTCTTAAAAATGTGAGGAACAGCAAGAAAGCCAGTGTAGCCAGAGCAGAGAGAGGAGGGAAAGGAATAAGTTCAGAGAATAGTCGGGGGCCAAATCATGTAGGATATTGTAGGACACAATGAGGAGTTTGGATTTTACTCTTTTTAAAAAAAATCTTCACTCGAGATAATGTCTATTGATTTTGGAGAGAGAGAAACACTGATGTCAGAGAGAAACATCAGTCAATTGTCTCCCTTACGCAGGGATCAAACCTGTGACCTTTTTTGGTGCATCAGACAACTCTCCAACCAACTGGGCCACCCTGCTGGGACTGGATTTTATTCCGATTATAATGGAAGGGCATTGGAAGATTTTGAGCAGGGAGTGAAATCTGATTTCTGTTTTATAAGATTTCCTTATAAAAGGAAAGTAGCCTGCAGGGGAGAGAGGAGAGACCCTGCTAGTTTCCTCCAGTCTACCTTTCTACCTTAGAAAACTCCAAGCCAAGGGAAGTAAGTGGTTCAAGAAGGCCGACCATCTCAGATGCTGCTGGGAGTAGATGTGAGACCCCCTTCCCTACCTCAGTCCAAGACTTGCTACAGTTATCACCAATTGGAATACCATGTGAATGAAAGTGGCTGGGAGTGTCCCTGTCAAATGGGGATGGTATTCCCTATTCAATGAGTTAACACCTGTGAGGCATCTAGTACCATGTCACCTAAGATACAGAGAGCCCCTCTCCTAAGTGATGAGAATGTTTATGGAGTCAAATTTCCATTTGTGAATTCCTTTTGTCTTTTAGTCAGTTTATTAGCTTAGATAGTTTAGTATTTACTTCTTGATTGAAGTGACAATTTTTAATAAATATATTCACATTAACAAAAAGAATTTCCTAAACTCTAGTAGGCTTCTTAGGCCTTATGCTATCTGGGTGTGACTTAAATATATTTTTATCCCTGCCCTATATAAACCCCCAGAATTTGCTCATCTACTATAATTAATGTGCACCTAGTTACTTTGGGTTGCATTTAACTTTTTCGTGTCGTGACGATATTTTGTTATCCTTATGAGTTATGTTAAGATTTATAGCAATGTAAATGAAATACAAGACTTTCTACGTGTGTTGACATGGTTAATAAATGTTTAACATATTTATTTTATTTTGCAAAGCAGGCCGAATGTAAGCTATATAGAAAACATGTCATCGGTGGTTATTCTATTTAGTAGTATTTGTTGCATTTATTTATGTAGCTGATCATTTTTCCCCTAATTTATGCAAATAAATTATGTATTACTGATGTAAAATGTTTTGTCCACCACAGCGCTTGGCACATTTAAGTAGGCACTCAGAAACTGTCTGTTGATATTTTCACCAGCAGTAAAGTAGCATGTCCAGCGGTAGAGTGATTATCATTTGGTATTGGCTCAGCCACACTTGGGCACGTGACAGCTTCTTTGTTTTGTTTGTTGCTTTTTTATTTTTAAGTACTTAAGCACTCACTGTAGTCAGTTTTTAGGTCAGACTATACAGATTAGTTTCTACAAGCTTGTTTTTTACATTTTTACACTGTAATCTCATCTACGTAAGGTACTTTCCATGGTCTAGGCATTCTCTAACTCTGGAGACACATATAGGTCTCTGTATCACATTCTGGTTTTTTGGTTAGGTCATTATGTAATGGCTCTGGAATGGTCATAAGAACAAAAGAGCAAGGTTGAGGACACTTGGAAACAAATGTAATGTTTAAGGTATAATTAAGGATTGAAGAGAAAGAAATGATTGAATGACTTTGGAATTTCTAATAAAAGTAACCTATTCAAATCAACTTCATTTCATTCACTCTAGACTTTTAACACTGATGAGAAATAAATGCTAGAATCCCTGGAAATGTTTGACACTGTGGCACATGTGTCACTTACTTCTTCACTCTGTGGGGATATGAAAAAGACAAATTGTTGTGAGGTTGAGCAGAAGTATTGACTTAAAGATCACAAGGTGTGCAGGGATATAGGATGGCCTTAGACACTCCATAATTCCAACATATAGATATTAAGGGCTGAGTCAGGCCCAGCTCTAGGAGAGGAAAAGTGAAAAACAGGTTTTGAAATATTCTAGGAAGTATAATTGAGTCAGTCCTCAAACACTATGGTATTGTGGAAAGGATGATCTTTTGGGGCTCAAAATAAGGTGACCTTCAACTAAAATCTGTTTTGGTTTGTTTTTTTAATTTAATCTTTATTATATCTTTTCCCATTACCATTTAGTCCCCTTATATCCCCTCCTCCCCAGCAAAATCTGTTTTAATTAATGAAATATAAAAATTACCGAAAAGAAAAGGTTTTCTGATTATATTCATGAATGTAACAACCTTAGCAGCAGATGTACTACATATATAGGGAGGTGGATAAATGAATCTGTACTATTTCCCTCCACCATCAGGGATTCCCAAAAAAGTTCTTTTTTTGTTCGTTTGTTTTTAATCTTTATTGTATTTCCCCCATTTTTATTTATTTATTATTTTTTTACATTTTAAAAGTATTTTATTGATCATGTTGTTATAGTAGTTCCAATATTTCCCCCTTCGCTTTCCTCTGCCCAGTACCCCCCTTTCTTCCAGCAAACCGACCCCCCTTAGTTCATGTCCATGGGTTGTGCATATAAGTTCTTTGGCTTCACCCTTTCCTATATTATTCTTAACTCCCCCCTGTCTATTTTGTACTAACCAATTATGCTTCTTAATTTCTGCACCATTTCTCCATTTCTCCCTCTTCCCCCTCCTAGCTGATAACCCTCCAAATGATCCCCATACCTATGATTCTGTTCCTATTCTGGTTTGCTTAGTTGGATTTTGTTTTTATTTTTTAGATTCAGTTGTTGATAGTTGTGAGTTTGTTGCCATTTTAGTGCTTATAGTTTTGATCTTCTTTTTCTTAAGTAAGTCCCTTTGACATTTCATATCATAATGGCTTGGTGATGATGAACTCCTTTAGCTTTCCCTTGTCTGGGAAGCACTTCATCTGCCCTTCCATTCCAAATGATAGCTTTGCTGGATAGAGTAGTCCTGGTTGCAGGTTGCCTTTCATCACATTGAATACTGCTTGCCAGTCCCTTCCTGCCTGCAAAGTGTCCTCTGAGAAATCAGCTGATAGTTCTATAGGCACCCCCCTGTAGGCAACTCTCTGCCTCTCTCTTGCTGCCCCAGGACTCTCTCTTTAGCTTTCACCTTTGGCATCTCAGTCATGATGCGTCCTGGTGTGGTCTCCTCTGATCGAGCTCGCCCAGGGCCCTCCGTGCTTCCCAGACCTGTATGTCCATCTCCTTCACAAAATTTGGGAAGTTTTCCTCATTTTTTTCAATTCTTGCTTCCTCATTCTGCACTGGTTGACTGTTTTTTTCTTCCTTATGTTCCAAATCATTGATTTGAACCCCGGTTTCTTTCCCCTCACCATTGGTTTTGTGTGGATTTTACTTCATTTCACTTAGCACAACCTTCACTTCTTCTCTTATACATCAGCCATACTCAAGCATCTCTGTCAAGCCTGTGAACATCTTAATCACCAGTGTTTTGAATTCTTTGTCTCTTAGGTTGTCGATCTCCTCATCTGTTAAATTGGCTATCTCCTCATCACTTAGTTCTCCCACTGGAACCTTGATCCGTTCCCCGTTTTGGGCCATACTTCTCTGTCTCCTCATTCTGACAGGCTCCTGTGTTTGTTTGCCTCTGCATCCCAGGTAGAGCTGTCACTCCTGTTACGTTGTAAGGGACAGAGCCTTAGAGATTTGTCAGTACATTGACCTGTTTCACCACGTTGTGGTGCTGTATGTGGGGGAGGGGTCCGAGAGGGAGCAATGCCACCTGCCCAGCACTTGCCCCTTTTCCAGGCACCTCTCCCACTTCCACACCAGACTGGCACCCCTCTAGCTGCTGCCCTGGCCGTCGTTCCCCCAGTGGGTGGGTCTGTGGACATTCTAGGACCGTGGGGCCCTTTAAAGAAGCGGACTCTGCTGAGACCGGTAGTTTCTGCCTCCGCCCCAACCCCCACTGGTCTGCACAGTCAGAAGCAATGAGGCTTGATATTCCCCAGTGCTGGGACCGTGAGCTGCGTGGTCCAGTGAGGAGCTGGACACGCTCCCCAGGTGTCCCTTCTGACTTTAAAACGTGTGACTGCACTTTCTGCCAGCCTGCCGCTGCTGCTGCCACCACACCATGTCCTCTCCACCCCTGCTCTACCCCTCCTACCTGTCTGGATGAGTGTTTCTTCTTTATATCTTTGTTTGCTGGACTTCCATGCAGTTTGATTTTCTGGAACTTCTGGTTGTCTCTAGTTTTGAGGTAGTTGTATTCCTTCTTAGTTGTGGAGGGAGACGCAGCGTGTCTGTCTACGCCTCCATCTTGGCCAGAAGTCCAAAAGTTTCATTTTGGTAGATCCTTCATTACTGTTTATAATCCAGAATGTTTTATGGAGGCAGAAGTGATGGTCATCGATTGTCTACAATCTGGAATTGGGCCTTTATGAGGAGTTTTAAGTCACAGCAAAAGATTTCTCCTAATGCAAAGTCTGTTAATGGCCTGTTGTTACCTGAATTCCGTCAACTAGGGATGCATTGGGGTGAACGGATTTATATTTAATGCAAATGCGAAGGGTAAAATTAAATCCAGTTGCTTTCTTCATAATTTTTATTTTTATTTTAGGGGGATTTTTTTGTATTTTTATTTATTTTTAGAGAGAGGGGAAGGGAGGAAGAAAGAGAGGGAGAGCAATATCAATGTGTGGTTGCCTCTCATGGGCCTCCAGTTGGGGACCTGGCCCGCAACCCAGGCATGTGCCCTGACTGGAAATTGAACCGGCGACCCTTTGGTTGACAGGCTGGTGCTCAATCCACTGAGTCACACCAGCCAGGGCTTCCACATAATTTTTAAATGAGACTGATATGCTGAATGACTGGACAGATGTTTGTTTAGAATTTCTCAGGAGGCAGGTGAAGTTTCTCTTTTTCCCCAAGCCCCGTGTGCCTTCCCCCTTTCTCATTGCTTTTTCCAGCCAGTCTTAGTAGCTATTCTCGACTGTGGAGAGTGTAAACATTGAGACTCACCCCACACAGGAGCACTACAGGCCACCCCACTTGTTGCTCTCGCCCCAGTGTCTTTCCCGTGTCGGAGAAGACTGAGCCATGCGTCTCAGTCTTTATTCCCATCCCAAGGCCTGACACTGTGTTGACAACGTCAGGGTTCCTCTCCTCTTCTTAATATACACCCACTGTTGTGGCTGCATCTTGGATCTTGTCATAGGAACTAAGAGCAGCCTTGTGGTTAGAAATACACCCTTTGGAGTCAAACAGACCTAGAATTGGATTTCTACTGCACCACTCTTTACCTGCTTGACATTGGGTCAAGTTTCTGTAAGCCTCAGTGGTGTCATCTATAAATGGATGAATTGCTGTCACCCCACAGTTTCTTCACTGCATATGAAGTGCTTGGTATGGGCTAAGCCTTCAATAAATGGTAGTTGTTGATAGAGCTGTAACTATAGCTCCACTGGTGTTTTAAACTCAAACGTTTCTCTCTTTGACCACTCCACTCATTCGTTCCCCGGCGTGCCACATCTGTTTTGCTACCTCACTGAATCCCCTAGTCTGGGAAATGTTGTCCATGTGAAAAACAGCTGCCCACTGCCCTGAGATTGCTTCCAAGTTGATAACTTTAGAGTGTATTTCCTTCCAGGTTTCTCAGGAAGACCCCAAGGACTAATGCATCTTTGGGTCAGGGTCGGGGGGTATCTGTTACTGGAGGGGAGCATTGGCTGGAGGTTGAGCTCTGTCCTCTCAGAAGGTGCTGTTTATGCATCTGTTACTTTATGCAAACTTTTAGAGCAGATATTCTGTGAAATGGCTTTTTTGAGGTCCAGAATAACAATTGGTTTTATTGGTGTTTTTGTTTGTTTAAGATTTTATTTATTTATTTTTAGAGGGGGAAGAGAGGGAGAGAAACAATGTGTGAGAAAAACATGGATCAGTTTCCTCTCGCACGCCTCCAAATAGGGACCTGGACCGCAACCCAGGCATGTGCCCTGATCAGGAATTGAACTGGCAACCCTTCAGTTCACAGGCCAGTGCTCAATCCACTGAACCACATCAGCCAGGGCTGATTGGCTTTTAATGAATTGTTTACAATGCAAATATTTTGTCACAAACTTATTTGGATTAACGTTCCATGCATCATGTATAGGAGGAAGGAGGTGCTGAGTTCCTGTTCTCACCAGTCCTTATATAGACGGAAGAAATTTAGATTCAACGATTCATCCAAGGTCAAACATGTAGTTGGTTTGTAGAGACAACATACCAAATATCTGTCTTTTAAAACTGTGCAGCATTTTTCCCCCCACTTTGTCCTCCAGCAGTACCCTCCTCCTTTCCCCATTCCACCACTCAACGATAAAAGGACACTCTCTACCCCATCCTACCATTGACCAGCACTGTCAGAAAATAGCCTATTCTGCACTCTGCATCAGGGCATCAGGCCTCCAGAGCCCTTTCCTGAATTTTCTCTTTTAGGAGGTAGGATAACTGTTCCCTTGGTCCTTCCCACCTCGCATCTTAGTGTTCCTTCTCCAGTAGCCCCTAACCTTGCATATCTACTACTGGTTTGTTCTGCACCATTAGAAATTAACTCTCATGAAGACGGGGACTTGCTCATTGTCTTTCTTGTAGTATCTTCTGGCCTTCTTTACACTTTGTACATAACAGGCATTCACATAATGACATATTTTTGAAAAAATGAATGACTCAGTTGTATGGGTCAGATGCTGTGAGAGTGTTACCCCAGAGCAAATGGTGCATGGCATCTCCCTGCCCCCTCCTTCTCCCTTTGCCATAGCCTGCTGAGAGGCTGAGGAGGGAGGAGGAGGAGGAGAAGGAGGAAGAGGAAGAGTGTGTGTGCCTGAGGACTCAGCTTTGCTCCTCCTCCTGTGTTTTACTGTGTGGAGCTTTGGAACACCTCTTTCTAGCACAAGCCAGTTCAGGTTGAGTTTTGTCATGTCCCTGGTCTCAGTACAACCAACCACAGCTGTATTCCGCTGTTTAGAACCTGTTGAAGGCACTGGGGCACACTGACTAAGGGCATAGACATTTGAGTCATGTTCCTTGACAAAGTTTCATAACCTTTTTGTGTCTTGGCCTTATTGTCTGTAAAGTGGGAATGACCTCATGCAGTTGTTCCCAGGAGTAAATTATATGATCCATGTGAAATCTGTAGTATAGGAGAAATACATGTTAGGTGTTCAATTAAAGCTGGCTATTACTATGTACAGTACTAAATAAGTGCCGTTTATTCTATTCATGTCACATGTCTCTAGGTTCAAAGTCCACTTTCTCTGTGTCCCTCACCCTGCCCCATATGGCACAGATCATTGATGGAGTAGCAGCTTTGAGAAAGGTGTGAGGTCAAACCCAGGAGGTTTGGGTGGGATTTTAGCCTGTAATTCTAATTGTTCACTATAGAGGGTGGATGCTCGGGTGTGAGATTTCTGTGAGTTTGTTTCACTTTGGTCCTGGTGATTTCCACAGGGGGAAATAATTCAGAGGGATTAAGTGTCACCATTGGGAACTTGCCTGACTCTTTCTCCAGAAAGCAGAACTCCGATCAGTGGAGACAGAAAAGGGCAGCATCTGAAATGTGCACTAGGAAGTGAGTGGTCTAAGGATGAGTCTTATTTGTGGCTGCTCCGAGAGACAGGACTGGGCCAGAAGGTGGGCATTGGGTCAGATTTTAGTTCCTTGTAAAAGGCAATGGAAACAGTTCCCCAACCTTCACCGCCTCCACTGAGTGCTGACAGTGAGTGGGCCCTCTCAGCTCTGCTCCTACCAGTTGGGTAAATTGCAAACTCAGTAAGTAAAGTAAATTTTTGTAAGTAACATACTATATAAGCCAGTGAAATATGAAATACATTCCATGAAAAGAATTTGAATGTCACGGAACATAAAAGTTGCAAAAAGTTTTTGTTAAATTTGGTATGAGCAAAACAACTGTAAAAGATTAGGGGAAAACGTCAATAATCTGGAGGGTCTCTGCTCAAATTGCTTTTCAAGTGGCAAGTTCTTGCCCTCCTTTAAAGAAACAGAAACAGTTAATAATAGAGAACACCTTACAGCTGGGGTTAACACAAGCAAGCAAACGGGGACTAGCAAGATCAGAAAACAGCTTTAACCAGTGCCAGAAGCTCATAAAGACACATTTATATCTTAAAATAAAATTTTTGTGGTATATAATATTTTAATATATATTATTATAATTACATATTAACAGTGCAGTATATGTTAAGATAGTGTTATGCATATGGTATTTTTTAAGTGAATTTTCTACTTTAATGGACTACTCTGTCAACCAATCAACTAATATAGGTCAGGAGAGGGTTTCTACTGACCTAACAAATGGAGCTGTCCAGTAGGTTTTCTTGGCTCCTAGAAGACTGGTCTGTCAGCTCTGTTTCATAAGACTAGAAATATGACATACAGCTACGTTAATAAGTATGTTGATAACAGTGTTACCGAAAGAACCTGTATCTTTGGATTCCATTTCCAATGGAATGTCTTGTTATAGTCAAACTGACTTTTCAGATTTTTAATCACATGGCTTTTACTCTGCCTCCTGAATACTGTGTAGACACAATTGGAATTGTGGGTTGCCCTGGTTTAGCCAGAGCTCACAGACAGGCAGGATTGATGTGAGTCAGTCCAGATGAGGGGAATGGAGAGCAGGAATGGCAGAGGTTAGGTTGAAAGGCCCATTTAAACCTCGGGCCTTGCTATTTGGTTGACTTGTAGGCATCAAGCAGCCAGGTCCTAAGATGAGAACAAAGGCAAATCCTTCAAAAGCATGTGACTTTAATTTCATATAATTTCGCATTTCCAATTAGTTGTTACCTTGTACTCAGATTGATGGCTGAGAAATATTGCACTAATGCAGTAGCAACCCATTGTCTAAAAATGCCTCTCTCTCTTGTTTTCACAGGTGTTGGGGCGATGTTTCCTGACTGTGGTGCAGGTCCATTTCCAGTTTTTGACCCAGGCATTACAGAAGGTCCAGCCAGTGGCTCACTCTTGCTTTGCTGAGGTGGTTGTACCTGAAAAAAAGAACAGCAACAGTGGCGGCTGCTTATCTGGCATGGGCCACACACCTGAACTAGAGGAAGCTGTGCGATCCTGGCGGGGCGCTGCTGAGGTAACCCTGACCTTGAGGGAGATTGCTGCCCTGTGTTCAAACAGGAGAGGCCTTTGCCTGTTGGTTCTTACAAGAGCCTTTTTATTTAGAAATGTGAGTTTTAAACTGTTATCAGTAGCTTGTTCATTCATTTAACAGTGAATGTCTTTGTAAATGCCCACTTTTTGTCAGACGTGCACCAGGCACTGGGGTGACACTCTACTCACGCCCTCCTTGGAAAAAGGGCTTAGAGAAACCAGTTCAGGGGCTGTGATGGAGGAGTGTGGGAACCCAGAGGAAGGGGCCTGCCTCCAACTAGGATCAGTGCAGCAAAGCTTCTAAAAGAGGGACCAGGGAGAAAAAGATGGAGCCTCAATCTGTAAAGACAGCTAGAGCTGGCTGCAGAGGGTAAGTAGTCAGCCAGGCAGCTTGGTGGGGATGTAGTTGGTGACATTTCTTGTAGGCATTTTAATATTTCTTTGTTTCCAAGGCAGGGGTATAAAAGCCTCTTGAAGTCGAGGCTTTAACTAGCACTTAGTTTTGTTTTACAGAGTAAAAGATAATTTATAGTTAAAGAGTAGTATATTGATTTATCATATAATGTTTAGTTTGAATCATTCCAGAATTAAATTGGTGAAATATTTCATTTTGTGTTTTAGAAATCTTCTTTAATCAAATTTTTAAACATGATTTTTTTTTACACCTTAACATTTTACATTCTGTAATTTTCTTAATTCATTTTTATGCTGTTCTGCTGCATTATTGTTATTTCTTGTGAATTTTCTTTCAATTTTTTTCCTGTTTGTTTTGGTCTCCCTTTTGTGTTAAGGGCTTTTCTTGGCTTTCTTGGTGTTTATCAGAGCAGCCCCAAAATGCTAATTGGGGGTCAAATTTGAGAGTGGGACCTGTTGACTTTTTTGCGGGTGGCTGGGCATTGCGGTCCAGATCTTTATGTTGTCATCTTACAATCCTGTGTGTCCTCCTGGCTGCTGGGCTTCAACCTCCTGATCTCGCAGCTGCCATTCATACTATTAGTACCTGGCTCATGTCTTCTCCACTCCACCTGTGGGCATCATTCATGCTGGGAATCCAACCCACATGAAACCTCCTGGTAGTCCCTTGACATCCTCACCTTGACCTTTTTCTTCACCCACTTCAGTCTGCCCAGGCCTTTCTGCCTTTCTTATTTTGCTTGCAGCCAGTGACAGTCCTCCACAGTACACTGAGAAAATAGAATCCACCCAGCAGCAGCCCCTCCATTAACACATCATCAAAATGACACCCTCTTCCCTCATTCAGACTCTCTTCCGTTCCTTCCCCTTCATTACGAGTGGAGGAAGTACCCTCCCCTCCTGTCCAGGTCCTGCCCTGTCTCCACTGCAAGATTTCTGTAGTGGAACCCTGTGTTTTCTCCCTGTCAGCGTGCTCCAGCATCATGCAACCATGCTTACAAACCTAAAAGTCCACCCTGGCCTACCCTGTTTCTCTGCTGTTTTCATAGCCAATTTTCTTTTTAATTTGAGAGAGAGAGGAAGGCGAGAGGAGGGAGAAAAATGTCGATTTGTTGTTACACTTACACATTCATTGGTTGTTTCTTATATGTGCCCTGTCTAGGGATTGAACCCACAACCTTGGCGTATTGGGATAATGCTTTAATCAACTAAGCTACCTGGCCAGGACCTGTCATATGAATCTTGACTTTTTTCCACATTTGTTTTATATCTTTTATTTTTCATAGAAAAGTATCATTACAAATTCAAATGAATCTTCTTCGTACTGTGTATTGGGTGCCCTCAAGTGTGTGTGACCAGTCCCCTTCTCTCTCCTGTGGGCTCATGGCCCCTGTATTCAGCTTCTGTCTACCTCAGGTGTAGAGGTGGCACAGGCTTAAGTTTCCCCTGTAATCCCGTTCCTCCTGAAATCTTACCCATGCTAGCAAGTGGTGCCATTCCACATTGGGTCATTCATGCAAGCCTGAGATTTATCCTCCAGTTTTTCTGCCATGTTTACATCTGATCCATAAGAAAGGCTAACAGGTCCCACCCCCAAAATATTATTCCAGATCTGTCCCTTTCTTTCCATGTACACCATCAGTACCCTGGTTTATTGCTCTCTCCTGATTCCTATAGTAGTTGGACTTCTTTTTCCCTTTGCTATCTGGATCCTTCCACGACCTGCCTAATCCTGTCTAGTCTGGCTTCTACTTTGCTCACTAGCCTTACCTGTCCTCCTCACTCACTGGGTTCTAGTTTCTTTGCTGACATGTCTCCCTGTCCTACCGCCACCCCACACTTAAACACCTCCTTCTACTCAAACTTTCAGCCTAAAATGCTGATTTCTCAGTGTCTAGAGTGCTCCCATTATAGTTCTCTGTTCCCCTCTGTATGTTTTCAACCATATTAAATTTTTTAATATTTTATTTGTTTGCCTTTTAGCCCATGAGGCTTTCGGCTCCAAGATGGTAGGATCTGGTTTTGTGCTTCATTGTCTATCCAGTGACACCTAACAAGGCCTTGTGGGCTAAATGTTTGACTGAAAGGTTCTTAGAAAGAGACTGTTAGGGTTCAGGGAATGGTTGGAGTGGTATATATACATACTCAGCTTTGGAACTTCATAGTTGCTAGTTACTTTCCCTTAATCCTGCAATTTTGGTAAACATTAAAACTCCTACACTACCCTAGAAGAACAAAAATTAACTGCTTAAAAATGTTATTTGTTGCATAAATATTATTACAACAGAAATAGATATTAGAGAATTGAGAGTTCAAGCTAAAGCTCTCCTCTTATCTAATAAATCAAATACATATTTTTCTGTATTCTCTAGCCCTGAACCATATATAGATAACTTATATTTTATCACACACAGATTAGTTTTTTCTTGTTTTTTCTCTTGTTTATGTACTCTTCATAAACATATTTAATGACTGAACAATAAGTATTTAATTTTTCTGTGTATATTTCAAAAGCTCTGCTTTTCCTTAAATGTTCCAATGTATTTTTTTTTTTTCTTGTTCTGTATTGGTGCATCTTTTTACTTTGGTGTATAGGAACACCCAACTATACACATTCTTTTTATTTATTTATTTTAATTCTGGAAACTCCAACTGCCAGTACTCTAGGTTATCTGTCTTTTTAAAGCAGAGAAATTTTAAATGCAAATATTTTTCATATATAAAAAATAAATAACAGCTGGGGAAGAATTATTTTTCGTAGGGTTTCTTAAATAAGGTAGTCCTATGTCAGGTTCGCTTTTTCTTCAGGATGCTTGATTATTTTTTCAAAATTTCTGGCTGCCCATTTTGTAATATGAACAGTCCAGAATGTCTGTTTTGTGTCTAATCCTTAGATGGTTCCTTGCTTTATTTCAGTGTTTTTTTATTTTTTTAAATTTTCCTAGTATCTGTAACATTCTCTTTTACTTACCAGTAACTATTTATGTTGCAGGCAACATCTAGACTAAGAGAAAGAGGCTGTGATGGCCGCCTGGCAGGAATTGAAGTTCAGCAGCTCTTCTGTTCTCAAAGTGCAGCAATTCCTGAGCACCAACTAAAAGAGCTGAACATAAAAATTGACAGTGCTTTGCAAGTAAGTTTTCAGAACTGACACAGTGACACCTGAGGGATAGGAACAAAGGAAGGAGTTAAAGTTGTGATATTGAGCCATGTGGAAAGAGTAATAAGATAGTAGTTGGCCATAAGTGTTTTTAAAACTATAGAAATTTTAAATTTCTATTTTCATTGCACTTTTCTGTAATCTACATAACCTTGATTCTTGAAAACAATTTCTTTGCAGGCATATAAAATAGCTCTGGAAAGCTTAGGCCACTGTGAATATGCAATGAAAGCTGGTTTCCACTTGAATCCAAAGGCAATTGAAGCCAGTTTGCAGGTACACTTTTCCTTCTGATAGCTCTTGGGAGCTGTGGCATGGCGCTCTCCCCATACCAAGTGAACTCAAGTTTCTTGTCAGGTGAGCTGTGGGACACCTCTTTTCTCCCCTCCACATATTTTCCAGGGCTGCTGCAGTGAAGCAGAAGCACAGCAAACAGGGCGGAGGCAGACGCCCCCACAGCCCATGCAGTGTGAGCTCCCCACCGTCCCTGTGCAGATCGGACCACACTTCCTGAAGGGTGTCTCCTTCAACGAGTCAGCTGCTGACAATCTGAAACTTAAGACGGTAGCTTTCCATGGGGTTCCAACAACTGGGTGTGAACTTGGAAACAGAGTTCTTAAGGAAACTTGAGGGCTCATAAAGAATATAGATGAAGCTCCTGTTGATGTGGCTCAATTGGTTGAGCGTCATCCCATACACCAAAAGGCTGGGGGTACGATTCCCAGTCAGGGTGCATATGGGAGGCAGCCAATCAATGTTTCTCTCTCACATCAATGTTTTTCTCTCTCCCCCTTCCTCTCCTTCCAAAATTAATAAAGATATTTTTAAAAATTAAAAAATATATATATTAATCTATAAACAAAACTGAAGTTAAGGCAGGAGGCATCAACCTTTCTCTGTAAACTGGTATCTAAAAGCAGACTATGAGGACTTTTGGTGTTTTTTTAATTTTTAGAGGAAAAGAGGAAGAAGGAGAAACATTTATGTATGAGAGAAACATCTGTTGGCTGCCTCCCACATGCTCCCAACTGGGAACCGGGCCCACAACCCAGGCATGAGTCCTGATTGGGACTCAAACTGTGACTTTTTGGTTCGCAGACCAGTCAGTGCTCAATTCACTGGCCATACCAGCCAGGGCTGTAGTGACTTTTGTTTTTAATATATATATTTTTAAGACTTTATTTAATTTTAGAGAGAGGGGAAGTGAAAGACAGGGGGAGAAACATCAGTGTGTGGTTGCCTCTCATGCTCCCCCAAGTGGGGACCTGGCCCGAAACCCAGGCACTAGTGACCCTTTGGTTTGCAGGCCGGTGCTCAGTCCACTGGAGCCACACCAGCCAGGGCTACAGTGACTTTTTTAATTAGACATTTGCCAAGTTAGTTTTACTTATAATTTGTTCAAATGTTTAACATAAAGGGTTTTGAAAGTACATTATAAAATACTGTTTATGATTGATGCTTTAGTGGACTTTCATGAAAAAATAAGAGGAGAAATCTTGCCATAATATGGCAGTAATTATGACCATTTGTGGAGCATCATGTGTGCCAGGCATTGTCTCCCTGAGCACACCCTTTTTCCCCATTGGAGAGACAGAGGAACTAAGGCCCAAGGTCACACAGCTAGAAAGTAGTAGTTGGAATTTGAGCTTATGCAGCCTGTTTCCAGAGCTTGCATACCTGACCACTTGGTCATCCAAAATAAAGTTGAGGTTTTCATTGGTATTTACTTCTACCAGATGATTTTGTCTCCTTATTTAGAGGGATTTAGAATTCAAAATCCCTTAACCCGTTTGCATTAGCAGATTGCTAAATAATGCTGCATTTTTAGCAATAACCACATGTGTACTTTTAAGATTTTTATTTATTTTTACAGAGAGGGTAAGGGAGGAAGAAAGGGAGGAAGAAAGAGAGGGAGAGAAACATCAGTGTGTGAGACTGTTGCGTTTCGCCCTTCCCCAGTTCGGGTCCTGGCCCACAACCCAGGCATGTGCCCTGACTGAGAATCGAACCAGCAACCTTTTGGTTTGCAGGTTGGCGCTCAATTTAGTGAGCCACCCAGCCAGAGCCCACGTGTGTATTAATGCATGTGTATCCATATCTAACCATTCACTATACAGGATCAAGAAAATCTCTGAGGGTGTCTGATGATAATTACTTAGGAAATTAAATTCCAGTCCTGGTTAGTGTGGCTTAGATGGTTGGAGCATTGTCCTGTAACAAAAGGTTACAGGTTTGATTCCTAGTCAGGGCACGTACCTATGTTGGAGGTTCAATCCTTGATCCCCAATCTCTGGTCTGGGTGCTTCTCTCTTGCATCAGTGTTTCTCTCTCTACCTTTCTCCCTCTCTAAAAGCAATGAAAAAACAAATGTCCCTGGGTGAGGAAGAAAAAAATAAAATAAAAAATTTTGATTCCATTATTTGGGGTTCTTAAAATGCTTTTTTTTTGAGGACTATTGTGTACCTGTAAATGCATTTCAGTCTACAAATTTCAG
This sequence comes from Furipterus horrens, assembly GCF_987537825.1. Lineage (NCBI taxonomy): Eukaryota > Metazoa > Chordata > Mammalia > Chiroptera > Furipteridae > Furipterus > Furipterus horrens. The sequence goes on from NW_028327183.1 coordinate 34,905,044, forward strand.
AACCTTGTGTGGCTTTATCGTGAGCTATGAACTCTCTTGTTATCAATCTATAGCATACAATGTTACAGCTGATCAAGGAGGCAGGTTGCTATAATGGAATCACATCAAGGGACGATTTTCCTGTAACTGAAGTTCTGAACCAGGTATGCCCGTCCACGTGGCGAGGCACCTGCAAGACTGCCGTACAGCTGCTGTTTGGCCAGGCTGGACTGGTGAGTGAATGTTTGTAATAGATGGGATTGAGAGAGTAGAGACAGGTGACGTTTCAAGCATGTGAGGATGTGGTGTGGGCATGTGGGGAAATACTGAATTATTTTATTTTATTTTTAAATTCAATTTTATTGATTATGCTATTACAGTTGTCCTGACTTTTTCCCTTTTGCCCCACTCCATGCAGTGGCCCCTACTTCCTCAGGCAATCCACCCACCATTGTTCATGTCCATGGGCATGTGTATAAGTCCTGTGGCTATACCATTTTCTATGCTGTACTTTACATCCCCATGGCTGTTCTGTAACCACCTATTTGTACTTCATAATCCCCTCAGCTCTTCACCCATTCCCCCACACCCCTCTCCCATCTGGCAACCATCAAAACGTTCTCTGTGTCCATGAATCTGTCTCTGTTCTTGTTTGTTTAGTTTGTTTTTTAGATTCAATTGTTGATAGGTTTGTATTTTTTGCCATTTTATTGTTCATGGTTATGATCATCTTTTTCTTAAATAAGTCCCTTTAACATTTCATATCATAATGGTTTGGTGATGATGACTCCTTTAGTTTTTTCTTGTCTGGGAAGATCTTTATCTGCCCTTAAATTCTAAATTATATCTTTGTTGGGTAGAGCAATCTTGGCTGTAGGTCCCCCTGCTTTTCATGACTTTGAATATTCCTTGCCAGTCCCTTCTAGCCTGCAAAGTTTCTTTAGAGAAATCAGCTGACAGTCTTATGGGAACTCCCCTGTAGGTAACTAACTTCTTTTCTCTTGCTGCTTTTAAGATTCTCTCTTTAACTTTTGTCATTTTAATTATAATGTGTCTTGGAGTGGGCCTCTTTGCATCCATCTTGTTTGGGACTCTCTGTGCTTCCTACAATTGTATGTCTATTTCCTTCACTAAATTAGGGAAGTTTTCTTTCATTATTTTTTCAAATCAATTTCCAGTTTCTTGCTCTTTCTCTTTTCCTTCTGGCACCCCTATGACACGAATATGGACCTCTTGAAGTTGTCCCATAAGCTGCTTACACTGTCTTCGTTTTTTTGGATTCTTTTTTCTTCCTGTCATTTTGATTGGTTGTTTTTTGCTTCCTTGTGTTCCACATCATTAGTTTGATTCTTGTCTTCATTCACTCTACTGTGTCTCCCTGTAAATTGTTCTTTATTTCAGTTAGTGAATTGTTCATTTCTGACTGGATCTTTTCTACGCTGTTGAGGTCCTCACTAAGTTCCTTGAGCATCCTTAAAGCTAATGTTTTAAACTCTACATCTGATAGATTGCTTAGCTCCATTTCATTTAGCTCTTTTTCTGGAGTTTTGATCTGTTTTTTTATTTGGACCATGTTTCTTTTTCTTTGTCTCCTCATTTTGGCAGCCTCCCTGTGTTTATTTTTCTGTATTGAGTAGAGCTGCTTTGACTCTATGTCTTGATAGTGTGACCTAATGTAGTATATGTCCTGTAAGGTCCAGTGGCACAGCCTCCCCTATCACCCAAGCTGGATACTCGAGGTGTGCCCTTTGTGTGGGCTGAGTACATCCTCCTCTTGTAGTTGAGGCTTGGCTGCTGTTGGCAGATCAGTGGGAGGGATTTACCCAGGCCAGTCAGCTGCAAGGACTGGCTGTGACCGCCTACCACCAACCTCTGCCCTCTGTAGAGGATCAGCTGTGCAGGGCAGGGTGGTGGTGCTCTGATGTGGTCTATAAGCTGTTCACTGGGTGCTCTGGCTCTGGGGTTTCCAGGTGGTGCAAGCCAAGGTCAGCTCCCACATGTATTTTGCCTGGGGCACCCTGCCTGAGCTGTAAAGCAATGTGACATGGCTGCTACTTATGCTGGGCTTGGAGATTCCCAGGCGAAGACAAGCTGTAAACCTAAGCTGACTGCTGCTAGTGCTGGGCCTGGGGCTCACTGAGGCCAGCTGTTGCTTATTTCAGAGGATTTAGGAAATTATGAAGCATGAGCCAAGGCCAGCCATTCATATGGAAAAGCAGCTTGAGTGGGGCGGAGTCTCTGGGGATCTCCAAGGTGGGTCAAACAGTGTTAGCCAGGCTGATGGAGTCTCAGATAGGGCACCAGCTGGCCAGCTCTATTTGGGGAGGGTTTAGAAAAGAGACAATGGCCTCTGCTGGCCTTGATGCCAGACACTTCAGTTTCTCCCTGTATACCACTGGAGCCTTTGAAGCTGTTACCCTGGTTAGGAGCTCAGAGGGAGTGAATCTGAATGAGTCCAAGTTCTTTAAGAAGAATTTCTTGGGGCTCCAACAGTTTCTTCCACCAACTCAATCCCTGCTGGTTTTTGCAGCCAGGAGTTCTGGGGACTTATCTTCCTGCCACTGGATCCCTTGCCTGGTGTGGGGCTGGGTCTCCTTGATCCCGAGATATCCCTCCCGACATCCATCACTCCATCACACGTGGATGAGGGACCATCCCTTTCTGTATCTGTGCTACTCCTACTTTTCTGGATGAATATGGTTTCTTTAATTCCATAGTTATCAGACTTCCATTCAACTTGAGTTCTGATGGTTCCGAGTGATAGTTGTTCTGCATTTCAGTTGTAATTTTTATGTGGTTTTGCAAAGAGGTGAGCCATGTCTGCCTATGCTGCCATCTTGACTGGAAGTCTAATAGTAAATAATTCTATAAGTTCTTTGGTGCTACAGAGTTTAGACCAAATAGAAAAAGTAAAGAAAGAGCAGCATGAAAAAGCCTTTTTACCTTCTTCAATAGATTGATAATATGTATTGGCAAGGAACCTAGTTGCAGAATGATGTTGCAGGCTTTCCTCATTTTAAGGAAACCATTACATTAGTAATTATTTGATAGGATCCTTTGACCTGGCATGACTACTCTGGTGGTACAGTGGATGTCTTTCTGTTGCTCCAACACATCAAGCTTCTGTCTGTCTTAGCCTTTGCACTTGATGCTCTTTTTACCCGAGAATACTCCTCTCTGACTATCACATAACTCACTTCCTCTCATCTTCCTAATGTCAGCTTAAATATCACCTCTGAGAGACCTCAGTGGTGTAAGTAATGCCCCCATGTAGTCGCTACGTATCCAATCTCTGTTTCCTTCTTAGCAATAAAATAACAGTATCAACTCAGAAATAAGTTTGGTCTTTATTACCTTTGGAGAGAATAACTTTTGCAAAACTTGGATGGGGCCAACAACTGAAGTCGCCATTTAGCTTTTTGTTTGACCCCACTGTCTCCCACATAACCTTATGTATTTGGTTCCACTTTCTAAAATTAAATGACTACTTTTTGAAAAGATAACAGTATTTTAGTCAGAGGCTGAAGGAAGGTAGTAAGAAATTAAGAAAATTAAAGAACTGTTTGTTAGCCTAATTCCTATTTTATGAAAGGGATGATGCTGTCCTTTTTTTTCCATGTAGGTGAAGGCCCCAGTGGCTGAGCTCCAAATAGAGCTGCCTTTTAGAGAGGGCCAAATGAGGGCGTGTGCAGAGTGGTGAATTACACTTCCTTTGGGATCTACTCCTTAGTATAGGAGCCCTTAAGAGAGGCGTAAACTGGAGACCCCCTGCTGAAGTATAAAAGAGCCCACTGTTTTTAGGAGACTGAGACATACTCCCAAAGACCTAGATGAAACTAGGAGAACATGTCAATAAGTTCTCCAGAAAGGAGTGTGCAAAATAAGGCAGAAGGACACACAGGCTATTCTGAGAGAACACTGTGGGCTTTAAAAAAAAAAGTTTATGTTATTCAAATGTCAGAAACTTTTTTCTAGATCCCTACGCCTTGATCCCAGGTCACCTTGTAAGTGGCTGACAAAGAATCTTTAGATTATGGTTCTGGGGATGGGAGGAGAGAGGAAACACCTGCCTGGTCCAACAATGGCTATTACTTGGACCGGAAGTTTTTCCAAAGGATGTTACAGGCCAGCTGTGGGAACTCTTGTTAACAGCAATGGAAATTAGTTCCATTACATGCTGAGTTTGGAATCATAATAAGCAATTCTGCATGACTTTACCCCTTCTGATATGTTATAGATTTGATTTTAAAGTGTTTTGTGATTATTTTCTTAAAATCCTTTTAGTTATTTGAAAATATATTCGTCACTTTGTCAAACTCTAAGTTATGTAGGATACTGTGTCATCTGTGTAATATTGAAGACTGTCCTCTAAATAAGAGGGAATCATTGAAGGAAGGCTTGATTCTTTATCTTTCCTGGAGAAGTTCTGTTTTTATTGATGGTTGAGAATAAAATGATCTTTAAAAAAAGCTTCATCCACTTTTGACTTGTAATTCAGCCATTGCAAATGGGATTTTCTGAAGCATTGGTTTGACTTTTTTGTGATATTTTTACTTCTTTCAAGTGTATATATTTTAAAAATACTAGAATAAAGGAAACAAAGTATTCCTAACCAACATTTATAATTTGGAAGAAGTGCCACGTGTGCTTGCAAAGTTCAGCACATCCTGTACCCAGAGGTTGGTTTCTGTTTATTGAAGTATTACTGTATCCACTCATCTTTATTACTTACTATTGTCTCCATGGGGCTCCTGACTAGCCTCTGCATAACTGTCTTGCTGGAGCAATGGTTCTTGCCAGAGTCACTTAGCATCAGTTGGTTCATGTACTGGATTTGCGATGCATTTTTTTCTTTGAATGCCAATTATTATTTTTTGTTTCTCTCTTAGGTGGTAGTTGACACGGCACAGATAGAAAATAAAGAGGCCTATGCCCCTCAAATCAGTTTAGAAGGCTCCAGAATCGTGGTTCAAGTCCCATCCACATGGTAATGTGACTCTTACATTAATACAAGCCTAAGCTCTGATAGAAGAATGCACATCTTTGAAAAGATTGCTGTGTTGTGGACAAACCCCATGCTAGCTGATGGAACATGTGTTCTGCTTGTGCAGGTTTATGGGTAACGGAGGTAATGACATATCATGATTACCAACTCATGATGAGGAAGCCAAGATGCCTGAAGCCAAGTCTTGTTGACCAATAATATAACTAAAACGTTATATACTCATGAATCAAAATGAGCAGTATTATCTTTTCTTTGTTATTGCATCCACAGCTTTTAAACGGAGTATATCATTTTCTTGAAGTCACCCAGTGTTTCTGAAAAGCTGAGTCCAGAACGTAGAATTCCTTCTCTTTTGTCTGTACCAGCAACAGCCCTGATGATCTTAAGTTCATGTCATTACATACCCAGTGTCATTACAAATCAGGGGACAGATTGAACCATTTTTATTTTTACTTTATTCTTTTTTTTTTTTTTTTAGAGAGGGGAAGGGAGGGAGAAAGGGAGAGAAACATTAATGTGACAGAGAAACATTGATCGGTTGCCTCTCGTATGTGCCCCAAAACAGGGATCAGACCCACAACTTAGGCATGTGCCCTGACCAGGAATCAAACCTGCAACCTTGCGCCCAACCAACTGAGCCACACTGGCCAGGGCTGGACCATTTTTATTTTAAATTATTTAATTATATTTATAAACTTATAATAAATTATTTTTAATTTATTAAAACTAAAGCGCCTGCCCTGATTGATATGGCTCAGTGGGTTGAGCGTCATCCCACAAACCAAAAGGTTGCTGGTTTGATTCCCTGTCAGGTCACATGCCTCTGTTGCAGGCCAGGTCCCCGGTTGGAGGCATGCAAGAGGCAACTGATCGATGTTTCTCTTCCTCTCTTTTTCCCTCCCTTCTCCTCTCTAAATAAATAAATAAATAATTTAAAACGAAAGCTCCTACAGATGAGTAAAAAAATGGGCAAGGTATATGAACAGGTAAATCAAAACATATGACCAACAAACACATGAAGAAAATGTGTAACCTCACTTAATAAAGAAAAGTAAAGTAAGGAAACAATATGATGCTATTGTACCCATCGTATTAAATTATTTTAGAATAATAATACTACATTTTGGGCCAGACTATACAACAATAAACACAGAAGTTGTTAAATAAATTACACAGCCTTTCTGGAGGGCAGTTTAATATATCATACACCTAAAATATGAGATATTGATCTCAGCAATTCCACAATTCCCCCTGTAGGGATTTATCCTGGTGATAACTTTATCAGTAAGTACCAAAAATTAAGCATATATATTGGAAGACTTTTGCATTTAACTATATAGAAAACATTTAAAGCATGTAGGTAGGAACAGATAGAGATAGTAAAGAACATTGGCACTGTTGGTGCCTGGGTAAACTTAAGTGAGATCTGGATAATGCAAATTGTATTTAAACAATTTCTCCTTGAAATGTGAGAGTGCATTGATAGAGTCTGCCCGGAGTTTTAGAACAAGTTGACATATCAACTAGGGGTTGGCCATTTAGATTCTGCTCAAAGTTTTAGAGCAAGTTGATATATCAGTTAGGGGTTGGCCATTCACTTCATGTCCCTAAATCTCCCATCTGTGAGTCCCCCCCCCCAAAAATCTTTTTAAAATATTTTACTTATTTTCAGAGAGAGGGGATGGAAGGGAGAAAGAGAGAGAGAGAAAAACATCAATGTGAGAGAGGAACATCAGTTGACCCGCAACCCAGGCATGTGCCCTGACCAGGAACCGAACCGGCGAACTTTTGGTTCAGAGGCTTATGTCCAACCTACTGAACCACATCAGCCAGGGCCAAAATTCTTAATTTGATTATTTAAATTGTATACCGTTTTCTGTAATGAACAGTAATTTATATACATATTTTTTCTATCAAATAATAAATTTGAAGCTCACTCCTCTGTAAGATTTTTGTGTTCTCGAATTCTTAATTTGTTTTTCTATTCAAGTTCTTACTGAAAAATATTTAATTTAACCAGGATTCTCATATTGAAGAAAACTTTTGGATAACTAGGTTAATATAAATGGCTAATACTGAAATGATTAACACTCAGTTTACTTTCAAAACTGTCTGTATGGTTGATTTCCTTTATAATTCATTGTACCGCCACTACTGACCTTCTGGACTATGATTCCTTAGGAAGGCTCTCTCTGCTGGTTGTTTTTGGTAAAAATACAAAGTCCTCATTATTTCTTTTAAATTATGAAATATGTGCTTGTTGATACAAATTAACTCAAACAAAAGTGATTACTTCACCTTCAGAAAAATAAAATTGTAAGCAAAGTCAGTTAAGAATTTTTTATATCCTTTGCTGCATATTTTTTTCCAAACAAAGTAATTTTACTTATATTTTTAAACTGTCATACTTAAGCTATCTATTTTTCTTTCCACAAATACTAAATACCTACTATGTGACAGACACTGCCTACACTCCAGTAATTTAATCATGAGCAAGAAAGACAAGGTCTCTGCTCTTAACTGAGCTGACTTTATAATGGGCACAGGAAGGAAAGCTAATAAGCATGAGTTAAGTTCAAACACCGACAAGTGTATGAAGAGTATAAGAGTAGAATAATGTCATATGATAGAGAATAACTGGGGTAGACATGGGTAAGGGAGGCTATTTTGGATGAGGAGGTCAGTCATGAAAGGCCTTTTCAGGATGTGACATTTAAGAGTAGCTGGCCATGTGGACAATAGATGGGGAAAGCATTCCAGGCAGAAGGAGCAGCAAAGGCCTGAGGAATAGTCCAGCATGGCTGGAATGATATGGTAGATAATGAAGAAGGGGGTGGAGGGAAAACAATTTATAGAAGCCAGGACTGACTTGTAAGGTCCCTAAGAGACTTGGGTTTTTATCTAAGAACAGGTAAAGCAAATCTCAGGGATCTATGAAAATAATGGGTTTAGTCTCTTAAGGGGACTGCTCTCCAGACTGATAAATAAAATAAAAAATGTCAATTTGTAGATTTTCAGAAAGAGAAATTATTATCAAGGAAACTGTAGTACTCCTTTCTGCATGACCAGCATTTGCTCTCCTTGTAGACAAACATATGTGACCAACCAAATCATAAGCAGAAGTTGACTTGGGAGCATAGGGCAAGTGGGTCCAAATAAAAGCAGTTTCAGGCTGAGAGAATTTGGTGCATGGACCTTGACTAGGTCTGCTGGCCAAGATTCTCTCCTAGGAGTCTGGGGTCTGGTGGGGCATTGTCAGAGCTTGCCTTCTTTCCTTTTCCAGCATTTCTGAAACTGGTCAGCTCACAGTCTCACAGATGTATTTCTCATGCCAAAGTCACGTTGGAGAGTGCTATTGTCTTAGGGTTGCTTCACAAGTGTTGCTAAAGTGGGGAGCAGAGAATTGGGAAAGTATCTGGAGGGGAATGTGTGATGAAGAGAAGGTAGTTGGTAAGACTGGTTTGTTTGCCAAAGTGAGTATCACAGGGGAGAAAGCGGTGATTGCATGAAAGAGGCCCTTGAGAAAGCCAGAAGGTGGCCTGCAGCGCTCAGGTGGTCAGCCCATGCTCAGAGCAGGGCCTGTGTTCTGCTAGAACCAGAGGGCTTTATATGGTGTGTGGGCAGGCACACAGGTGAGGTGGTGGAATTAGTGGTGAGGGGAGATCTCATGTTCGTGTTTTCTCCGTTAGGTGACAGTTGAAATAGGAAGGAATGAGTGAGGTGGCAGGGAGAGCAGAGCTTTGAGGAGAGACAAGGAGGGGTGGAACAGTCATCTTGGAAAAGGAAAATATTAACTTATGGGAAGACCATGTTTGTTGCTTACCTAAAATTTGTAGTGAGTCCAGGGCACATACTGTGAGGGTCTTTTCCTTCTGTCGACCCTCAGTTTCTTGGGTACAGGTGTGAAGAACAGTAGAAGGGAGGGGCAGGGGTGTCATGGAAAGAGTTTATAAAGGGTTAGATATTGTGCCACACTATAGAGTCTTAGCAGGGTAGGGAGGAAAGTCAGGTCTGGAGCCAGTGCTGGGCATTAGAAACTCTAGGTAGTTAGAAAACTATAGACACTCCAGACCCTAGTGCTTCCTCCTCCTTTTGCAGAGCAACAGGTTTCAGTGTTAGCCCTGTCATTCTCTAAATGTTCTTAAAATTACTGAATTTTTATTCAGTGCAGAAGTACATAAAATTATAGCCTTTTGTATGAGGCCTGCTTGAAACACCTTTATAGAGAAGTGAAGCCCAGACTAACGTCTCCTGGTTTGTGCCTAGGTGTCTGAAAGAAGACCCCGCTACCATGTCCCTGCTGCAGAGAAGCCTGGATCCTGAGAAGACCCTGGGTCTTGTGGACGTGCTCTACACGGCTGTTCTGGACCTCACCCGCTGGAGGGCAGGGAGGTTGGTGTCCCTGCTAGTCACTTGAATTGGTTTGCATTCAGGTCCACACCAAGGGACAGTTAGCCACATAAAATTTCCTGTGTGCTCATGTCACTGATAGTATGTGCATACATAAGACAAGAAAGGAAACTTTTTGGTAACTTTTTATTTTGGAATATTTTCAAACTTACAGAAAAATTACAAGACTATCCAGAGAATTGCTCTGCATTCTTTACTCAGACTCCCCATTTTGTTAATAGTTTTGCCTTCATTTATATTATCATTTGAGAGTAAGTCCATCAAAAGGATTTTTATCCTTTATGAACTAAGAGCAAAGCAGTGTTTAGAAAATTTATTCATGTCCTGCATGAACTTTATTTATATCTGAAAGTAGCTGACAGTTGCAAGATTATCTCTCTGTGAATTGTTAACTTTAGACTGGGTAGGGACCTTAAGCATCTAGCCATGTGTCCTCCCTCTTTTCTTAACTCGGGAACACACAGAGGCCCAGAACAGTGTGGTGGCTTATCCAGGGTTGCACCAGCCGTCACCCACCTCAGCTCACACCCAGTGCCCTTTCTTGTCTTAAGGGCTCTTTCAGCACTGGAAAAGAGTGCTTGGAAAGCTTTGGAAGTAACAATCACATGTTCTTGGTACTGTCTGTAAATTATTTCCAAGGACAACAGTGCTGCCTAGTGTTCCTGAGTCCTACCCACCCACCCCTCTTTGCTGTGTAGATTTGTCCATTGTCCCTCTGCTGGATTTGCCAGACTCTCAGTCTCTATACTCCAGGCACACAGCAGGCCTCTGCCAGTTACGTCCCCGACTCTGGCCGTGCTCTGCTATCCTGATCTGCGGTTAGTTTTGCTCAAACTCCTCAGACCAGAATCCTGATGTAGTGTTCATAGCCTTCTGTTAGACACTGTTGATTTCGTTGTAATAAAAGTAGATAGTAAATACTTAAGTTATGTACACATAAAACTTATCTATAAAATAATGAACCTAATATCACTCAGTGAGGTCTTTTTCTTCTTTAAGTCTTTCTAAGAGATCCATTTCATTGTCCAGTGTGTGTGTGTGTGTGTGTGTGTGCGCGCGCGCGCGCACTTTTATTTAAGCCAAAATGCCGGGAAGCAAGGTCTTAAATGATCTCTTGTCTTTTTAATTTTTTTTAATACATTTCTGTTTAAATAGGGAACAAGCTTTACCCTGCATTCAGATCCAGCTCCAAAGGGAGATCTGTGATTTTGGGAACCAGGCCGACCTGCCTTCTGGAAATGGAAACAAACCTTCAGGTGGTCTACAGAAGACATTCTCCAAACTGACATCCCGGTTCACTAAGAAAGCTTCGTGCACCAGCTCTAGCAGCAGCACAAATTATTCCATCCTAAATACGCCTTCCAAAAACATCTTCATAGCTGGGTGTTCAGAAGAGAAAGCCAAAATGCCCAGTAATATTGATTCAAGATTACAAAGCATTTTGAACATTGGTAATTTCCCTAGGATTACAGAGCCTTCACAGTCAGCTCAGAATTCCAGTAATCAAATGGCCAATGGTTTTCTCATGGAGCAGCGTGACGGCTTTCTACAAGGGGACGATGGCAAGGATGAGAAGGGTATGAACTTACCAACTGATCAGGAAATGCAGGAGGTGATAGATTTTCTCTCGGGCTTTAATATGGGCCAGTCACATCAGGGCTCCCCATTAGTGACAAGGCGTAATTCTGCTGCCACAGCCATGGTGACTGAACAGAAGGCAGGAGCCATGCAGCCACAGCAGCTGCCACTGCCCGTGCCGCCTGCACCGCGGCCACCCCCGGCTGGGACACACACACCTCTGACACCCCAGCCAGGCCTGGCACCTCAGCAGCAGTCCCCAAAGCAACAACAACCCCAGGTCCAATACTACCAACACCTGCTCCAACCCATTGGACCACAGCAGCCCCCACCCCAGCCTCGGGCCCCTGGAAAATGGGTACATGGCTCATCCCAGCAGCCAGCACAGCCTGTTGGAGCAGGTCTGTCTCCTCTTGGCCAGTGGCCTGGCATATCTGATCTCAGCTCTGACTTGTACAGCTTGGGTCTGGTGAGCAGCTATATGGATAATGTGATGTCAGAGGTTTTGGGGCAGAAGCCACAGGGACCTAGAAATAATACCTGGCCAAACCGCGACCAAAGTGAAGGAGTCTTTGGAATGTTGGGAGAGATTCTACCTTTTGATCCTGCAGGTACGTGCGTTCCCCTCCCCATTGCAAGGTTTTAACATAAATGTAATCATTTAGGACTTCATAGGGTCAGCCTTCCACAGTGTTACCTGTGGGAGAAAGTGACTTTATAGACCCTTTCTCACTGCCTAATGGCAAATATGGGACAGACCCAGCAAGACAGGAAGCAGTGAGAAGGAGCCTGAGGAGGTAAGGGGAGCTCTTTTTCTCACGTTGCAGAGGACAGGATAGAAGCATAAGAAAAGTTACTTGAATGGCTCAAAGTCCCATAGTGCAATGGGCCCCAGTCTGGGCCCTCCCATTCATGGGAGCCAGACAGCTGGCTCTTTGTAGCCTGCTTTTTCCTGTTCTATGATTCTTCTTTTCCTAAACTCCAGGACCTATGAAAGGTGGTAGGGTGCCCTCCTGCCTTCAGAGAATACCTAGACAGTGTGAAAATTCCATCAGAGTTGTCTTAGGAAATTAGAAAAAGAAATTAGAAACTAAACAAAAATAAACTAGGAGGAGGAATTAAGGATAAGAATAACAAACAAATTTAAAAGAAAAACATAGTAAAAATTATAAATAAATCTAAAAGAAGTGTCTTTGGAGGACCAATAAAGTAGATAAACCAATTTTTATAAGCCTGATTAAGAGAGAGCAAAGAGAGCCCTGGCTGGTGTGGCTCAGTGGATTGAACGCTGGCCTGCAAATCAAAAGGTCACCAGTTCAATTATTTAGGGCACATGCCTGGGTTGTGGGCCAGGTCCCCAGTTGAGGGGCGTGCGAAAGGCAACAAATCAATGTCTCTCTCACATATCGATGTTTATCTCCCTTTCTCCCTTTTACCCTGCCTTCCCCACTCTCTGAAAATAAATAAATAAAATCTAAAAAAGAAAAAAAAAAGGCAAGGAGAAACAAGATTAGGAAAGAGGAAGGAGACATAACAACTACAGCTACAGGAGAGATAAAAAGAATTTGAAGAAAGCCCTGGCTGCTGTGGCTTAGTGGATTGAGCGTTGGCCTGCGAGCCAAGTGTCGCTGGTTTGATTCCCAGTCAGGGCACATGACTAGGTTGCACATCAGGTCCCCAGTTGGGGGCGTGAGTAAGAGGTAACCACACAGTGAGGAGGAAAAAAAAAAAGAACTTGAAGACATTACTACATATGTCTTGCTGACAACACATTTGAAAACTTAATGGCAAAAGATTTTTTTTCTAATAAAATATACATTACCAAGATTGCACCAAAAAGTAGAAAACCTGCCTGGATCAATTTTAGTAGAAGAGATTGGAAAAGTAATTATGAAGCCAACATGATTTTTAGCATAAAGACTATAAGGATTATACAAAAAGCAAACTATAGTGTATCTTAATGAGTATGGATAGATATGAGAAAATTCAGCAGTGCATAAAAGAGTAATATGTTACGTTACTTCAGGGGTGTAAGGTGGTTCACTACAGGGAACTTTACTTTTGTACAGTAACCCATCAGATCAACCAATTGTGAGAAAAATTCAGCAATAGGTGCTGTGAAGACATTTCATAAAAGATAGCAATTCTTTAAAAATAAATTAATCTCTCAAAGTAAAACATGAATAGAAGGAAATTCCTTGAATGTAAAAAAAGACTATCTATCAAAAGCCAATAGCATGTAGCACTTTGTATAGTAAAACAAAACTCCAGTTAAAATCTAGACCCAGACAGGGTGGTGATGTCACTAGCAATAGCATGTAACTTTGTCTTGAACTTTCTAGCAAATACAAGACAAAAACATGGGAAATAAGAGGTATAAGCTTTAGAAAAGGATAGTTTATAAAGCACATCTCTTTGCTGGCAACAGAATTGGAAAAAAACAAGACTCAGTAAAAAAAAACTTCTAGAATGAGTAAGCGAATTTGGTAAGGTGGATAGTTGCAAGATAAATATATAGAAATTAATTACTTTTTTCCCTTATTTAGCAAAAGGTATACAGAAGTAGAAAATATATATCATTCACAAGGAAAGTACTGTGAAATATTGTAAATAAGTGTAGTGAATATTTCCATAATCACCAGGAGAGGAGATTCCCAGTAAAACAATCCAGCATTAACTGTTAAAGGGCAGAAATGTTTTCTTATGTCTTCTAAAAATTTCAAGCTGCTGCTTATGCTTTCTTGTTCTTGCTCTCCTTGGGTGGGTGGATGTGGGGAACTTTATATCCTAGGGTACAGGAAGGGCAAACAGTTTCACCTGCTATGCAGGAGCAAGCCAACCTTGGCACTTGCTGGAGTAGGCATGGCACATTTTCTTGATTGCCAATAAACAGTGTATATATTTTTTGACAGTCATGTAATTTAAACCAGAGTATAAATGGTGTTTGGCAAAATTATATCACTGTGATACCTTTTGAGGCCCAGGCAGTCTTTTTTTGTTTTTGTTTTTTTTTAATTAATTATTTATTTGTTTGTTAGTTTTGTTTACTTATTTATTTTTAGAGAGAGGGGAAAGGAGAAAGGGAGAGAAACATCACTGTGCGGTTGCCTCTCACTTGTGCCCCCAACTGGGGACCTGAAGTGCAACCTAGTCATGTGCCTTGACTGGGAATCGAACCAGCGACACTTGGCTCGCAGGCCGACGCTCAACCCACTGAGCCACAGCAGCCAGGGCGAGGCCCAGGCAGTCTTTATGTCCTTAGCCTGTGAATCCTACCAGCTTTTTCTTCTGGGTGTTTCTGACCTTCAAGTCTTTAATGTAGCTTTCTGCAGCACTCGACAGGGGAAGTACGGAAGGCACTATCTGGGCAAGCACACACACAGCCCTGGAGGCCTGGCTTGATTCACTGGGATGGCCTTGATTTCAGCCCCTACTCTCCCGTCTTGCAGGATGGCCCAGTTTCATGCAGTGTTCCTATGGGAGTGCTCTGAGAACAAGCTAACAGTGGGACTATGCTTTAGTATCTTCCCTAGCCTGAAACTAAAATGTACACACTGTTGAGTCATATTCAGTTCGTAACCCATAGATATTTTTCTTTCATGGCTTTTTGACTCTCTCTAAATACCTTTTGTGCTGTTTTTTATCTCCCACTTTTATTGCCCTGCACATCTTTACTCAGTTCTTTCCAGTATGGTTCCAGCCACCTCTTAATACATTCTGAAATTTCATGTTATTCATTACCACTCTTACTATCTGCAGACTAAATAAATAGGTTTTCCATCCATTATCCAGGAAAATACTTGATCGGAGTTGGGCCCAAGTGGGGATGGCATACATTCTCTTACCTGGCTAATCCTTATGCTTTGATAACTCTAGGTTATCAGTTGGTGGAAATCATCGTTTGATTTTCCAGGTTGTTACATACGTAGCATTAGACCATAGAAAATTTTAAAGTATTTGCCTTTAATATTTAGTCGTGGATAAAATAAACCTTTTGTGTTCTGTTTTTCTGTCTTCCATTCACATTGAGCCTGCCTCTGTCCTGGGCATCAGCCATCCTGACAGTCCCTATGCACACAACATGCATGAACTTCAGCCCTTGGTGCTGGAAGCCCCATCTCACCATTGCAGACTGCTCGGCAAGCCCTGCAGCCAACTCTGGGCCACAGGCCTGGCAGCTCCTCACCACTTTTCACTGTGTATGTGACCAGTACATCCTCAGAAGGTAGCAAAGGAAACAAGGCTAATTTGACTCCAAACCTGTTTATCCCTTTGTCTTAACACAGTGGGTTCAGACCCTGAGTTTGCACGCTATGTGGCTGGAGTGAGCCAGGCAATGCAGCAGAAGCGGCAGGTCCAACATGGTCGCCGCCCAGGCAACCCCCGGGGACACTGGCCACCCATGGATGATGCCCATCGGACCTGGCCTTTCCCAGAGTTCTTCACAGAAGGGTGAGTTCAGGGTGTGGCCGTAGAACCAAGTTTGAGATCTGGGTGTCCCCCAGGGGGCCTTTCTGCACTCTTATCAAGCAGTTCAATCCCAAGCCTGCGTGTGAGAGTGACGCAGGGTCAGATCTGCAGGGTTCAGAGTTTTGTGATTGACTGTGGGGGGCCAGGTGCCGTGATGTGCCCTGTAAACACACAACTGGGATAAAAGTGGTTTTCAAGACAAACTCTTCTGTCCTAGCCAAGGATCTTACCTGATAGTATTTGTGAAGTAATTGCGTGTTTAACATAAAGTCTTTATGCTGAAATGAGCATGTCTTTGAATCCTGTGGGATTTATGGAATGTGCTCCTTACAGTCTACAAAAGGCATTGGTATATGGTTCAGATTCCAATATATGGGGTAATTGTTGATTTTCATCATAAAGACAACTGGGAATTGATTTTGCACATCTCTTATTGCTACCTGGTTAATAAATCTGGACACCTAAAGAACACCTCAACTTTTTGTTTGCTCTAAAATAAATTTCATAGATAAACCACAGGCTTCTGAGAGGAATAAAGGGCAGTGATGCGTATGTGTTACCGTTGACCCTTGAACAACACAGGGATTAGGGACACAAACCCACCATGCATTCAAAAATCTGCATATAATTTAAGTTGGCTGTCTTCATATATGGATTCCTAACCAGGGCCACTTACACGAAGATCTGCACGTAAAAGACAAGGAACCACTGTTTGGTTGTGAGATGGGTGCAGGGTAAAGACTTCTTTTAGAGCTTGGGTGGGGGTTGCGGGCTGCCCTCAGGCTGTCCGGCCAGTGTCCAGGCTGGCTATAGCAGGCCTGGGACCAGCTTTTCTCTTTGGCTTTCAGGGATGGCCTGCACAGTGGCTGGTCGGGTACTCAGGGAGACTCAGCCAGCTCGAGTGATGAGACATCCTCCGCCAATGGAGACAGCTTGTTCTCCATGTTTTCAGGGCCTGACCTCGTTGCTGCTGTCAAGCAGAGAAGGTATGAAGAGATTTCTAAATCACAGGACAGAGGGGCACATGAATGTGATTCACAGCTTATTCCTTTGGAAAGCTCAGGAGCCCTATTGTTCCCAGACGGCCTTGTGTGGGAAAGGCAGAGGGCCTTTGTGGGCCCACCACATAGGCTTGTAGTCCAGGTGGCTTAACAGTAGGATGAGTTTTGCTGACAGAACAGTCTCATGCCAGTGGTAGCCCAAAAATACCAGTATGTCAGACAAGGAAGGATTCTGAGACTGGATCTGCTGATGTTGGTCTGCACCTTGCCGCCCTTTGTTTGGGGGGAGGAGGGCCAGGACAACCAATTTCTAGTCAGGACTCACCAATTGGCTTTGCAGTTCTAAACAAAGACCTAGCCCAGACTGACTCTCAGTTTCTTTGTCAAAGGGGAAACTGGATAAAATGACCTCTGAATGGTATTTCAAAGTTGAATAAAATAGTCACAAATTAAAATGGGCTCTGAACCCTGACTGGTGTGAGTCAGTGGGTTAAGTGCCGACCTATGAACCGAAAAGTCACTGGTTCAATTCCCAGTCAGGGCACATGCCCGAGTTGTGGGCCAGGTCCCCAGTTGGTGGCGCGTGAGAGGCAACCAATCGATGTATCTCTCACACACTGCTGTTTCTCTCCCTCTCTTTCTCCCTCCCTTCCCCTATCTCTAAAAGTAAATAAATAAAATCTTTTAAAAATATTAAAAATATATTTAAAAATGGGCCCTGAAATAAGAGGAGAATTTGGTTACAAAGAAATAGGAAGACTTTGCAGGTATGAGGAAGCAGAATCCCAGAGGTGGCAGTCTAAAGGATGTGGGCAGGAAGCAACATGCAGGGCTGCCTGGGCATCAGAAGTCATGCTGTGGAGCAGAAAGGGAGGCCAGGTTATATGGCCTTCGTGTGACGGGGTCAGACTTCAATGGATAAGCAGTGGGCAGTGGGTAGATGAAGAGGGAAGGGCACCTGAGTCAGGATACACAGAGTAGTAATAGTTGTGATGGCAGCAATTTATGTACATTTTCTCATTCAGTTCTCATACCCACTGTATTTTTTTGCTAGGGCCACCATAATAAAGTACCACAGACTGGTACTAATTTTTTGTACTTAAACAAGAAAAATTTTATTTTCTCACTGCTGGAGGCTGGAAGTCTGAGATCAAGGTGTCAGCAAGTTTGATTTCCTCTAAGACCTCTCTCCTTGCCTTGCAGATTACCATCTTCTCCCCATGTCCTCACATGGTCATCCCTAGATGTGTGTCTGTGTCCTAATCTCTTCTTATAAGGATACCAGTCATATTGGGTCCTAATGACTTCATTTTAACTTAATTACTTGTTCAGACACCTTATCTGAATACACTCACAGTATGAGGTACTGGGAGTTAGGACTTCAACATATGAATTGAGGAGAGGGTGACAAAATTCAGCCCATAGCAACCACCTTATTATATAAGGACTATTTTGCTCCCAATTAACAGGTGAAGAAACTGAGACTCAGTTAAAATCATCCGTTCATTTGTTTGCTCGTTCAGTCATTCATTCATTCATTGGCACCTATCGTGTACCAGGCAAGCACTGGTGATGTAGCAGCAAACAAAGCAAAGTTTCCTTCCTTGTTGAATTTATATTCTGTTGCAGGAAAGCAGATTAAAATACAATAGGTCAAATTGGATTCCATGCTTGAAGAAAAATAAAGCAGGGTTTGAGGGCAGAGAATGTAGGGGACAGGTAGATTTTCTGTTTTCAGAATGGGAGTTAGGGAGGCCTCTGATAAGCAGAAAACTGAACACAGTGAAGGAGCAACTGGTGAGGTATTGGCAGAGAGAAGAATCCAGGATTACAGGCAAGTTTTTGGCCTGAGCATCTATTTGTGTAAAAGGGGGTGCCATGAACCAAGACTGAGAGGACTGCAGCAGAAGCCAGATGAAGCCAGGGGTGGAGTTTAAGTCTTCTGCTCGAGACATGGGAAGTTGTAAGGCCGATCAGACATCGAAGAAGTCGCCTGTTGCACCCCCCCCCCCCCTGCAGAGACTGCTGTACATAAGGAGTGTTGATAGACTGCTTTACCTGGCCCTAAGCCTGCTAGCTACATCTTGTCTTCTTCATTCAACATTATAACAAATTTTCTCATGTTACTTGTGAAACTTAACAGCCTTTTAGCTTTTAGTCAGATATCCACACTTCATAGTAAATAATCAGTCAGTGTCTGTTGAATAAATTAACAGAAGGCCATAGCTTGTGGATTCAGGGCAGCTAAACCAGTCAGTGCCTGTCCTCATGCCTGCCACCACTATCCTTCCCCAGCCCTGTGATGGCTTGGAAGAGTGCAGCATTTGATGGCGACTCATTCTCCTGCAGGCAGTGTACCCAAGCCCCCTCACCCCACACCTAGAATCAGTGTCCCAGACGCCAGAGCCAAGTAGATTGGGTGACCCCTGGAGGTAAGCTGGGCAGGAAGCCAGGCCACCACTGCACTGAGCTCTCGGTTCTTTCAGGAAACACAGCAGTGGAGAGCAAGAGACCAGCACACTGTCCTCACCACCTCTCCTTACCACAGTGGAGGACGTGAATCAGGTATTGTGGGCTCTGCTCTGGCCACGGGGGGCTGGCTCTATGGGATACAGACCATGAGCAAGATTCCAAAGCTGAAGTTTTAAAAGGGCCTCAAAGAAATGATGGGTTCTTTGCTTGTGGTGAACAACTTTTTTCCCCACGATTCTGTCTCAATGATTGGTCGGCTCAGATGACTCATAGCTGCATGTAGAGGAAGCTCTGGAACTATGCTGTCCAATGTAGCTATTTGAAATGAAATTAATTAAATGTAAATAAAAATTGAATTTCTCGGTTGCACTAGCCATAACTGGCAAGTGGCTGCTGTACTTAACATTTCAGACAGGACATTTCTGTCACTGCAAGCTCTGTTGGACAGTGCTGTTCCAGGGCTGTGGGACAGCAAAGCTCTCACCCTGTCTCCCAGGTGAGAATAGGGCCAGACATCTGGGGAGGTGGGAAAGATGAGAAATTGCCATAAATGCCACTAAGAACCTTCTTCTGTCTCTCAGGATAACAAAACCAAGACATGGCCACCCAAAGCACCCTGGCAACACCCTTCTCCACTGCCCAGCACACTGCCCAGCCCAAGCGCACCACTCTATGCAGTCGCCAGCCCTGGTGGCCAGTGGAACGACACCATGCAGATGCTGCAGTCGCCGGTGTGGGCTGCGACCAGCGATTGCAGCACCACCTCCTTCACCTATGTGCAGACCCCACCGCAGCCCCCACCCCCACCAACACATAAGGCAGCACCCAAGGGCTTCAAGGCCTTCCCTGGGAAGGCTGAGCGTAGGCCGGCCTACTTACCCCAGTACTGACCCAGGCCAGCCTGCCTGCCCAAAGCTATTGGGTCCAGTGTCCCCATCCCAGGGCTGGCCAGCTGGCACCATCCCCCCAGAGGACCAATGCACCCCTGTCCCAGGCAGGGATCCTTGGGGATGGGGGTGGTTGGCAGCTCCAAGCCTTTAAAGGCCTGGCTTCTCAAACCTTGGAGGCGTCAGACCCCTGGAGGGCCAGCTGAAGACAGAGATCTCTCACCCTCCTTAGGGAAATGCTGGGATCTTTGAGCTTAATAAGCACTTCCGGTGATTCTCATGCAGTTGGGTCACAGGCCACACTCTAAGAAACACAGCTCTCAAGTTTGTAGTCTCACTGTATTTGCTGTGAAGGCATCAGGCCTGAAGGCTGACTGCAAAACTGACCATTCTTCTGAAACCTTCCCCTTCTCCTTCTTAACATGTTGAGTGATGACCACACCAGTCACTGTATTTTCATATAGGTTTTTAATTAATACATCTTCTGCCTAAAATGCATTGAAGTTTTAAAGATAACAAATATAGCAGCTGGAGGTTTGTTCAACACTATTTTATTTAAGCTTATAAAAAATGGGCCACATATAGAATGTTTATGATCAGAAGCAATCACTGGGTTTTCTGTGCGTGGGCAGCCCTTCAGCACCCCAGCAGCACCCAGCGGTTGCAGTCTTTATTGGATTTACAAAAGCAGCATCAGAAAACTGATGTCGGAGGCATATTCCTGATGGTGCATGGAGGTGAGTCAGCTGGCTGCCATCTGTGTGGGATAAAGATACACCTATTGCCCTCAGATCCTTTCTCACACGGCTGGAGGCTTCAGTACAGTCTCAGACGTGGGGTGTGGTCAAGGGGTTGCACAGAGACACCTGCACTTGAAATTGCAGTAACTTGTGAGCTGGCTCAAAACAAACCAATTAAGATGTAGCTAGGAACTAATTTAAAGTATTTTCTAAAAATAAAAACACCTCATTTTCAGTTAACATGTGCCATTATATAGATAACATCCTGTGGATTTAGGGATATTTTCCAGCCAGAACGGATCCAGAAGAATTGAATGGTGCTTCAATTGAGAATAATAAATATACCTATATAGAATAGATGTCCCACTGTATATTAATTGAGGTTACAGAAGTTCTTTATATAAAACTTATTTAAATTTTTCATATTTCATCTTTGAAAAAGTGAGAAAAATCCATAATATTTTCTGGTATAAAAGTTTGACAGTATTAATATTTTTTTTATATTTTCTTAAATCATTAAGCCATTTTAATATATGTTAACTACTAATAAATGGTTTATTCTTTCTAACTCCATATAACCTTTTCCAGCAAAGATTGTAATAATACATTTATGTTCTCATTTTTCTAAAGATATAAGTACATTTATATTTAAAAATACCAAAAAGGAAATATATATATATATATATGTATGTATACACACTAAATATAGAGGGTCCTTCGGGTGTCTGAGCCCAGCCATCTGAATTTGCAGTACTGTGTTGCCAGGCTCTTTCCAGGCCTCGGGTGTTGTCTTGTGCTGTGTGGAGATGCCATTGCTGCCTGTACTTATGACCCTTTCACCATGGGTTCTGAACATTCACCTCACCACGTTTACAGAGAACTATTTTGTACATAGACTTTTTCAGGCACGTGCTTTGCACCAACCCTGCGTGGCTCTTGTCTGTGTTAGCTGTCACAGTGTGTGCACTAATCTCTGTTGAAGTTGTTTGTGACTGTTTGACATGTAAGATAATTTCCTATTTCTTTCAATAATGTGTCCACAGTACCCCGTATTTTGAGTTCTGTTATACTGAAGTACTCTTGTTTTAATAGTGCCTCCCCAAGAGCTTACCCTGGTCAGAGGTCAGTCCTTGATGCCCCAGCGCAGCTGACATCAACATTGCTGATTGTCCCATTCTAGTCTTTTTCTTAAGACATTTGTAATTACATCTCCATGGGCTGTGAGACTGTGTGAAGCTGTTTGTGTGGTTTTCTGGTAGGTGCTGTGTTCTCAACACCGCCTTGCTCTGAACACTGGTAATTCCAGGTGCTGCGCTTGGCAGAGGAGTCTCTCCAAAGCGCATGTGTGTGCTTGTGTGAGTGTGTGTGTCCTTTGCGTGGCCAGGCATAGCTGCCTTGCTCAGGCATCAGCAGGACATTGTGTGAATAGTTACAGCGCTTCCAAACTGGAACTCTACATTTTGTATCTTACTTTTAAAGCTCCTATAAGTAAATTAACTATTGGCTTTATTAAAAATATACATTTAATAATATATTTTGTATGTTTGTTTAAAATGAACTGCAAGACACTGCCAAAAGCTCTGCCTGATTCATTACTTTGAAAAGCTGCACCTGAGTTGGTCTTAGGTCACCCTGTCATCTGACTTTGAGACCTTGAAAGGGGAAAGATCTCTGAGGGTATAGGATGAATTGGGGTGGGTGAGCAGGAAGCAAGACAGCCTACCACACCTCTCCTACTGGCTTCCCTAATGCCAAAGCTGAGGCCTCCATGTGGGTGGATCCAGTGTCTTCACCTGGAAGGATGCAAACTCCATGGGTTGTGGTCTGCCAACACCCACATTCCACCAGACATGAGCTATCAGCTGTCCAGGCAGCCTTTCCAAGGAGCAGACCCAGGGGTGAGGTCTCCCACCACTCCACCAGGGACCCAATATGTGGCAGAGACCCTGCCTCAGAAGGACAAGAACGACTAGTCTCACTGGATGACACCATCCTGCTAAGCAGAAGAATAGCTTGACATTGGAAACCACAACTAGAGGTTGTAGTTATAGGAATTTCAACCCATTTTCATTTACAGCAAGACAGCACTTGATTGAAACTTCTAACAAACTTAGGAAAACAGAGTATGTGAGCATTATATAATCTTAATAGTATAAGTACCACTCACGCTTCTTTATGCTGAGCAAGGGGACCTGCACTTCAGGACAAGGTTGCTTAGTAACCACCATGTTGCATGAGTGTGCTAAGGGAAGTTTGTATTAAAAAGCTAGCTGGAAAAAACGCTCATCCAAGCACATTCCTATTTAACACAAGTGCCCATTGCTGTTCACTGACCTGATTCACAACAGTGGTGGAGATAGGAGTCTTGTAACTGGCATGTGCTGGATGGGTGGGGATGGAAGCAGAATAGATGTTACACCTGAGTCCTTAGAGGGTCCTTGGAGGCCTCAGCCCAGTTGAGAAACAGGGGGGGACATACAGCAGGTGAGATCCTTGTGAGACTGTGATACTCCCTTCCCACTTGAATGATCCTGGGTGAGGCTTCCAGCTCTAGAAGTGTAGCTGAAATGCCAAATGGCAACCATGACCCTGGGAGGGGATGGCCCTCTGTACTGTGGTCCCTGTTATGATCTGCATCCTATTCTGGAGAGAATGAGGAAATAAACCATTCTAATGGCCAGCTCCTTAACTGCCCAAAAGCCCTGTATGTGGACAGCACGCCTGGCAGGCTCCCAACCAGACATGCCTGGGAGTGTGAGGAAGCTCCAGACCCAAGCCCCTGGAAGTAACACATAGCTGGCCTTACCTTATGCTTCCGCAAGGGTAGACTGGCTGGGCCATGCTTCTTGGCATTTGTGAAGAGACTGGATGAGGCTTTTATTGGAAATGAGTTGCGGGTATGGACTGAGGAGGAAGGATTGTTTAAGGAGTGTTATGTTCATTTCAAAATGTATTCATGTCACCTAGGAGCCAGGGCTGAAAAGGAGATGCAGTCTCTGTCCTTAAAACTAAAGTCTTTTAAAGGAAACTACCCCATCTTTCCCATCAGACATCCATCCACCCAGTTTCTCAGGTGGAAATCCTAGAAGGTAGCCTTGATTTTCTTTAGTATCTACATACAATTTATCAATAAGTTCAGTAAGTGTATCTTTACATGCATTTAAATTCTACCGTGTTCTCACATCTCCATTGCCATCAACCTAGTCTTCACCGAGCTCCTGCTCTTCCTCTCTAGCCTCAGGGTTTTCCTTACACCCCTGCTACCTCCACATCACCTTGCTGATGGGGTGCCCACCTCTACCTGTTGCTCTGGTGGCTGCTCCCTGCTCAGGGACTCTCCATCAGTTCCCTTGGGCCAGGGCCCAGCCTCTACCCAGTTTTGTTTTTCATTACAGCAATTAGTACTCCTCTGGAATTATGTATTTGCATTTGTCTGCCCCTTACTAGAACCAAGGCTTCCTTACAGGAAGGAGCAAGTCATTCGTGGCCACGTATCCAGAGTGCAAAACAGCAGGAAGCAACTTCACACAAGCGACACAGAAGGAGGTGTTGGTGGGGCCAGAGGCAAAATTCTAACAGAGCAAAAAAGTAGAACTAGACTTAAGATAAAATTACCTCTCATTTAGGACTAAAATACACGACGACCAGAGTTTGTACTACAACCGCAAAGACGGAATGACATTAGGAATTGCGGACAGGACTACCTAGCCCTTTAATAAGTTTAGAGTTACATTCTCAGGGAAACCCAGGCCTCTGTGCAGCGTGGAAGTATTTTTAAAGACCTAAAAATGGATTGACACAGAACACCTGGGGCGACATCCCAACATCCCAAAGCGTCACGGCTACGCAGAACGAGCTCAGGCTCTCCTGAGGGCGCTAACGCCCCCTTCCGCATCACTCCTCGCGTGCATATGTGCATCCCCACGCAGAGCATGCGCACACGCGCGCAAACACACCCATCCCAAACGTGTCGAAAGAAGCGTTTGCGAGTGTGCTTCTCTGCAGTTCTGCTCCCTACTAGGTTCTGGGACATGCGCACACGTGCACTCCGGACGTGCTAGCTTGCACGCAGACCCTTGCGCTCCCCTGCCCCCGACCTGTCCGGATCTCGCCTTCCCTGCGGGTAGAGACGTGCGCACTGCCCTTCGTGAGAGTGTGTGCCAGCGCCAGGAACTGCGAGGAGTTCTAGGTGGGCGTGGTGCCCTAGACCTCGTCTGCTCACCGTGACTCAGCATCCCCAGCGGGTGCGCCTCTCCGGAACAGGAACAGCTCAGGAAAATTAATCCAGGTGGATCCCTTCGCGCCCGTCCCCGCGGGTTTCTTCAACAAAGGCCCCAAAGCAACCTCCCCACCCCACCCTCAGTCCTTCTCCCTCCAGCTCTACCTTTACCTGGTTTCCAAGTTCTGCCTGACTGTCCAGTGGCCCCAAATTAAGGCCTGATTTACCTAAGTACCTCTGCCTCAGTTTCCCCAGCTATACAACAGGGCTCTTGTTTGGAACATTGCCTGCCACGGGCTCAGCAAGTGCTAGTTTTGCAAATATTCAGTGGAAGCCAGTTGGTTTTCCAACGCTGCTCTAGGCTCTGAAATTAATCCATTTGGAGAGTTAAGACTGTCCGTGATCCTGACTGGTGTGGCTCAGTGGATTAAGCACCGGCCTGTAAAACAAAGGGTCACCGGTTCGATTCCCAGTCAGGGCACATGCCTGGGTTGCAGGCCAGGTCTTCGGGGTCATGCGAGAGGCAACCATACATTGATGTTTCTCTCCCTCTCTTTCTCCCTCCTTTCCCCTCTCCCTAAAGAAAAACTGTGCCTGGATTTCCTCATTTGCCCCTGCTTTCAGGTCCACCCTCCAATCCACTCCTCTCTCCTCTCTCCAGGGCCAGACTTGTTGAGGACACCTTGAAGGTGCTCAGTCCTGAAGAAGAGTCTCTTGAACTTTCCGAACCAGGTTTTTTTCAGGAGTGGCTAGTCAGCCCCTGGTCGGGGCACATACGACCCCTCGGAGATTCACTGCTCTCAGGATTCTTGGGATTCTGAACCCTATGCTCTAGGGTTTGCACACCTAGCTTTGCACATCATATGATGCCAGTTGTGGTGATGGTGGTGGAAAACAGGTTTCACTTTTGTTAGAAGATGATTACCTTACACTGATATTTTTGCAAGCTACAGATCCCACTCCACTCTCCAAGATTTGATCAGAGGTGCCACCCTCACAGTACAGTCAGTGACTAATCACTCTCCCACATACTGCACCTTCTTTGGTGTGTTTCTCCCTACTTCCCTGCACAGATTCTGAGACTTGGGCCAAGGGGAGCAATGTTGATGCACTGGCTGGATTCTACCTCTCTGCCTTTGCTATTCTGCTGTCCTTTCTGTTTGAGATGCCATTCTTGGCCATTTCCACTTGTAAAATTCTACCCTGTCAATCAGAGGCCTAACTGATGTTAAAACAAAACTGGGATAATGGGGAAGAGCCAAGAAATGGCATATAGGACAGGGTTTGGTTAAGAACAGAGCTGAAGAATCAGACAACTGTGAGTTGATTCTCTACTTAGTAGCACAGTGGTTGTTTTCAGATTTCTTAACCTGTCTGTTAAATGGGGAGGACAACATAGGGCTGCTTTGAGGGTTGCATAGGAGAAAATTTAGCACAGAGCTCTGCACAGAGTAAACTGGCAGGAATAGGAACCGTGTCAGTTGGACGTCTAATAGCTTTCAATTAATAACGACCTTCCTTTGCTCCTTTTTTGTGTTTTCTCTCTTTAACTACTGTGACTTATGCCTCTCCAGATAGGAACTAGCTTTTTGCTAATGTAGAAAATCCGTCTGATTTCATAATTTCAAAGTGCAACACTAAACCTAAAATACTATGAGGGAAATCCAGGATAATTGAAGCTGCTGGGAATTACAAAAGCCAAACTTCTGAAGATGTACATAAAGGAATGTCAAAAGATGACACCTTCAAAAAGGCAATGATCAGAGGCCTCATCTCCTGCCTCTTCTTCAGTACCCAAAGCTGCTCCTATGGGTTTTGGATGGACGAGAAAGGATATCTGAGAAAACAGTGTGGCAGTGACTGGGTGAAGACCCATAAAACCTTTGGAAAGACTTGGAGCTGTAAATGACAGCTCAGCTCAAAACAACATCACCACTGAGCGAAATCACTGATTTGTGTACCAGCTGCAGACAGAGGTGTCCCAGCCTAGGAACTTGGGCCCTGTGAGGTTCACTCTGGCATCTCCCTGGGGCTCATTCTCTCCACTGTTTTTCTTGAAACCAGGGATTGAACCTCAAGTTTGTCCTTTCAGAAAGGCAGCTTAAACTACAAAAAGCTGGGAGTTTCGCCCTGGCTGGGTTGCTCAGTTGGTTGGAGCATCATGCCAGACTCCAAAAGATCACAGGTTCGAGTCCTGGTCAGGGCACATGCCTGGGTTTGGGGTTCAATCCCCAGTCGGATCCCTAGTCAGGGCGTATACAAGAGGCAACCGATTGATGTTTCCCTCTCACATCAATGTTTTTCTCTCTCTCCTTTCCTTTCTCTCTAAAATCAATGAACATACATGACTGGTGTGACTCAGTGGGTTGGGCATCATCCCACAAACCAAAAAGTCGCCAGTTCGGTTCCCAGTCAGGAGCACACACCTGGGTCTCGCGCCAGGTCCTCAGTTGGGGGGCACGCAAGAGGCAACCAATCGATTATTCTCTCACACATTGATGTTTCTCTCCCTCTCTTTCTCCCTCCCTTCCCTTCTCTCTAAAAATAAATAAAATATTTTAAAAAATAAAGTCAATAAACGTATACTCAGGTGAGGATTTGAAAAAAAAAAAAAACTGGGAGTTTCTGGGGCTACCACCAGAAAAAGACCCTGTGTGACTGACTTAGGTCATGTGCTCATTTCTCATACAATCAGGGAGTCAAAGGAAAAAACACAAGGGTGGGAGGTAGTGATTTTGGACAAAGAGATGTCCACCATAGTCAACAAAAACAGCCTACTAGAAAAAAGGAGTCAGTGTGTTGGGCTAGAAGTCATCCAAAGAGTCATAAGGCAAGTGGATGACATGCGGTGGGTACTGAGACTAGCTTTCCTATTGGATGAGGTTCTGTTCTAAAACAGTCTTTAGAGGTGCGAGTGCTGTTCTGTGCAAACAAGTGAAAGTGGCTTGGATGGGAAGATTTGTTTGGAGTGTTTCTCATGAACTCTAGCAGAACAAATGCTATTCAGCGCTGTCACGGTTGTGCTGGGTATGGGAAGCTCAGTTATATCTCAGAGCTGATAGCTGATCCCAAACTCCTCTGAGTAAATAAGGGCCAAATGGACAGGGCTGTTACCTGCCAAGTCCTGTGACCACTCATTTCTTCAGTCTTCAACCCCTCCCTATTTTCCTTCTTCATCTTTAGGACCCCAGATCATTCTGGGCAGGGTGAGAAAAGCCATTTGCAGAGGCCAGAGGTGGTATCACCTGCATGGAGCTGGGGGGTGAGTGGGTGGGAAGAAGATCTATGCTTGGGACTGCAGCAGGACAGGGCATGCTCCTGGACCACTGGCTTTTCTAGGAGAACCTGGCAATGAAGAAGCTCACTTTGATTGCCCAGTTCTTGATCTCTTCTCCGACTATATTTACTCCCACTCGTCCAAACTCACACCTAGACAGTGTAATTTAAATGCTGTCTATTCACCGACGACTCTCAAGTTCTTCCTTCAGCTGGAAACTTTTCTCCTCTGTACTCAGATGTGAATACCCAACCCAACACCTCCACTTAGATGTCAAATAGGTTCTTTTTTTAAGTGTAAGGAGTTTTATTTTTTAAAGACTTTATTTTTATATTTTTATTTTTTAAGTATATTTTATTGATCGTGTTGTTACAATAGTTCCAATTTTTTCCCCCTTTGCTCCCCTCTGCCCAGTACCCCCCTACCCTCCAGCATCCCACCCCTCTTAGTTTAAGTCCATGGGTCGTGCATATAAGTTCTTTGGCTTCTCCCTTTCCTATATTATTCTTAACTTCCCCCCTGTCAATTTTGTACCAACTGATTATGCTTCTTAATCCCTGCACCATTTCCCCATTCCTCCCCTTTCCCCCTCCCAGCTGATAACCTTCCAAATGATCCCCATATCTATGATTCTGTTCCTATTCTGGTTTGCTTAGTTGGATTTTGTTTTTATTTTTTAGATTCAGTTGTTGATAGTTGTGAGTTTGTTGTCATTTTATTGTTCATAGTTTTGATCTTCTTTTTCTTAAGTAAGTCCTTTTGACATTGCATTTAATAATGGCTTGGTGATGATGAACTCTTTTAGCTTTCCCTTGTCTGGGAAGCACTTCATCTGCCTTTCCATTCTAAATGATAGCTTTGCTGGATAGAATAATCTTGGTTGTGGGTCCTTGCTTTTCATCACATTGAATATTGCTTGCCAGTTCCTTCTTGCCTGCAAAGTTTCTTTTGAGAAACCAGCTGATAGTCTTATAGGCACCCCTTTGTAGGCAACTCTCTGCTTCTCGCTGCTTTTAGGATTGTCTCTTTATCTTTCACCTTTGGCATTTTAATCATGATGTGTCTTGGTGTAGTCCCCTCTGCGTTCGGCTCGCCCGGGACTCTCTGTGCTTCCTGGACTTGTATGTCTATTTCCCTCCCAAAATTTGGGACGTTTTCCTCCATTATTTTTTCACATAAGTTTTCAATTTCTTGCTCTTTCTCTTCTCCTTTGGCACCCCCATGATTCAGATCTTGGCATGTTTAAAGTTGTCCCAGAGGTTCCCAAACCTCTCCTCATTTTTTTCAATTCTTGTTTCCTCATTCTGTACTGGTTGACTGTTTTTTTTCTTCCTTATGTTCCAAATCATTGATTTGAACCCTGGTTTTCTTCCCTTCACCATTGGTTTTATGTGGATTTTCCTTCATTTCACTTAGCATAGCCTTCACTTCTTTCCTTATGCGTTTGCGTACTCAAGCATATCTGTCAAGTCTGTGAGCATCTTTATTACCAGTGTTTTGAATTCTGCATCTGTTAGGTGGGCTCTCTCCTCATTGCTTAGTTCTCCCACTGGAACCTTGATCCGTTCCCCCTTTTGGGCCATACTTCTCTGTCTCCGCATCTTGACAGGCTCCTGTATTTGTTTGACTCTGTGTCTTAGGCAGAGCTGTTGCTCCTGTTATGTTGTAAGGGGCGGAGCCTTAGGGATTCATCAGTACAGGGTGACCTGTTTCACCATGTTGTGGCGCTGTATGTGGGGGAGGGGTCTGAGAGAGAACAATGCTACTTGCCCAGCACTCGCCCCTTTTCCAGGCACTTCTTCCTCTTCTGTATGGGACTGGCGCCTCTCTAGCTGTGGCTCTGGCCGTCGTTCCCAGAGTGGGTGGGTCTGTGGATGTTCTAGGACCGTGGGGGCCCTTTAAACAAGCATAATCCACTGAGAGACCGGCATTTTCTACCTCCACTCCAACCCCCTTTGGTTTGCACAGTCAGAAGCCACGAGGCTTGAGTTTCCCTTGCGCTGGGACCATGGGCTGTGTGGTCTGGTGAGAAGCTGGGAACGCTCCCCAGGTGTCCCTCCTGACTTTTTAAAATGTGTAACTATGCTTTCCGTCAGCCTGCCATTGCCGCTGCTGCCTCCACCACCACCACATCCTCTCTGTCCCAGCTCCGCCCCTCTTACCTGTCTGGATGAGTACTTCTTCATATCTTTGTTTGTTGGACTTCCATGCATTTTGATTTTTTGGAATTTCTGGTTGTTTCTAGTTTTGAGGTAGTTGTATTCATTCTTAGTTGTGGAGCGAGATGCAGCATGTCTGTCTATGACTCCATCTTGGCCGTATTTATTTATTTTTAGAGAGAGGGGAAGGGAGGGAGAGAGGGGGAGAAACATCAATGTGTGGTTGCCTTTCATGTGCCTTCAGCTGGCGGCCTGGCCTGCAACCCAGGCATGTGCCTTGACTGGGAATTGAAACAGCAACCTTTGGTTCGCAGGCCAGCACTCAATCCACTGAGCCACACCAGCCAGGGCTGTCAAATACATTTTAAAAATTCAACATGTCCAAAAACAGATCATGATCTTTCCCCCAAAACTTGCATCTCTGAGAGATGCAATAACAATTCAATTTTCCACGAATTCAGTTAGAAAACTGGATGTCATCCTTGACCATTGTTTATCTCTCTCTCACCAGGAAATTGTCAATTCTTCACTCACAATCTGTCCAGGACAGCATTCCCAACTCCTACTATCTTGTCCAAAGCCACCTTTGTCCTTGACCAGCATTATTGCAGTGGCCTCCTGCCTGTTGTTCTTTCTTCCTTTCCTGTTGCATTGTAGGTCTGATCTGTTGTAAAACAATGGGATGATAGCCCTCCTCTGCTGAGAACCCTTCAATGGCTTCCCATCTCTCAGAATAAAAACTCAAGTTCTCATGAGTTACAAGGTGTGTATAATCTTGTTGCCTTCCTTCCCTCTCTGACTCAACTATCATTCTCCCCTCCTTCACTCCACTCCAGCCAACTTGCCTCCTTCTGCTTCTGAAATATCTAAGCATGTTCCTGGGAATTCTACAGATGCTCTTCCATTTGCCTGAACACTTTTCCCCTAGATATCCTATTGGCCCGCTTTCTCGCCTTCTTGAGGCTTTTGCTCTAATACACCTCATTAGTGATTTTCCCTTGACCATTCCATTAAAAATTGCAACCCCCATTCCTAGCACCCGTTCAAGTTTTCCTTTTCTCAATAACACAGCATATGATGTACCATATATTTTAGTTATTTAAATGTCACTTAATAGCCACAGCACCTGGAACACTCCCTGTAACACAGAAAGTGTTCGGAGTTGTGTTAAACGAATGAACGAATGAACGAATGAACGAATGAACGAATGAAGCAGATTGCGCACGGAGAGCTTGGCCTCGGTCCTCAGTCACGTCCAGGCAGAGGTCACAGAAGGGCAGCACAAGTGGCCAACCTGCTGCAGGGAGAGGCCAGCAGAGGCCCCAGAGCCAGGAAGCTGGCAAGGACATCCGGTGGACGCGGAGGGCGGGGCCTGGCAGGCGGGGAGGGGCCGGGCGCCTGCGCCATAAAGACCGCTGCTCCTGGACCCCGCTTGCTTTACTTCACCAGCCCTTCCTGTGCCTCCGCTCACGTCCCAGCCTGTGCAGCCAGCTCCCTTCGCCATGGTCGCGCTCACCAAGAATCCGCAGTTCCAGAAGCTGCAGGAATGGTACCGTGAGCACGGCTCTGACCTCAACTTGCGCCGCCTTTTCGAAGGGGACAAGGAACGCTTCAATCATTTCAGGTGCGCACAGGGCCACAGGCCAGCGGGGCTTGCAGGCAGGGATCCAGGCGCGCCGGGCCGCAGCACACAAGCTCGAGGTGTGCCGGGCAAGGGCCGGGGGCCAGACGGGTGGTCCATGGGGTTCCCAGGCCACGGATCAGGACTCGGGCCGCACTTCGTCCTTGACGCCTCCTTGAAGCAGGTTCCTGGGGACTCGCCGGTGGTCCTGGGGCTACTGGTCATAAGAAGTGGGCCCTCTGCGGCTCCCCCTGCACGGGGACATGCCCCTCACCTTCCTCCTGTCCCCACCCTGCAGCCCTCGCGAGAAGGGACTCCTTCAGCTGTTGTGAGGAGAGGGCCCTCGCTGACGCAGCAGGCTGGGAAGAGCTGAGGGCTTGGGACCATCTGCGGGGTGCCGTCAGGGTAGGGCAGGCCGGGGGGATTGCGGGGAGCCTGGTGGAATGGTGGAGGTGTGGGGACATGATTCCTGCCAAAGAGGCTAGGTCCAGAGACTTGTGAAAGACCAGGAAATGGAAAGGAGTCCATTAGAGGACATCTTGGTGGGGGTGGAGGTTGGGCAGGGGGGGGGAATGGGGCCCAGCGTGCTCTGGAGCAGGTGTTTAGGGAGAGGAGTTCTGGGCCTCCATCTGGAAGTCCCCGATGGCCAGCCCTGTCATCTGGGTCCTTCCCTGAGTAAGCCGAGTGGCCTAGTGGAAGTGCTGGGAGGGGCTGATCCCTCCCTGGACTAGAGAGGGAGAGTGCACCTAGCTCTCTGTCTTCCCACCCTGCAGCTCATTTTTAGTGGAGGAATGGCTCCTCACCCAGAGACAGCATCTTCCTTAGGAGGGTGGCCCTTTTCACTCTGCTGCTGCTGCAGTTCAGCCTAGTGAGCAGACAGGTGACAGACACCACCAGTGTGCTGGGCAGCTGAGGCCTGTTTGGGTGTGGCACAAGGAGGATTTTTTTTTTCTTTTCTGGAAGCAGTTCTGGTCAGGGAGCAGGCTGGGGTAGGGGGAACCTGGGCTGGTGATCAACAGCTGGTGCCATCTTTCTACAGCTTGACACTCAATACCAACCATGGGCGTATTCTGGTGGATTATTCCAAGAACCTTGTGACGGAAGGTGTAATGCAGATGCTGGTGGACCTGGTAATGTTCTGCTGTGGGAGACTTGGCCTGTGTCCCATGGTGGGATGGGCAGGCTGGGTTCCTGGGAACCCCACTTCCTTGAGCATCTTTACTTCCTTCTCTCAGTGGACCTCAGAGACTGCCTGTGTGCCAATGCAGGGCTCCGAGCTCTTGGCCTGGGCTCAGGTTCTGAGCACACCCTTCCCAGGCACTGGGGGAGGACACCAGGCTGCAGCCATCTGTCAGCCCCACCTGGGGCCGCACCAAGCCTTATGCTTCGGAGCTTGGACTCTTGGTGGCTAATGTGGGTGGTACCAGGCCTCAGTGTTTTTTCTTCACAGGCCAAGTCCAGGGGTGTGGAGGCTGCCCGGGAGCACATGTTCACTGGCGAGAAGATCAACTTCACTGAGGTGAGCAGGCCTGAGGGAGCAATAGACTTCTCAGGTTCTCCAGGGCCTCTTCCTTCTCTTTAAAGTTCATGTGACCGTTAGCTTCACCGTGTCTTCACCCCTCCTCTTAGGCAATGCTTTTGCTTAACAAGGGACCTGAAGGTCTGCTTCCTCCAGCAAGTTGCTCAGCCTTGGGGTGTGTCTTCCCCAAGACTGATGATCTGGATCTGGTGAGCGAGGAATGGCTCCCAGAGCATGGTATCTGCTTAGGGAAAGTACATCTCAAGTCTGCAGGGAGAGGGCTTCTCAAGGCATATCTGGAGAACTTAACTCTCATGCAGCTTTGCTGCAAGTTTTATTAGTAAAAAGAAGAATCTTATGTCAAAAGATCAATCTCCTCAGTGGTAGGAGTCAATAAAAAACAGTGATAATGCCAGGCTTTGGGGGCCCTGTTCCTGAATTGCTTTGGAAGCCTGGAGGCATAATAATCACTGAGCACTCAGAGGCTGGGCCTCAGAATATTATCTTCTTTTACATGTGAGAAACCTGAGGCTCAGAGGTCAAGTCACTTATCCAAGATATATCTCTAAGAGGCAGAGTCAGGATTCAAACACAAATCTCTTTTTGTAATCTTGCACTGCTAACTTAGGCTAAGAGACACTGCAGTCAAGGAGGGCTTCCTGGAGGGGTGCATTTGCCTGTTGAATGTGGGAGAGGAGTTGGGTGGGGCAGGATAGCATGAAGCCCTTCCCCTTAGCAAGCCTCTCTCCCTAGGCTGGAGTCCCCAGATCATCTGTTTCCTGCTTACCTGGTATCTTTAGATCTGTTTCCCTCAAGGACTCCTCTGCTGGCTTCAGCTTGATGAGACTGTTTCTCTCACATCACAAGGCCAGCTGCTGGCACTGATCATAGACTTAGGGTCCAGTTTGTTTCTGGCCGTTGGGGTGATGGGGCTGCTTGGTGAGAGAAGCTTGAGTTGCCTGCTTTGCCTTATATTCAGGGGGCTGGGAGCACTTTTCAAAAGATGCCAGCAAATACTGTGTACTTTGATCAGGAAGATGAAATGATGTGAGGCTTAAGGAGCCCTAGTCCCCTGCAATCTCTAGTCCCCTGAAGCCATTGCTTATCAGCAGTGTTGTCACCACTCTCCACCTCTGCTCTCTGTTCCTCTTCCCTTATCTTTTCACACTAAAAACCTAGGGGCTCTGGGGCCTATTCTAGGCTGGTTCCAGTCTCTGTCCCCTTGTGACCATCTGCAGGACATAAGGGAGCAGCACTATCTTATCTTCCACCAGGGGCCTGGGGTAGCCCCTATTTCCATAAGCACATAGTAGGTTCTCAATATGAGACCATGGAACTGACAGAGACCTCAGGAGGTTGAGCCAACTCTCGGGGCCACACTGCTTTATGCCCAGCTGGGAATGTAGCTGCCCTGGGGTGGGGATCTTCTCACTCTGACTCTCGTCCCCAGAATCGGGCAGTGCTTCACGTGGCCTTACGGAACCGGTCAAACACACCCATTGTGGTGGATGGCAAGGATGTGATGCCAGAGGTCAACAGGGTCCTGGAAAAGATGAAGTCTTTCTGTCAGGTAAGCAGCTGCTGGGCTGGACTTGCCTTTCGCTCAGTGGTTCTCAACCTTCCTAATGCCGCGACCCTTTAATACAGTTCCTCATGTGGTGGTGACCCCCAACCATAACTAAAGTATAGTGATTAATCACAAAAACAATATGTAATTATATATGTGTTTTCCGATGGTCTTAGGTGACCCCTGTGAAAGGGTCGTTCGACCCCCAAAGGGGTCGCGACCCACAGGTTGAGAACTGCTTTAGCTGAATGCGTGCATATATTTGGGAATTTGGAGGCCCTGATGGGCCACCCCTCCACTCTCCTTGGAGAGGACTCAAGCCCTCAATGCAGCCTGAGTTGGGACGGTCTGTGTGATTGCTGGCCCTTGGGGGCTCTGCTAAGGCACAAATTTCCCTGAACCTGTTCTGAAGAAACCCACCACTGGCAGCAGCAGAGCAGCT
Source organism: Furipterus horrens (assembly GCF_987537825.1). NCBI lineage: Eukaryota > Metazoa > Chordata > Mammalia > Chiroptera > Furipteridae > Furipterus > Furipterus horrens. Next base: position 34,940,390 of record NW_028327183.1, read on the forward strand.
TCCTTCCTGAACTATAGACCCCTGTGGGCTCATGGACAAACTGGCCAATGGCCGAGACTGAAAAGAAAACGGAGGTTCCTGTTGGATGGGAGAGTGCTTTCTGTAATCTCTAGTCATATGCCTTTATTGCCACATCTAGAACTAGATAAAATAAATGTGTTAAATTTTTTTTCAAAACACTCCCAACAACTCCAAAGGCTTCCTCTGCATGTAAATATACACCTGTCTCCTCCTTGTTGAAATATACACATACCCACATGTACACACACAGGTTCATTTTTACCTGCTTTTCTGCAGCTTACTGGTCCTTATAAACCTGTATGGGATATCCCTATGTCAGCATTAATGCACATAACGTTTTTCTGAGTGGGGATTTAGGGGTGTATCGTCAGAGACCAGCTGGAGGTTTTACCACATCAACAATGTTGCCTCAGTGTCTTTCCCAGGGGTGATTCTTCAATGGGTGGCAGACGTCCTCAAGCCTGGAATACAAGGGTGATGTCTGTGGGCTGGTCTGTGTGGGTGTGTACACCTTTGTTATGTGTGCTCTGGGAGTGATAATCTGGGCTCTGGTCAGCTTGTACCTGAAAGTAGTGGCCCTCATGTGGCTGGTCAAATTCTGATTGCTTTGGCTAAGAGCCATTTGAGACCTGAAATGGCAGGAGGTGATCTGGGCATCAGTCCTAGAAGCCTGGTAATCAAATGAGTAGTACTTCCCAGGGCGGGGAAGGCTGGGGATCTTGATGGGAATCTGGTTTCCAGAATGTTTCTTAACAGTGGTTGGTATGTGTGATGGCCCCTGAGTGTGGGGAACAGCATTTCCAGCCATCTGCTTGAGTGGCAGAGCTGATATGCCTGGGAAGCCTGCTGCTCAGAGGTTTGATCAGTTGTTGTGTGCTCAGGCCCTGGCTGGTGTGGCTCAGTGGGTTGGGCATGTAGCCTGCAAAGTGAAAGGTCGCTGATTCAATTCCCAGTCAGGGCACATGCCTGGTTTGTGGGCCCTGCCCTCAGTTGGGGTCGTGCAAGAAACAGCTGATAGATGTTTCTCTCCCTCTCTTTCTCCCTCCCTTCTCCTCTCTCTAAAAATAAAGAAATAAAGTTCACGAATCCCTTGTGGAGAGTACGCCACTGGCTGTCTGGGGAGCTGTTTCTAGGAAAGTCCTTCCTTACAGTAGGCTGTTGGAGTACCTGACTCAGACTGATGGGGTATTTATAGTATAAAAAAGCTGCTGAATGGCAACAATTCCGTGGTGAGGAACACTGCCCATGGCTATGCTCTTAAAAGTTCACTGAAATTGGATGAAGATGTTTGCCATGACCTTGATTGTAATAGCAAAAACCAAAAACAACATGAGCTAATTTATCAGAGGGGACTGATCAGTAAAATCAGTGTATGTTCATATACTATAGGAATTAGGAAGCATCATTAAGAATTAGGGAGCTACAGTTGCATTGACCTGCCAATCTGTTCAGGATGTACTCTAAAATTAAAAAAGGAAGCCACAGAATTGGTGTGTGTTGTAAAACATCATCTGGTCAAATAAAGGGTGCGTGTAGTTTTATTAAAGATATACACATTTTCCCCTCTGAGATGCTTTATTATAATAAAACTTTATGGTGAGATTGAAGGTTGAGAAAATGTTCAACATATTCCCTTTCTGTACTGATAGAAATTTTTTCATAGGTTAATTACTTTTTAAAGCATAAATAAAAGTTGCTGGGTCTTCAAATTACTCCAGAATTTAGCAGCTGAAAACAACAACCAACATATCTGTGAATCAGGAATTTGCAGTGTCTCCGCTAGCTGGTTCTGCCTCAGGTTTCATGAAGTCATAGTTAAGATGTTGGCCCAGGGTTACACTCATTTATCAATTGATTGATTGATTGATTTTATTGATTTTAGAGACAGGAAGGGAGAAAAAAACATTGATTTTTGTTGTTGTTATTGTTGTTCCACTTATTATGCATTCATTAGTTCATTCTTGTATGTGCCCTGACCAGGGATCGAAACTGCAACCTTAGCACATTGGGATGATGCTCCAACCAACTGAGATATCCAGCCAGGGCAAGGTTACACTCATTTAAAGTCTTGATGGGGCCTGCAGGATATGTTTCCAAGTGACTCACTTGCAGTTAGTGCTGGCTTTTGGGAGCCTTCAGTTCCGTACCAGGTGGACCTCTCCACAGGCTCTTTGAGAATTCTCATGACAAGGCAGCTGATATTCCCCAGAGTGAGTGGTCTGAAGTGCCTCAAGGTCTTTTATGAGCTGGCATCAGAAATTACACTCTTTGAGCCCTGGCTGGTATGACTCAGTGGATTGAGCACCAACCTGCGAACCAAAGGGTTGCCAGATTGATTCCCTGTCGGGCGCATGCCTGGGTTGTGGGCCAGGTCCCCAGTTGGGGGCATGAGAGAGGTAACCGCACATTGATGTTTCCCTCCTTCTCTTTCTCCCTCCCTCTCCCCCAGCTCTCTAAAAATAGGTAAATAAAATCTTTTAAACAATTAAAAAAAAAAAAAGAAATTACTTTGATTTCTGTAATACCCTATTGGTTTTACAGGTCAGCCCTGATGAGAGTGGGAGGGGACTATATAAGGACATGAGTGCAATTCGGGGAGGTGAGGATCATTGGGAACCATCTTGGAAGTTGACTACCATACTTTGCCCTCTGGCTCCCATTGATTCATCATGTTCCTTCTGCATGCAAAATGTCCTCAGTCCCCTTCTTTTGAGGTGATATCCCATTACAGTATTAGCTAGAAGTCAAGAACTCATCATTTAACTTAGGTATAGGGGGGTGCTGGGCAGAGGGGAGCAAAGGGAAAAGAAATTGGGATGACTATAACAGTATAATCAATAAAATATACAAAAATACATACATACATAAATTAGATACAGGTATAGTAATACCTGAATGTTTTTTAATACAGCATAAATACAGCTCCTTTTGATCTGAGACATGGGAATTAAAGAGATAAGTTATTTACCCCTTCACACTCCCAAAATACAATGATGAAATAAGCATAGGATAACTGATAAGACAATTCCTTTTCAAAAAGAGGGGAAAGCCCTGGCTTATGTGGCTCAGTGGATTGTGCCTGGCCTGTGAACCAAAAGGTTGCTGGTTCAAATCCCCACCAGGGCACATGCCTGGGTTGTGGGCCAGGTCAGGTGAAAGACAACCAATTTCTCTCACATGTTGATGTTTCTCTCTGTGTCTCCTTCCCTTCCCATCTATCTAAAAATAAAAATATAAATAAATAAATAAAATCTTTTTAAAAAAAGGAGAGAGAGAGAGAGGGCGCAAAAGGGAGGCACACAGGAGCCATTGGACCAAAGCAATTTTGAAATCTAGCAGGACACATGTTGGCAGTTACTTGGTTAGTACTCAAAGCTTGGGAATCATTCTTTAGGAATTTTGGCTTTGCCTTTATTTATCACTTTTACATGAAAAGTGCTTTGTTTGCAACTGCACAATTTTCTCAGCCTGCTTATTGCCTGTAGAAATGTGGGTATCTAAAGCCCTGGCTGCTGTGGCTCAGTGGATTGAGCGTCGACCAAGTGTCGCTGGTTTGATTCCCAGTCAGGGCACATTACTAGGTTGCATGTCAGGTCCTCAGTTGGGGGCGCAAGTGAGAGGCAACCACACAGTGATGTTTCTCTCTCTCTCTTTCTCCTTTGCCCTCTCTCTAAAAATAAATAAATAAATAAACAAAACTAACAAATAAATAAATTTAAAAAAAAAAAAGAAAGAAAGAAATGTGGGTATCTAAAGACTTTTTTTCCCCTTTGTACAATCTGGCCCTTTTAGTCCAAGTTGGTGGTGTTTCTGACAATTCAGTTATCTTGAAAACTTTGTGGGTCTCCTGTGAAACTTACTAGGGGTTCACTTCATTAGACAAAAGCAATACTCAAAGTTCTTCAAGATAAGTCCTCTTCTTGAGATCACACTGACAGTATTCTTGAGCTTCTTAGAAGCCTTATCTTTGACCAAATTGTTCTCCATGTTATAGCCATAGCTTTTTCTGAGGTCTTAACAAAGGGTTTACAGTTATATTTTCAGTTTTGTCTTTATACTGTGCTTTTGTGATGGTGCCCTGCATTTGGTCTTTGCCAAGAAGCCACCTCTTAATTTTGGCATCACTTGCTTTCTGCAGAGGCTGGGAATTTTCAACCCAACACTCCCTGGCTTTTTGTTTAAAAGTTTTTCCTTTATCTTGTTTCTCTCCTCTTGTATTTTTACTGTAAGCACCAAAAATCCAGGTAGTTCCTTTAATACAGTGAAAATCCCTGTAGCAATATCATCCAGATTGTAAATAGGTTTATCTTTTAATTTTCCTGTTAATGCAGGCAACAGTCTTGTTAAAATTTCTGTCACTACATAACAAGGATTCTTTTCCCTCCAATTTCCAATAATGTTTTCCTTCCTTTTCTTCAAATCCACATAAGCAGCCTGTTTGAGGACTATCAAATTTCTGCTAACAGTCTCCTCCAGTGTTTTTTTTGTTTGTTTGTTTTTTGTTTTTGTATTTCCCTAACTCTCCTCAAGGTTCTTTTAGCTTTTGGCCACAAATTTTTGGTTTTTGTTATGACAGTATTCTACTTTGGTAGGGGTTTCTGGTATCAAAGTCTGCATTTTAGTTATTTATCATTTTATAACAAATTACACCCAGCCTTGGCTTAAAACATCAGTAAACATTCATCTTACAGAGTTTATTATTTTTTCTTTCTTTTTTAAAGTATATTTTATTGATTATGCTGTTATAGTTGTCCCAGTTTTTTTTCCCTTTGCCCACTCAACCTAGTACCCACTTCCCCCCAGCAATTCCTCCCCTTAGTTCATGTCCATGGATTGTGCAGATAAGTTCTTTGGCTTTTCCCTTTCCTTTACTATTCTTAACATCCCCCCATCTATTTTGTCCCTACCAATTATGCTCCTTAATCCTTGTATCTTTCCCCCCATTCTCCCCCTCCCTGCTGATAACCCTCCATATGGTCTCAATGTCTGTGATTCTGCTCCTGTTCTAGTTGTTTGCTTAGTTTGTTTTTTAGATTCAGTTGTTGGCAGTTGTGAGTCTGTTGTCATTTTATTGTTCATAGTTTCAGTCTTTTTCTTAAATAGGTCCCTTTAATGTTTCATATAATAAGGGCTTGGTGAGATGAACCCCTTTAGCTTCACCTTGTCTGGGAAGCACTTTATCTTCCCTTCCATTCTAAATGATAGCTTTGCTGGATAGAGTAATCTTGGTTGTAGGTCCTTGCTTTTCATCACTTTGAATACTTCTTGCCAGTCCCTTCTTGCCTGCAAAGTTTCTTTTCAGAAATCAGCCAATAATCTTTTTTTCTTATATTTTTTGGGGGGGACCCCTGCTCTGTAACAATTCCCCTCTCTTAGACTTAAGACCCTTTATAATCTTATAAAGGACAATGGGCAAAGGTCTCGTGCTCTCTAGGTGCTTCAAGCTGGACATGGTCATCGTCCCACCTACCCTTGGGTCCAGAAATCCCTAATAAGAGTGTGGGTGTGGAGGGGAGGGTGGCCTTCCCACATGGGAAAGGATCTTGCAGAGTCCAGGTCAGTTGGCTGTCCCTGGGCAACAACTAGCTCGGTTTAACAAGCTGGCATCCTTGTTGTATTCTGGGGGCAACAGATATGGCAACAGGATTAGAAGGCATCATTAAAACCATAACCACTAGATGACAAAAGGCACGGGTTAATTTTTCAATGTCCCACATTAGGCAAAAAAAGGGCTTCTTTGGAGGAAGGTGTGCAAGGCACATCACACCTGTCCAAAGCCCTTTTGCTCACTATACTTAGTTTGGACTGAGGGGAATATTTTAGGTTTCCTTCTCAGCTGATAGTCTTATAGGCACCCCTTCATAGGTAACTCTTCTCTTACTGCTTTTAAGATTCTCTCTTTATCTTTAACCTTTGGCATTTTCATTATGACGTGTCTTGGTGTGGTCCTCCTTAGGCCTAGCTTGTTTGGTACTCTCTGTGCTTCCTTGACTTGTATGTCTGTTTCCTTCACCAAATTAGGAAAGTACTCCTTCATTATTTTTTCACATAGGTTTTCAATTTCATGCTTTTGCTCTTCTTCTGGCACCACTGTGATTTGGATGTTGGCACGTTTAAAGTTGTCCCAGAGGTTCCTAAGCCTCTCCTCGCATTTTTCAGTTCTTGTTTCTTAATCTGTACTAGTTGACTGTTTCTTCCTTATGTTCCAAATCATTGATGTGAACTCTGGTTTCCTTCCCTTCACCATTGGTTAAATGTGGATTTTCCTTTGTTTCACTTAGCTTAGCCTTCACTTCTTCCCTGTGCGTTGGCCATACTGAAGCATATCTGTCAAGTCTGTGAGAATCATCATCACCAGTGTTTTGAAAACTTCATTTGTTAGGTTGGCTATCTCCTTGTCGATTTGTTCTCCTACTGGAACCTTAATCTGCTCCCTCTTTTGGGCCATACTTCTCTGTCTCCTCAACTTGACAGCCTCCTCTGTTTGCCTCTGTGTCTTAGGTAGAGCTGTTGCATCTGTTATGTTGTAAGGGTGGAGCCTTAGGTATTCATCACTGTGGGGCAACCCGTTACACCACGTTGTGGTGCTGAATATGGGGGAGGGATCAGAGAGGGACCAATGCCATTTGGTTAGCACTCACCCCTTTTCCAGGCACTTCTCCCTGTTCCCATGTGGGACTGGTGCCGCTCTAGCTGTTGGCCTGATTGTAGTTCCCAGGGTGGGTGGGTTTGTGGGTGTTCTAGGACCGTGGGGGCCCTCTAAACAAATGGACTCTGCTGAGAGACCAGCAGTTTCTTCTGCAACACCAACTCCCTCTGGTTTTCACTGCCAGAAGCCATGAGGCTTTAATTTCCCTGGCGCTGGAACTATGAGCTCCACAGTCTGGTGTGGGGCTGGGATCGCTCCCCAGGTGTCCCTCCCGACTTTCATACTGTTTGAATGCTCTTTCCACTGGTTGGCCCCAGCCACTGCCTAAGCTGCTCTTGCTGCCACCACTGCCACACCACATCCTCTCTTCCCCTTCTCCCCACCTCCTACCTGTCTGGATGAGTATTGCTTCTTTATATCTTTGTCTGTTGGACTTCCATGCAGTTCAGTTTTCTGGTAGTTCTGGTTGTTTTTAGTTTTGAGGTAGTTATATTTCTTCTTATTGTTGTGCAAGGAGGTGAAGCGTGTCTAATACGCCTCCATCTTGGTCAGAAGTTTCACATAGTTTGTATAGGTCAGAAACATCAAAGTGGCTTAGCTTACCTGGTTGGTCTTGGTTTTGGGATCTCTCTTGAGGTTGTCATCAAGATGTTTGCCAAGACTGCACTTATCTGAATGTTTTGCGAGTTCTGGAGGATCTTCTTCCAATGTGGTTTCCGTTCATGGATGGTGAATTGGCCCTGGCTGTTGGAAGAACACCTCAGTTCCTTACCACATGGGTTTCTTCGTGTGATGTTCTCTGTGTTTGTACAATATAGTAGGTGACTTCACCAAAAGTGAGTGATACAAGAGAACAAAGCTGAACCTACAAGGCCTTTTATACCCCAGCTTTTGAAGTCATGCTTCATCATGTTCACAGTATTTTGATGGGTGCACAGGTCAACTCTGTTCAGCATGGGGGTCTATGCTGGTGTGTGAATACCAGGAGGCAAGAATCACTGGGGTCCATTTGGAGGTTGGCTGCCTGTCTGATACTCCTTTTTTCAGTACAGACTAGTCACAGTAATTGGCATTTCACATCTCTTGGTCTCTGGTGTATTGGGTTCTGCTGAGAGTTCGCCCTTGTTTTATAAATTCTGATAATGTTACTGTGAGGTGGGGATGTCATCCCACTTTCCTAATGATGAAATAGTTGGGGGTGGGTGTTGCAGAGATTTCCCACTCAATAGGTCCCTGTGAGGGTCTAAAGGGTAGGACTGAGGTGTAACAATGCCAAAGTATTGATATTTTTAAGCAGCAGCTTATCCTCAGAGGTTTGGGCTGATCACATTTCTTGTTCTGTACCAGCGTGTCCGGAGCAGTGACTGGAAGGGGTACTCAGGCAAGCCAATCACAGACGTCATTAACATCGGCATCGGTGGCTCTGACCTGGTAAGGAGAGGATAGTCTTGGCATGGGGTGAGGAGTCCCATCTAAAGCCTTAGTTTTCCCAGTGATGGGCCCTGGCTCTCCCCACCTTTTGGCCCTGGAATCTTGTTTTCTAATGGTGCATCTCCCCACAGGGACCCCTCATGGTGACTGAAGCCCTTAAGCCATACTCTTCGGGAGGCCCTCGGGTCTGGTTTGTGTCCAACATTGATGGGACCCACATTGCCAAAACCCTGGCCAGCCTGAACCCTGAGTCCTCCCTGTTCATCATCGCTTCCAAGGTATGGGCCTCAAAGGCAGCCTGGCTCTCCTGTGTGTATTGGGGTGGAGGCAGTACATCGGACCCTCCCCACCACTTCTGACTGAACTATGCTTTGTGGATCGGGTCAGCACAGCTGCCCTCAGACTGTTCCTTGTCTGGGGCCAAGCACTATTTACCTGATGAAAGGTGGACTGATCAATTTGAATCCTGGTCTTCAAGCCATACTTCCTCACTTTGTGGATCTCTGCTCAGCCTGGGACTGTTCTCATCCTTAAAGATCTTTACCTAGTATCTGTTCCTTTCTAATCCCAGAGCCAGGCTCAGATAATGTAAGCGTTTTGTTGCTGTCATTTATGCCCTATTTAGTCTTGATAATGCTCATAAAACATTAAAAATTCTATCTGAATTCTAAGATACAGCCTAGCCTGGGCTGAAGGGAGGTCCAGGCATGGCTGCAGCCCCTCTCATGGGAGATGCTCTGGACTTTGAGCTATGGCAGAGATCGGGAAAAGAGGGGTGGGTTGTGGCTCTTACTAGGGTTCCCCTCCCTCTGGTTGTGAAGTCCTGGAATCACAGGGTGAGACTGCTACTTCCAGGCCCGTTTTAGCCCCAGACACAGCCACTCATCCTGGCTTTGTGGACTTGTAGGTAGAAATTATGTGGTGTCATTCATTGCCCCTTGTGACAACTGGGCACATACATAGCCTGTGCTGCTAAGCCCTGGCTCAAGGCTGCACAGACCCTGAGCTTGGGACCAACTGCTATATTCTCTGGCTGCAGACTTTTACCACACAGGAGACCATCACAAATGCAGAGACGGCGAAGGATTGGCTTCTCCAGTCGGCCAAGGATGTGAGTGGTGGGTGGGTGGTGAGCAGTGTGTAGGCCAGGAAGGACAGGTGGCAGGGGGTGGGGGGTGGAGAAGTGTTGCCCATCTACATGAGTGGCTGAGCCTAACCCTATAGCCCTCTTTGTGTAACAGGAGACGGCCTCTTTTGCCTTACTTTTCTGGTTAAGATGTTTGGTGTTGTCAGCCCCAGACACACCAAACATGGCAGAACTTGATCTAATTGGCTGGGGCTGGATCATCTCTATTCCTGGCTACACCCACTTTATGGGGAGGGCCATTCCTGGGCCTTGTATGCTGGTGTGGTAAGATGGACCAGCTGGCCTCCGGCCCCTCTGTTTTCTTGACCTTGAGGTAGGGCTCCTCCAATTGCCTCAGAACCAAGGACCTTGGTGTCTCAAGAGATGGGAATGTCCCCCCCCTTGGGTGGCCCCTTGGGATGGGCTCAGTGTAACTTGGTGCTGTCTCTTGTAGCCTTCTGCTGTTGCGAAGCACTTTGTTGCCCTGTCTACCAACACGGTAAGTGCCCATGTGGGCCTCCAGACTACCTCCCAGGAAGGGCCCAGGCCACGCAGGTCATAGCTTTTCAGAATACATGTGCTTGAGATGTGGTTCACAGGTTCAGGAATCTTTGCTCAGCTCACGGGATATGAGGGTTAGTTGCTTATGAGGGATGTGAGCTACAGACTCTCCTTGTCTTTTCTGCATTTTCCCATCAAGTCTCTGCAGCTCCAATGAGGGTTTTACAGTCAGTGAGATTGTGTCAACTCCATGTAGCTCCCAGGCCTAATAGCACTTCATACACATGGTCTCCCTTGGCCTCTGCTACCCTACCACCAGCCTCTCCCCAAATGCGAATGCTAGCTAGGGATGAGGGTTGCATCTCATTTCTTATATAAGGATGTTGGCCCTAATGAAAGGGTGTGACTTTTTGCCCAGTGATTGCTGGGATTAGAATGTGGGTCACCTGTCTGCCAGGTCTCACAATCTGCCTGGCCCAAAGTTGTGCAAGGTAGCGTGGGGGTGGGCCAGCGAGGGAAGGGTGGGACTCAAGGTGTAACAACCCTGGTAAACCTTGTGAACACCTGCTGTGTGGTGGGCTTTGTGCTGGGTTGTGTCAGAGTTGGAACCACACCCATCTTCCTGCCTGCTTCTTCCCACCCCTTCCACTCCTTCCTGCCTCCATTGCTGACCTGCCTATAGGGGCAGAAAATAGGCTATCCTTTAGGCTGGATAACAATAGTACCACTGTCTGGCTCCTTCAGGCAGAACTCACACTGCCTAGTGGGGCATCTTTGCCTGGCGGACTGGACCACCTAAGGAATAGGATTGCTCATCCCCCGGAGGCTTCCTAGGACAGAGTCACCAACCCAGATTTTGGAAGGGCTGGGCAGGTGTCCTGACAGTGTGGCACCTGGCCTGGGAGTTAGCCCTTATCAGGGCTCAGGTTCCAATCTTAGGTTCAGTTTCCAAGATATCCTGGGGGTCACTCTCTGGTACCCTGACAGGCATGTTGGTGGGTCTTGCCTGAGCAGTGTGTGGGCCAGGGCCTCGTACTCGGTGTGCAGTCCCCTCAGCAGGAAGGCCTCCCAGATCCTAAGCCACCGGTGTGCTGGATTCGAGTTGGCCTGATGTCCAGCTCTGAGGGTGGCAGTTCTTTGTCCCCATCCTGGACTCTTGGGATTTTGCAGCCCTGTCCCATTTGGGGTTCTGCAGAAGGTGGGGGTGCTCCCATGGCTCGGACTGCACAACCCCATGTATCCTGGAGTTCCTGTTCTTGCCCAGCTAATACATGCTTTTTTCTCTCCCTCTCCACTTGCCCATTTTAGACCAAAGTGAAGGAGTTTGGAATTGACCCTCAGAACATGTTCGAGTTCTGGGATGTAAGTAAAGGCACTTCCTTCCTGGGTTTATTATTTGACCTTTGCTATGTCATGAGTGGTGAGCCACAGTTGAGGGTCCCATGGAGTCAGAGCAACACTTATTGAGCACCTGCTGCATGCCTGGTTTGAGAAAAGCCAATGGGCCCTCAGAGAGGCTTGTGGGGCAGGAATAGCCATCAGGATGAGGGCTCCACTTCCTCTGAGGGTGGGCCAAGCTTGCGCAGCCAGGGTGACACTCCCCTGGGTGCCTGCCAGCAGCACCCACTAGGGGGTAACTGGAGCTACCCCTGTCTGCCTCAGGAAGCTCAGGTTGTGAGTTATTCTCAGTGATGACCTTTCCCAGGAACTGCAGCCACAATCTGAGAAGGCCAAGAGGCAGGGGATGTGACCAGGCAGGCCTGGAAAGATGCTGCAGGAGCAGCTGGGGGGTGGCAAAGAGGGAAGGCCCCAGGCTCGGGGCCTGGGTAAGGCCTGGCTGGGCAGCCTGCAGAGCAAACCTAGACTGAGTGGCAGAGCTGTAGGCGTCTCTAGTGGTCCCATGGACTATCTCTGCTAGAGCCACAGCTGGTACCAAGCAGTGGGCAGGAGCTGTCCTGGCAGCTTGGCTGAGAGCAGCAGTGCTGTGCGAAGGGCTCTGGCTGTGGAATGCAGGCAAGGCTTGGGGTTCCAGGATACAAGTGCAGGGTATGGGTGCTGTGAGTGCAGTAGGCATGCCCCTGGCAGGCGTACTAAACAGGGCTTGATCCCACTGGGGCTGTTTCCAGGCTGTTAGACTGGTAGCTCTTTGCTACCTTGGCAGTGTTCACAAATTTAACCTTTGAAACCTCTAAAAGCCTAGGAGTCTGGGAGAGAATTAAGCCCTAAGGCATCTATTGTGTTTAATGCATTAACTTCTTTCTACAATGGAACTAGTTATGTACCATACTTGGAAGAACCGAGAAGTCACTCAAATCATTTTCTGCACCCAGTGGCTCAGATGAGGAAGCCCAGTGAAGAGACTGCAGCATCTAACAAATGCTGCATGCCTGACAAAGGAGAGGAGGCACCTTTGACTTCCTCCCCGGGATCTGGAGCCAGAGCAAGTGGTGGTCAGGGACATGTGGGTGCTCCTGCTAGCCAGGGAGCCCAGCAGAGCAGCATTGTGTCTCAGGCTGGGTTTTCAGTGCCCATAACTGCTCAACATGTAGACATGAGTTGGATGTGGCTTAGGGAAAGGACTATGTCTCTCAATAAGGCCTAGGAATGACACTTGGGCACAGGAACATGAGGCTGGGGCTGGCTAGTCAGACCTGAGTGGCAAGGCACAGCGGAGGCCTCCTGGGCCAGTGCAGACAGTGGCCTGGTTCACTAACAGTATATATTGCTGAATTGAGATTTTGACATCTGAGGAGCCTAGAACAGGGACAGGTGAAGTTTCTGGAGTTAGGGTGTCTCAGGTGAGGCAGAGGAGTCAGGACAGACCTAGGGATATTGCATTGGCTCTGAGGTAAGATTGGAAGAGTCCAGTCTGGTAGAGGTATGTAAAGTGGTGAGGCCCCACCTGTTGAGGTAGGTCTTAGGGCACCTTCATGTGTTGGGATCAGGCAGGACATGGCAATAAATTGTGGGCTGTGTCAGGGCTCAGCCAGTCAGCACACATTGAAGAGCTATGGTGAGGTCTGAAGAGGAATCAGTACAGGTTCAGGTGAGTTCTAGAAGGTGCCAGGACAGGTACAGGGTACAGGTCTTTGAATTCTGAAGGAGACACTGGTATTTAGAAATGGTTCGATCAAGTGAGGTCTGAGGATCCAAAGTTGCATACAGGTATTTAAATCTGGATCTGTGAGTTGAGGTTTAGATCTGTGGCTTGGGACAGGTGCATACATTGTGGCCTCTCTAATCAGTTCTGAGAAGTCAACATCAGTGATTAGAACTCAGGATAAGACAAACATAGGTAAGTACCCTGAGCCAGGTCAGCCAGTTGGCTCTCTGCCAGGTGTAATGGGCAGAGCTCAGGGTTCCATATCCAGGCAAGGCACGGCCTGTGGCATGGAGTCTGGCTGGGGTGGGGTTTGAGGAGCCCACATGAGAGACAGATGGGAATGCACCTGGTGGTAAAAGGTGAGGACTGGGGAGTTGGCTCAGGTTCTTTACCAACTAAGGAGCTACATTGGTAAGTCATGGTCTATGAGGCTCATTGTAGATAAAGCCTAGAGACCCTTGTCTGCAGGATATGTCTGAGGTGCAAGTCACTCAGACACTCTTTGGCACAGTGGGCTTTCACTAGATTTCTCTTTGGCTTAGGTAAACAGCCAGGAATTTGTCGGTTCTGAGGGAAGTATCTGGTCAGGTTAGATTTGTACAGCAGTCCTCCGTCATCCACAGGGATGCATTCCAGGACCTCCAGTAGATGCCTAAAACTGTGGATAGTACCAAACCCTATCTATACTGTTTTTTCCTATACATACATACCTATGATAAAGTTTAATTTATAAATTAGGGAGAGTAAGAGATTAATAACAGTAATTTAAGGTTAATAATAAAATAAGAACTATAACAATATACTATAATAAAAGTTATGTGAATGTGATCTCTTTCTCAAAATATATATTTTTATTGATTGATTTTAGGGAGAGAGAGAGACAGAAACATCAGATTGTTGTTCTACTTAGTTATGCCTTCATTGTCAATTGTTTATGTGCCCTGACCGGGGATTGAACCTGGAACCTTAGCATATCAGGATGCCGCTCTAACCAATGAGCTACCTGTCCAGGGCCTCAAAATATCTTATTGTACTGCAGTCACCCTTCAGTTTTTTTCTTCATCACGATTTCATGGATAGAAGAAATGTTCTTACTGTATATCTTAGTAACCTCAGCATGCAGTTTTTTTCCTTCCTTGTTTTACTTAAAGGAAGTACTTCATGGTTTTTCTTTGGCATATCTGAACGATAGGCATCACTATGCTTACTTTTGGGAGCCATTATTAAGTAAAATAAGAGTTACTTGAACACAGGAACTGAGGTACTATGGTAATCAATCTAATAAACCCAATGGCTACTAATGACTAACTGGTGGGGAGTGTCTGCAGCATGAAGATGCTGGACAAAGGGATGCTTTGCATCCTGGGCAGGACAGCATGAGATCTCACCACCCTACTCAGAACGATATTCAATTTAAAACTTGTAAATTGTTTCTTTTTGGAATTTTCCATTTAATATTTTTGGACCATGGTTGACCATTGGTACTGAAATTGCAGGAAGCAAAACTGCAAATAAGGGGTAACCATGGAGTCTACCAGGAGTGGTCTATAGAGCCACATCTGTCTGACGTCTTAGTAGCTGCAATCAGACAAGGTGTGTGTAACTAGATTTCTTAAGGAAGCCTGAGAAGCCAAGATTAGCCATATTTAGGTAGAACGATTGGTCAGGTAAGGACACTGGAGCCAAAGATAGGCAGAGACAGAGGTGAGTCTGACCCGTGAAGACCATGGTCAGGTCAAGGTCAGAACTTGGTCCTCAAGTGATATCTGAGCAGTTCTGATGTTACACAGAGGTCGATGGTCCTGGTCCCTTGGGAAAAGACTAAAAGCTGGAGTCAAGCAAAGGGAGGTAGAACTGCATCTGTCTGAAAGGTTTGTGAATTCTGGGTCTGACTCAGGTATGTAGAGCAGGTCTGTCAGGTGAGGTTGGAGGAGTTGAGGTGAGATACATAGGTCAGTATTTTTGGGTCTTGAACAGGTAAGATCTAAGCTGCAGAGGCTAGACTCTGGTTTTATTCTACATCTGATGAGCTGGGGTTAAGCACAGGTGGGCAGAGCTGAGTGTTTTGAATAATGTGTATGAAACCAAGGGCGAGCCAATGTAGGTTGACCTGAAAAGCCATGGCTAGGTTCGTTCAACTCTCACAGTTGAGCTCAGGCATAGGTAGTTAGAGCAGATTTGTAGGTGAAGCCTGGGGAGCCATGATTAGGCTCATCTAGAAAGAACTGAATCTCTTAGATGACCTCTGAGAATATGAAGTGAAGATAGGTGGATAGAGCAAGGTCTCTTGGGTGAGATCTGAGGAGCTGGGATTGGGTACTATGAGTAGATCTGGATATTTCTGGTAAGATCAAGATTGGCAGGAAGAACTGCATCTGTCTATCCTGTGAGGCTGAGGAGTTGTGGCCAGATACGGATATATAGAATTGAGTTTCTCAGGTAAGGTCCATGGAGTCTGCATCTGGCACAGGTTTATATCCTTGGGTTGGTCAGTGTTAGATAAGGGCAGGTGGGTAGAGCAGGGTTTGTCATGTAAGGTCTACGGAGCCAGGACCAGGGCAAGTTAAACTGGGTCTGACAAGTGAAATCTAAAGTCAGTCAAGCTCAGGTAAGAACTCAGTGCCCCTGATGAGGTGTAAGCAGATAAGATGCAGTACAGGTAGACAAAGCTAGCGCACCAGGTACAGTCTTAGCAGCCAGGAGCAAAAACAAGCAGATAAAACTGGTCTACCAGGTGTGCTCTGAGGAGTCAGCATCAAATCACTGGGTGAGGTCTAAGGATTGGGTGTCAAGCACAGGTGGACAGAGCTGGCCAGTCTGGTGAGGTGTGAAGCCACAAGGTCAAGCATAGGTAAGCAAAGCTGGCCTTCCCGGTGTGTTCTGGGATCCAAGGTCAAGCACAGGTAGGTAGAGCTGACCCACAAGCTGCAGAGTAAGTAGCCATGGTTGTCTAAAGGTAGAGCTGGCCTGCCAGGTTCAGTCTGAGGAAGCAGCGTCAAGCACAGGTAGGTAGAACAGGCTGCCATTGTTGTCTGAGGATCTAAGGTCCAGCATGAGTAGGTAGAAACTGTTCTACCCAATGTGGTTTGAGGAGCCAAGGTCAAGCAAAGGTGAGCAGAGCTAGCCCACTAGGTACGGTATGAGGAGCCAGGGTCATATACAAGTAGACAGAGCTGGCCTGCCGGGTGCTGTCTGAGGACCCAGGATCAAGCACAGGTAAGCAAAGCTGGCCCACCAGCGGCAGTGTAAGGAGCCCAGGTCATGTATAGGTTTACAGAACTGGCCTGCTAAGATTAGTTTGAGTGCCCATGGTCTAGCACAGGTAAGTAAAACTGTCCCACCAGATGTGGTTTGAGAAGCCAAGCTCAAACACAGGTAGGCAGAGCTGGCCCACTAAGGAGCCAGCATCTGTCCAGGTAGGTAGAACTGGTCTACCAGTTGTGGTCAGAGGAGCCAAGGGCAAGCACAGGTAGGCAGAGCTGGCCTGCCAGGTACTGTCTGAGGACCCCGGGTCTAGCACAGGTAGGTAGAACTATCCCACCAGGTGTGGTCTGAGGAGCCAAGCTCAAGCACAGGTAGTCAGAACTGGCCTACTAGATACAGTATAAATGCCACAGTCATGTATAGGTAGGTACAGGTGCCCTATCACATAGGACCAAAGGAGTCAAAGTCAAGCACAGGTAGGCAGAGTCGGCCCACCAGCTGCTGTGTAAGGAGCCAGAGGCATGATCTGGCCTGCCAGGTTTCATCAGAGGACCCAGGGTCAAGCATAGGTAGGTAGAACTGTCCCACCAGGTATGGTCTGAGGAGCCAAACTCAAACACAGGTAGGCAAAGCTGGCCCACTAGGTACAGTATAAGGAGCCAGTGTCATGTACAGGTAGATAAACCTGGCCCACCAATTGTGGTCGGAGGAGCCAAGATCGAGCACAGGTAAGCAGAGCTGGGCTGCCAGGTGCTGTCTGACGACCCCAGGTCAAGCACAGGTAGGCAGAACTGTCCTACCAGGTGTGATCTGAGGAGGGAAGCTCAAGCCCAGGTAGGTAGAGCTGACCTACTGAGTACAGTGTAGGGAGCCAGGGTCATATACAGCTAATAGAGCTGGCCCATCAGGTATAGTCTGAGGGCCCAGGAGCAATCCACAGGTAGGTGGAGCTGGCCCACCAAGTGTGGTTTGAGGAACCAGAGTCAAAAGCAGGTAGGCAAAGCCCAACTGCCAAGTGCAGTGTCTTATGAGTCTTAAGGAATTAGAGTTGAACACAGGTAGGTAAATGTTCTTTTCAGGTGTTGGATTCAGATGAAGGTAGGTACCCCTGGGTCTTTGGGGTGAGGCGTGAAGAACAGTGGCCTTCCAGGTAAAGCAGAACATTGTGAGGCTCATAGGAGCCCCAGGGGCCAAAGTTGCACACAAGTAGATAGATATGACTCTCAAGCAAGGACTTTGGAGCTAGATATATGTATACATGGATCCTGCAGGTGAAGTCCTTGGAGCATGGTTCTGGCTCAGGTGTGTTGACCCAGGTCTTATAGGTTAGGCTTGGGGAGCATGGGTTAGTCACAGGTAGGTAGAACTACATCTTTCAGGTGGGGTCTGTGGAGCACAGGTATGTAGAGATAGTTGCATCTGATGAGGTCTGTGACTCCTCATTGAGGTATTGGTGCAGAGGTTAAGGAAGGGTCGTTAATGTTGGTATTGTTGGATCTGTTTAGAAGATGTAAAGATCATAGTCAAGCATTGGATGTAGGCTTGGGTCTCTCAAGATGTAGATAAAGCCGGATCTCTCTGGAAGGTGTGAGGAGTCTGAGTTGGGCTCAGAGAGGTGGACCTGGGTCTATAGGTTGAGATGCAAGGGTCAGGCCCAGACAAGTACATGAAACTTGATCCATTAGCTGAGCTGTCTAACTCCGCCTCTGACAGGTGTATAAACCTGCAGTGTGAGAACTGGAGTAGGACACAGACAGAGCTAACCTCCTGGTTTTGTCAGTAGTGACCATGGATCCAAGGTCACATGGGCAGAGGTATAGAAACGTGATCTTAGGTGGGTTCCTGCCACCTGGATTGAGGTACAAATTGGCATCCTTGGGTTTGTTAGGAGAAACGAGTGGGCAAGATCTAGCCCAGGAGTGCATAATTGGTGTAGCTGGTAAGGCCTGAAAAGGTGGGTCAGACACAGGTGGGACATTCAGTGGTAGGGTTGGGCACAGTTAGATGGGTAGTATCGGGCTCTCATTAAAGAAAAGACAATCACTCTTAGGTATGTGTGCCTGGGTCTGCCTGGGAAGGTCTTGAGAGGCTTTAGGATAAGGTAAGACAGATAGAAGGCTCTGAACCAGGTTGGCATCCTGGTCAGGTGTAATGGGCTGAGCTCAGGGTATTGCAGTGGTGTGAGGATCTATAACCAGTCCAAGATATGGTCTGTAGTGTTGGAGTCTGATTGGCATAGGGTCTGACTTACCCAGGTGAGGAAAAGGATAGGATTATACCTTGTTAGATAAAGCAAGGTCTGGGGCACATGTGAGGCACAGAATGTTGAAAGGACCGAGGAGCTACATCTATAAGGTGAGGCCCACTTAGGTATAGATGAGCTCTAGAGACCTGTGTCTGCAGACTGAGGCCTCAGAGGCTCAAGCCAGACGCTGGCATTGCTGGCATTGCTTTCCAAAAAGTGAGGTCTGAAGACCTAGCCTCAGCCAAGGTCAGCAGCCTGGAATCTGTCAGTCTGAGAGCTGGCTATCTGCTTAGTCCAGTTTCTAGAAATGAGTCTGTTTGGTGATATCCGAGAGCCTATGTTAGGCATGATGTCTCTAGTGGAACTCTGTATGTCAGGTAAGGTTACCCCAAACCTGGACCCATTCCAGGTGAAGGGGCCCACCATTTATCTGGTTACGCAATGCAGAGACCTCTGGACCACACTTGGTTCTCGCATTCTCTCAGTTCATCCTGTTGGATTGAACCTCCTGAATCTGCACTCCCCAGGGCAGCATTGTTCTCTGGATGACCACTGTGGGTCCTGAGTGGTTTCCTGCTTCCATTCTCACCTCACTCTGACTTCTCCATTCTCCAGCCTAGCCTCTCAGCTTCTACCCTCCAGTCCCCATTTCTTCCTTAGTCCTCTAGATTATTCTGTGCTTCCTCCTGGCCAGCCTATCTCAGTGGGTTTCCAGGAGAGAATTAAGTCCTAAGCCTTAAGGCATCCATTGAATGTAATGAAATTAGCATCTGTCCTGTGCGTCTAGAAGGGTACTAGCCTTAAAGCATTTTCCGTGGGGATTAATTCTCTCACTATTGAGAAAAGGCTGCTCTTGCTACAGGACCTTTGCACCTGCAGTTCTGGTTGCTGGAATGCTTTTCCTCAGTGCTTCCCTGGGTAGTGCCTGCTTTTCTTCAAATCTAGGCTCAAGCACCCCTCAGATTCCTTTTACAATTGGTTTCTGTACTCTTATTTTCTTTCTCCCACACTCTTGTATCTCTTCATCACATTTATTGGCATGATTGTTTCATATACTTCTTTCTCCTCCATGGACTGTTTCCATTTCCTGTGCTAGGAATGTGCCAAGGGCTCCATAAATAGTTGTTAAGAAGATGTGAATGAAGTTCTGTGGATTCTGGTGATACAAAGTGGAGTCTGCAGTGGGGCATGAAGAGGCACTTGGTGTGTCTTGGGGCTGAGGCTGAGGTGAACAGTGAAGTCCAGGTATGAGCCATGGGGCCTGTCGGTGTCTCAGGAGGCTGGGAGTGAGGGGCTGGGTCTGTCAGCACAGCCTGAGGTGTTGGGAATGGGCCCAGATATGAAGTGCTGGGTCTGTCGGTGTCAGAAGGGGCAAGGCCGGGCCCATGTCTCAGGCATTGTGTCTCAGTATCTGAGCGATGGGGCCAAGATCAGATAGGTGGTATGGGTCTTTCATTGTTGAAGGAAGTGTGCTTGGGCCCAGGTATGAGGCGCTGAACCTGTTACTAAGGATGTAGAGCATGGCACACATACAAGACGCTGTGCCTGTCAGTGTTCGAGGAGGCAGAACCAGGCCCAGGTATGAGATTGTGATCTGTCAGTGTCCAAGTGATAAACTAAACACAGGGATGAGGTGCTGGGTCTGTTGGTGTCTGAGGACATGGGACCTTGCACAGTTATGAGACACGGCCTGTCAGTGTTTGAAGATGCCTGGCGCAGGTATGAGGCATTGGGTCTGTTGGTATCCCAGGAGGCACGACCAGGCACAGGGATGAGATTCTGATCTGTCGGTGTCCAAGGCACACGTATGAGGCACTGGGTCTGTCTACATCTGAGGAGGGCAGACGTGGCACGGGTATGAGATTCTGGGTCTGTCGGTGTCCGAGGAGGCCAGACGTGGCACAGGTATGAGATTCTGGGTCTGTCGGCATCTGAGGAGGCCAGACTTGGCACAGGTATGAGATTCTGGGTCTGTCGGTGTCTGAGGAGGCCAGACGTGGCACAGGTATAAGGCACTGAGTCTTCCATTGTCTGAGAAGACAGAGCCAGCCATGGTAAGGTCTTGTGGTTAGTCCCAGCACCTGGCCAGAGGTGGGTTTGGCCCGGGCGCTCTGAGCTGCACCTGTGGAAGAACATTGCTCTCAGGGGGCAAGTTTTGTGGCAGGAGGTGGGGTGGGTGGGTGTGCCAACCCTTCCTCACCACTTTTCCTGTCTCTCTTAGTGGGTAGGAGGACGCTACTCGCTGTGGTCAGCCATCGGACTCTCCATTGCCCTGCACGTGGGTGAGTGTGTGTTTCTGGACTAGGAGACAATGTTGGAAGTCTAAGGCTGGATGGTCTCCTACCACTGAGCACCTTCCTTGTCCCCACAGGCCACTGGCCTCGCCACCCTTGACTGGTACATTCCTTTCAGGTCATGAGGGATGGACCGAGTTTTCTTTGGCGTTTGCAGGTTGGCCATTCTCTGTACCCTTCACAACTACAGTCCTATTTGTTTCTGTAGTGGGTGTTGGGAAGGCCTTGTTTCCCACGTGAGGCAGAGTTAGATCCACCTTTGTGCTCAGATCCAACTCTGATTTAGAGAGGCTTTCTGCGGGCCCAGCTCCCTCTAGATCCTCTTTCTTTTGGCTCCACATCTAGCCTTTTCCTGGTTCCAGAAGAAGCTGTGTCTACAGCCAGGAGGGCTTAGGGCATGACCATTTCTATTGATGTTGTTTTTGTGTCATAGGATTTGACAACTTCGAGCAGCTGCTCTCAGGGGCTCATTGGATGGTGAGTACAGAGGCTCATATTCTCTGCCAAGGCTGGCTATAGGCGCACAGCTAGTCTGGCTCCCACCCCTCCCCCTACCCCTTCCCTCCCTGGCAGCTGCTCAATGCCCACCCACCTGCTCTCGTTTTAGGACCAGCACTTCCGCATGACACCCCTGGAGAAGAACGCCCCCGTCCTGCTGGCTTTGCTGGGTATCTGGTACATCAACTTCTTTGGGTGTGAGACGCATGCCATGCTGCCCTATGACCAGTACCTGCACCGCTTTGCTGCCTACTTCCAGCAGGTACCAGCTGCCAGGCAGGCCTTGGGGACAGTGCAGCTTGTGGGGGGTCTGAGGGGCCCATGAGCTTGGGTACCTAGCTTTCTGCACCTCCAGGGCCCTTTTCCTCATTACCCTTGACCATGCCTCTGCTCCCCATCTCATGGTCAATATTTGCATCCAGGATCTGTTTGATCTGAGGGTCAACTGAATTTGACTTCCATGGGAGGCGCATGACTGGGTGTCATGGTGCTCTGGCCAGTCAGGCCCTGGCTTGGCTCAGGGCATGTTTCCCAGCTGGGTCATTTCTTCCTTGGACATCACTCTATGTGCCTGCGGCAGGGCGGGGCCACAGGTCAGGACGCCTGTGGCTTATACTACTTTTGTCCCTCCAGAAAAGCAAGTTCACACCTAGTTTGTGGTGCCTTTTCCCCCCGCTGGAATCTCCAGAGTCCCCAAAGCCCCGCTGCTAGTCCAGCCTCTGCTCTGGGCAGAAGCCCTTCCACATCTGTGCCTGCTTTCGTTCAGCACAAACTGGCCCCTGCCCTGCCCTGCAGCCCTTGGGCAGGCGCAGCAGACTTTCACCAACACCTGGAGGAGAATTTTGTGCTTAAAGGAGGAGCAAAGACACTCCAAGGGCCAGAACTAGTTGAGGTTACAGCCCTCAGAGGCTGTCCACTGTGAATGCCGGCCTGCTTCTCCCTTAAGAAACCAGTTGAAGATTTTGTGAACAACTTCTGCTCTTAGGGAGGTCTTCCTAGAAACCTTTACACCCACCTTCTCCTGGTCATGGGTCCTTCCTTCAGAGTGGTCTAAGCTAGAAAGCTTGTGAGCCTGTGTCTTCACAGGTGAGGGGAGGTAAAAAGATAATCTCACAAGGCCAGGGCAGGGCAGGTAACCCTGGTACATCCCAGACAGGAGTTGGGCACAGTGCACAAAGGAGCAACCCTTGCAGATAGAGGGCTGGGTTTCTGTCCACCTTCCAGGGTGACATGGAATCCAATGGGAAGTACATCACCAAGTCCGGCACCCGTGTGGACCATCAGACGGGCCCCATTGTGTGGGGGGAGCCAGGGACCAATGGGCAGCATGCCTTCTACCAGCTCATCCACCAAGGTAGGGCCCGCTTGGTCTGGGCGCGGGTGCTGCTGGAAGGGAGAAGGCCCACCACCGTGGAATCTCCACTAGGTCAGTGCTCTCCCCCGTGGGCGGGGGTAGATGCCTAGGTGACCACAGTGCCCTTCACAGGTACCAAGATAATACCTTGTGACTTCCTCATCCCTGTCCAGACTCAACACCCAATAAGGAAGGGTCTGCATCACAAGGTAAGAGTCCCCCTGCCACCATCCATACTCACCTTACACTTTCCTAGGCTCACATTACACCCAGACCTCGTAACATCTGCTGTATTCATCGGCAGTGAGACTAGTTTTCTACTCCTGTCATAACAAATTACCACAAATTTAGTGGCTTAAAACCACACCCATTTATTATCTCAATTTCTGTGGGTCTGAAGTCCACCAAGCTCTGCTGAGTCTCTGCTCAGGTTAGGACCATGGTCCAGTTTCCTTGCCAGCTGGTGGCTGGGGTTCACTCTCAGCTTCTTGAAGCCACTTTGGCTCTTGATCCCCTCCATCTCAGAATCAGCAGTGGTAGGTTGAGTCTCGCTCAAGCTTTGATTCTCTCCTGCCTCTTCTTCTGTTGCATCTCTGTGACTGACTCATTTGCCTTCCTCTTCTGCTTTGAAGAACCCATGTGATTACATTGGGCACATTTGCCTAATCTCCAGATCTTAAGGTCTGTAACCTTAATTCCATCTGTAAAATCCCTTTGCCATGTAATGTAACATACACAGGCATAACAGCAGGGGGGCAAAAATCATGGAGCCAAGGTCTTGCCTACCGCAGCTCTTCACCTGACAAAGTCCTTGAAGAGGACTGATCACACCTTGTCTGAGGTGTGCAGAATAGCATGGGTTACTGTGGACACCAGCTTTGGACTCAGAGACCTGGGTTTGAAATCAGATTCCTCCCCTCTGTACTCTGCGTGTCAGTGCTGTTCGCTTGAGGAAACTGAGGCTCAACTACAAGAGAGATGATGCCTTTCCTCCTCGGGATCTGAATAGATGTCAGTCACGTTCTTAGCAGGGCCCTTGGCAAGTATAATAGTACATATTCCTTAAGGGGTAGTTACATACTTTCCAGTGTGATCAGATGTGCCTTGCTATCCCCTCTTGATCCAACTGAACTCCAGAGCAGGGGCTGGCAGTCTGGCTCAGGCTGGAACTAACCGTGACTGGGAAGTGCCAGGAAGTCAGTCCCTCTGCCTGAAGCTCAGATAGTGCTTCGAAACATAACTGGATGTCTCTCGTCAGATCCTCATGGCCAACTTCTTGGCCCAGACTGAGGCCTTGATGAAGGGGAAGTCGACAGAGGAGGCTCGGAAAGAGCTCCAGGCTGCAGGAAAGAGTCCAGAGGACTTGGAGAAGCTGTTGCCACACAAGGTCAGCACTTTTGAAGTGGGCTTCGGGTGGCACACTGAAGTTGGGGCCAAGGCAGGGACTCGTGGCGTGCCTGGCTTGTCCTACACAGTAAGAGGGACTGTCCTCAAAGATCTACATATCCCAGCTTCTTGGGCAGGGTGGGTTTCCCTTCTGAGGATTTAGGGATCATGACTGACAGAAACATTCCTGGGTGTTTTCTGAAGGTCTTTGAAGGAAATCGTCCAACCAACTCTATTGTGTTCAGCAAGCTCACACCATTCATTCTTGGAGCCCTGATTGGTGAGTGAGTGGGGACGGTGCCGCCCAGCTTGGGGTAAGTTGTGCTGGCCTTGTAGAGCCCTAATGTGCACTGTCTGCCATCTCTGCAGCCATGTATGAGCACAAGATCTTCATTCAGGGCATCATCTGGGACATCAACAGCTTTGACCAATGGGGGTGAGTTGCTGACTCAAGGGGAGGGTGGGGAATGCTTGTGGATTTCACTAGCAATACTGGGACCTTTCTCACACCATTCTTTCTCCTCTTCCTCACAGAGTGGAGCTGGGAAAGCAGCTGGCTAAGAAAATTGAGCCTGAGCTTGATGGCAACAGCCCAGTAACTTCTCATGATTCTTCCACCAATGGGCTGATCAACTTCATCAAGCAGGAGCGTGATGCCATAAGCCAATAAACTTATGCTGGGTTGCAGTCCCTGTTGTGACTGTCCTTCTCGTCCCTCCTCACCAGAGTTTGCACTGCGTGGTCCCGCCCAGAGCACCCTCTGGTCATGGGCTTAGACCACAAGCCCTTTAAGAAGCTGGTCTGGAATTGCCACCTCCACCCTCTGTCCTCATCCCTCTGTTTTACAATTAGCTGGAGTATTTCAGTGCAGCTGATTTTTCTGACCCATGTTCACACTGTTCATGTACCTGGTAGAAAAATAAAGGTGCCACAAAGGAGGTTGTAAACTCAGCCTCTTGCTTTCTGAGATGGTGCTTTATGCGAGAATTAGCGGGGGAAGTGGGTGGGGCAGGAGAGTGCAAAGGGGTAAAATGGAAAAACTGTAAAAAAAAACAATGAAAGACAAATTTTTTAAAAATCAGAAAAAATAAATAACTAAATTTACAAAAAACCAAAAAACAAAAAAGAATTCGCAGGCAGAGTGATGTGTCTTGATTGAGGCCTGACTGTAAGTGGTGAGCAGCTCCAGAATGGAGGATGGTCCCTCAAGAAGAGAGTGGGTGGGGTAGGGCACAATCAGAGTCACAAGGGCAACTTGGCTTCTGTAATCAAACCCTTTCTCCATCTTCCACTCCTCACCTTTGTGACTGTGGAGGAATTCTATACCTCTGTTCATTGGGTGGTTTTAAACACCTAATTGAGATTACATGTTTGAGGTGAATCCCTGGCCCAGATTAAGGGTGACTACTATCACCTGGCCAGATGCCCAGATAATTCTTTCCTTTTATAAAGTAGACATTGAAAAAAGAATTTTTGAGCAAACTACCTTTTTATTTTCTATCCAAGGTATTAAACAATATTTCTGGCTAATTAAGCAGAAAAGGAATTTTAAAGAGTGATGGGCAGACTAGAGGCTGAGCTTTCAGGACCTATACCCTAGACCAGAATACAAAATTCAGACGGGGAATCTGCTGCCCTCGATCCTGTCAACTGTGCTACATTTACCCCATTCTCTCCTGAGTCACCCACTTCTGAATTGTATCTGGCTTGGTCACATACCTTCCATAATATGGAAAGTCAGGATTCATGTTTTTCTGCTCCCATAAGAAAGCAAACTACACCCTCATAGTCTCAGTGAAGAATATCGTGATTCTAGAAAGGAACCATACAGGTGCAAATGATACTTAGAAACTGTCAGCACTTCTCATCTTTTATTGGTGAAGTAGGTTTATTTTTTTTAATTACAAAAATGAATGATTTGCAGTGGAGACTGATGTTCTTTTGACAGTTGAGCTCTGTTTAGGCTCCTAGCTCACCTCCTTTCTTAATGTAGCTGATGTAAAGCAAAAGCCTTTTCCCAATCAGAGCCACTTCCTCTTTTACAAAATAACTAGGATACAAAAAGTCTGCAGACAGGAAAAATTCAAGGTGGCAGATATCAGGCTAATTCGGCTTCACATGAAAGATCTCTTAGCAGTGGCCCACTGTGCCCTAGGCCCAGCTGCCAGGTCTCATGTCTTCTCTTACTGCAGGAGGAACTGGCACAGGACAACTGGCCACATGTCATTTTCCCCTTTTTTATTCTGCCCCTCATCAGTCCCACTATCATCACTTGCCGCTTCCAGTTAAGTGTCCCATGGCTGCCTATTGTTTCAAATATTGGACAGTATATGAATTAGAGTTATGTATAGTCATTTGAGATTTACTATGGGAATTGGCTCTTGTGATTATGGAGGCTGAAAATTCTCATGATACTATGTCTGCCAGTTGAAGAATAGGGGAAGCTAAGAGTATAATTCAGTCTGAGTGAAAGCCTAAGAACTAAGGTAGCTGCTGGTGTAAATCCCAGAGTGGTCTGAGAACCAGGAGCTCAGATGTCCAAGGGCAACAAAAGATGGATGTCCCAGCTCCTTTTTGTTCTATTCCAGTCCCCATGATACCCAGGCACATTGGTAAGGGCACTTTACTCAGTGTTCTAGAAACACCCTCACAAATGACTGACATTGGAGAGTGATCGGTAACAGTTGGAGGCTGTATTGCTGTGTTAGCAAGAATAATAAGAATTTTGAAGCTTGATTCTTTTTACTATAATATAAAAAATATGTCATAGGAAACATGTCAACTAACTCTAACTACACCTGAAGTGAACAACAAGGTCAGATATCACAGCTCTTTAAAATTTTTTTCTTTTTGTATCCTCACCCGAGAACATTTTTTTCATTGCCTTTCAGAGAGGAAGGGGGAGGGAGAGAGAGAGAGAGAAACACCGACTGGTTGCTTCTGGCACACGCCTAAACTGGGGAGCGATCCTGCAACCAGGCATGTACTCTGACCAGGAATCGAACCTGTAACCCTCTGGTTACACAGGACAACACTCCAACTGAGCCATACTGGTGAGGGCTTATAGCCCTTTTTAAAGCTAGCAGATTGGCATTAATAAACCAGGAGAAAATTGGTTTCATCTCCAGGTCCTCTCTGGGGCTGGAGTCAAACATTGTTGGGTCACCTGTATCCTTTGAGGTATTAGATAGGCCAAGTGTCTCAAGGTCTCAGCAGCTCTAAATGGTATTCTTGCTAAATGTTAAAATATAGTACAGCATTTTGCAGATGCAGCTGTACATGGGATGATCTGATGGGAACTCAATTTGATGAAAGTAGCCAACTGCAAAGAAGAAATGAACATGTAATTGAGCAAATAGTGTACATTAGTAATGACTAAGCCTCCCTTCTAGGAGTCAAGAGCTTTGGTTATATGTCTTGTCTCCTTTATCTGCTGCAAGTAAATAAAACTATCTTGTGACAACCACATCTCACTTTTGAATAGAGCACCCCAAGTAGTGAACCCCTTGAGTTTGGTAGCAGTGCAGATCCTTAAAAATCCTCTCATTTCTTTTGAACACACTATGGTATGAAGCCTGAAATAGTACTTTTGCAACATACATTTTTTAAGTCAGGTTTATTAAGATGTAATTGGCATATAGTAAAATTCACCTTCCTTTGGTGTACAGTTCTGAATTTTGACAAAATGTATGCAGTCATGTAACCTACACAATTGAGATATACAGCATTTTCATCACCCAAAAAAGTTCCTGGCACCCCTTTGTGGACAATCCCTACCTCCCAAACCCATTGATCTGATTTCTTTATCTTTAAAGTTCACCTTTTCTAGAACGCAGCCTTTTGTGTCTGGCTTCTTGCACTTAGCATGTTTTTGAAGTTCACCTATGTTGTGCCACAGGTATTTCAAAAACTTTATTATAGAAAATTACAATAGTATAAAAAAACCTCCTTGTGCCTGACACCAAATGTCAATAATTATCAACGCATGGTCTTATTTTATCTATCCCCCTCCATCACGTTTTGGAAAGTCCAGATATAGCATTTCTTCTATAATCATTTTGATGTGTTATCTCTAAAAAATTAGAACTGTTTTTTCTTGTTAAAGATAATACTATTATCCCGCTTATTTCAGGTAAAACTTTATGGCAGTAGTAGAGTGTGCTACTTCTATCGCAGTGCCTTAGAAGGCATATAAATGCCTGGAACTCCGAGCATTTGCGGCCCGACAGCAAAGGCCGCCCGCGCGGCTCCGAGGCGCCCTCCCAGAAAAGAATCGTAAGGGGGCCGGCCCTGCTCGCAGGAGGCGGAGGTGCACTGGCGAGGAGGAACGTGCCGTCTCGGCTCCCGTAGTTCGTCTTCTGCGGTGGGGCCCAGTCGTCATGGCGGCCGTTCGGAAGCCGGTGCTGCTCGGCCTTCGAGACGCTGCGGTGCATGGCTGCCCCACGGGGCCCGGCGCCTGGAATGTTAGCAAGTTGGGCGGCCTTCCAGTGAGACGGGGCGCCGGAGTCGGGGGAGGAGGGGGTGGGCGGGCGCTGGCGAGGGCTGCCAGGTGGGGAGTGGGCTACGTCCCGGAGCACGGTCAGGGTCTGAGCGCCGCGCCTGCCTTCAGGACGCCCTGCCCACGGTAGCAGCGCCGAGGCCGGTGTGTGAGTGTTGCAGGCAGCCGCTCGCCCTGGTCGTGCAGGTGTACTGCCCGCTGGAAGGCTCCCCGTTTCATCGGCTGCTGCACGTGTTCGCTTGCCCAAGCCCCCGGTGCGGCAGCGGCGGGGCGCGCAGGTAGGGGGGAAGTTCCGGGGCTGCCTCTGGGAGTTTATACCGAGCTGGTGGGAGTTGGGGGCCGTCCCGGGCGCACCAGTGTGGCGGCTGGCCCGCCGGCCGCATTTCGGAGTGCAGCGCTCACAGCAGTTGTCTTTACCCTGAAGCTGGAAGGTGTTCCGCTCCCAGTGCCTACAGACGCGAGAGAAGGAAGAGCCGCACGATCAGGTAAAGCGGTTGTGTACGTTAGCGTTTGCTGGGATTTGAGGGTATTTGCCAGAATATCTCATTTTAAGACATAGTTTAAGCCGTGGAGTAGTTTTTGCTCTTTTCTGAACCATAAAATGCTATTTCCTTAAGGTTTTGCTAGTTGTTTCTTTTAATATACACTGACGGTCTTGAGGCACATAGCTTATTGATTTTTTTATTTTGGAAAAAGTATGAGCGTATACATGGTTGTGTGTAATACATACATGTGTTTATAGTAAATACTCTTACTGTGATGTGTATATATTCCCCTGGCTGGTTTGGCTCAGTGGATCGAGCGTCGGCCTGCGAGCTAAGTGTCGCTGGTTCGATCTTCCAGTCAGGGCACATCAGAGAAGGAAAACTCTGACTCCAAAAAACCTCCGCTGCCTTGCGGCATACCTCTTCAGGGGAAAGGCTAAGGGAGTAAACCCCGACAGAAAATCCGGAGCCAGAGTCCCTAAGGCGGTTTGACGTTGTAGTCAACACCGGCAACTCCTGCGGCGCACCTGAAGCCAAGCTGTATTGACTCCGTCTTTCCCTTGGACCCTTCAGCTGCGAAGAGAGGGGGGGTCTGCTGCATGGGCAACGGCAGACCCTCCATATCACCCTGCCCAGGCTCTGTAGCTTCAGCTTCACTGGAGAGGACACTCCAGCTTCATCGCAAGATGTCGATTCAACACGGGAGGAGACAGATACCGTGTCACTCCCGAGTCGGACTGCACAGCCATTCTCGGCGGTGCAGATAGACTCTTAAGAAGCTACACCATCGTCTCTCGAGACGGACGGCTGCCGACGACGACGACGATATGTATATATGTAAGATGGCATATACTATACATTTAGCAAGATGAAATCTGAATTTAATCCAAAGATCAGTCAAGTTTGTAGCTGCAGAACAAAATTTTGCATCCTTTTGCCTATAAACGTTGCTTTATATATATATGCTGAGTTCTTAATATGTGCAGGCATAGTACTGGTGATACTGGGAATAAAAAGATGACCATGGTGTCTTCCTATATTTTGTCAGGCTTCAATTGCAGATAATAGAAAAGCACTTTGACTTTTTTAAAGTGAGAGACTTAAAATTAGGTTTTTGCTAACTTACTGGAGAGCCTGGAGAAGGCAACTCCAGGAATGAACTCCAGAACCTCGCCTCAGAACTGGCCTGTCGGGGAGCTGCCGGTCTGCCTCTGCTGCAGTCTGGAAGCTGAGGTGAACTGGAATTACCCTTGGCAGAACTGTTCACTCCAGAGCCTTGCTTTGTCTCCATATACAGACTTTGGCTTCATGGCCTCTCAAATTTGTCTCTCTCGCTAATGGACCTGATTAGCAGGCCCCTGATCAAATCTGGACTCCTGGATGCTAAGGAATCTGGAAGATGTAACTCTTTCCTGCCAGATTCTGCAATTCATGAAGCACAACTGAGTTTGGAAAGGGTGGTTGAAGAAGACACTGTACTACATCTGCCATACTGCCCATAAAAAGGAAAGACACTACTTGCCACCTCCAACGTGCTTTTGAATAAATGGGGTCCAGGAAGTGAATCAGTGTTCCAGAAGGGAAGTGGCTGGTGTGAAGCCTCCCTCAAGGCAGTGAAGGGATGAGTGGCCGAAACCAAGGGCATAGGTGAGATTACCTAAGTTTGCTTGGACCTCATTCACTGGATATTTTTTCAGAAACAGGACAGTGGCCTTGCAGCTGAGGAGTGGTGTGAAGGTGCAGATGACTGGGGAAGTGACAATGAGAAGGCGCCTTCACCACAGCTTCCCTTGGATTTTAGAAATGATTCTAACAGTGCCAAAGACATAGACTGGACGGCCCAGCTCCAAGACCTCCGCCTTCAGGATACTGTCCAGGGTGCTGCCATTCCTGTGTCTGCTGGGGAAGGGATGGCCTTGCCTTCAGGGGGGCCACAGTTCCTGTCCTACTACATTGGTGTGGTAGATGAGGATGACTACAGAGATGTTGTCAGTCTAGATCATGCTCACGGCCTTCTCAGGGAATATCAACGGCGAGAAGGAATTGATATGGAACAGTTGCTTTCCCAAAGGTGAGACTGTGTGCAGCTTAGGTGAAGAGGGGACTTGATTAGAAAGCTGCCACTCTAGATAACCCTTTGGTTTTACCCTAGGACCTGGTGAAACTTTCAGGCAGAACTGTGTGTGCAGGACCTTTGTACCTCAGCCCTCTTAGGTGACAAGGGGATCTTAGCCACCTTTGAGTTAGCTTGAAAACACTTTATTTATAAGCACCCTCAAGAAAATGAACAAACAGAAGTTAAGGATGCCAACTGTTTACAGAAGAAGATGGGTTCACTATCTCTTTTAACTTTATTTTTTGTTTCTAAATGTATAACTGAAACAATTAAGTTAGAAAAATGCTATTTATTGACTCTTGGCTGTGATTCAAAAACTGGCCTAGGACCAGAGCCTCAGTTCTGACCTGTAAAATGGGAGTGATATTGATATCTATTGTCTGTCTCATCAAATGGTTTTGGGAGTCAAGTGAAAGAATAGGTTTTGAAAGACTATATAAACCAAACTTCTAAAGACATAAGAATGATCATTTTTGCTCTTATAATGGAATTATAACAGGCTGTTTGGAGAGATGACCTGAGTTCTTTCATTCATAAGCTTTTACAGAATAATGTTGGGTTGCATCAAGATGTGTTGGTGTTTAAAAATAATGCATTAATGGGGAAAGAAATGAAGAGACAATAGATAAAATGACTTTATTATTTTATTTTTAGAGAGGAGGGGAAAACACTGATTTGTTATTGTACTTAGGTTGGTTCTTTTTTTAAAAGTATTTATTTATTCGAGAGAGGGGAAGGAAGAGAGAAAGAGGAGAGGAACATCAATGTGAGAGGGAAATATCAATCGGTTGCCCCTCATAAACACCCTGACCAGAGACAAAATCCGCAACCGAGGCATGTGCCCTCACCAAGAATTGAACTGACCACCTTTGCATGATGACACCCAACCAATTGAGCCACACTGGTCAGGGCCATTGGTCAATTTTTGTATGTGCCCTGACTGGGAATCAAACCTGTAACCTTGGCTTATTGGGACAATGCTCTAACCAACTGAACTACCCGGCCAGGGCCCATAATTACTTTTTAAGTTGCAATAATTATCCCAGAGTTGAAAATGGCTAGGGAGCAGGGCTTGGGAGAGGGCAAGGTATTAAATTTGTGATACTTAAATTGTATGCATTGGTTTAACTTTGATTTGATTTTTTCTTTAAATTACCTTGTTTACTTTTCTAAATACTGTGATTCTCTGGATATAGCCACTCAAAAGTATTTTCTGCTTCTCTTTTTAGTTTTCCTAGTGATGGTAATGAAAAGTATGAGAAGACCATAATTAGAAGTGGAGATAAGATATTTTACAAATTCATGAAGAGAATTGCTGCTTGTCAGGAGCAGATTTTGAGGTAAAGGTACATTTTCTTCCATTGTTTCTCTTGATCATAAAAATAATGTGTTAGTTTGGAAAATACAGGAAAGTAAAATGAGAAAATCAAAATCCATAGTTTTCCTCAAATTGAGAGGCTAAAATTTTAGTGTATTATGTTCACTTAGATTTTATGCATTTGGATGCATGCATGTAGGTAGGTATTGTGTATTTTTTAAAAATATAATTGAGATCATAGAGTATAATTTTTCCTTTTCAGTAAACATTCATTGATATTATGGGTTTGACTGTATACTAAAAATTCTTCAAAATGTCTTTTTCTTTTTTTAATCCTCATTCGAGGACATGCTTACTGATTTTAGAGAGGGGGAGGGGGAAAAGAGAGGGAGAGAAACATTGACGTGAGAGAGAAACATTGATTAGTTGCCTTTTGTAGGTGCCCTGACTGAGGACTGAACCAACAAGGGATGGAACCCACAACCCAGGCATGTGCCCTGACTGGGAATTGAACCTATGACTTTTCTGTCTGCGAGATGATGCCCAACCCACTGAGCCACACTGACCAGGGCTCTTCCTCTTCTTTTTTTTATTTTTTTAACTTAAATTTTCAATAGGTAATATATTCCTAAGTCTCGAAAATATAAAAAAGTATACATTTCGTATGCGCCCTGGCTGGTGGGTCAGTTGGTTGGAGCCTTGTGCCATACAGCAAAAGGTTGCGGGTTTGATTCCCTGTTTCTCTGTCAGGGCACAATATTTAGGTTGTGGGTTCAATGCTCAGTCAGGGCACTTACTGATCATTGCCTTCTCACATCGATATTTCTCTCTAAAATCAATTAACATTTCCTCAGATAAGGATTTAAAAATTTATTATATATTTTTTAAAATTAATTTATTTACTTGTTTTTTTGTTTATTTATTTATTTTTAGGGAGAGGGGAAAGGAGAAGGGAGAGAAACATCACTGTGTGGTTGCCTCTCATGTGCCCCCCAACTGGGGACCTGACGTGCAACCTAGTCATGTGCCCTGACTGTGAATTGAACTAGTGACACTTGGTTCGCAGGCCGACACTCAATCCACTGAGCCACAGCAGCCAGGGCTAAAAAATTATTTTTAAATGTATACATATGTTGTGTATATATAGAAATACAATAATTCCTTTCTTACCATCCCCAGTCTAGTAAGGTAACCACTACTGTTAGTTCTCTACATGTGCTCATAGTTTCTATATGCATGTATAAGCAAATATAATGATTACATATTACTTTCCTTTTTTTTTTACACAAAAGGATGTGTTCTAGGCACACTCTTGCTTTTTTAGCTCTACACTCTATCTAGGAATACTGTATATATATATATTTTTTTGTACATTGAGAATTTTGTTTAAGAAAAAGCTTTAGCTCTGGTTGGTGTGGCTCCCTCCCTTCCCCTCTCTCTATAAATAAAGAACTAAATTTTTTTTTTTTTAAGAGGAAAAGACAACTTAAAAAATAATAATAAAGTATTGAGTACAAGGATGGTGGAGAGAAACAGCCTGGTGGTGGTTTTAAAAATATTGTCAGTCCTTTTAATTTTAACCAATTTGGTAGGTGGAAGTGGTATTCCATGTGGTTTTAATTTTCATTTTCCTAGTAACTAATGATATTGAGCATCTTTTCACATGATTACTTGACATTTGTATATCATCTGTAGTGAAATGTATATTTATATCCATTTTTTAAACACCTTTATTGAGGTACAGTTGACAGAACAAAAGGCCCATATTTAAAATGTATACCTTGCTAAGTTTTGACATATGTGTACACCCATGAAACCATTGCCATAATCAAGGTAAAAACAAAAACAAAATAAAAACATGTCTTCCCTGGCTGGTGTGGTTTAGTGGATTGAGTGCTGG
Organism: Furipterus horrens; assembly: GCF_987537825.1. Taxonomy (NCBI): domain Eukaryota; kingdom Metazoa; phylum Chordata; class Mammalia; order Chiroptera; family Furipteridae; genus Furipterus; species Furipterus horrens. Next base: position 34,974,519 of record NW_028327183.1, read on the forward strand.
CCTGTGAACTAAAGGGTCGCTGGTTCGATTCCCAATCAGGGCACATGCCTGGGTTGCGGGCCAGGTCCCCAGTTGGGGGCGTGTGAGAGGCAACCACACATTGATGTTTCTCTCCTTCTTTCTCCCTCCCTTCCCCTCTCTAAAAAAAATAAATAAAATCTTAAAAAACAAAACAAAACAAAACATTGTTACCTCCCCAGAAGTTTCCTCATATTCCTTTGTAACTTTTCTCTCTTGCCCTGTCCCATGCCTCTTTCCCTGTCCCTAGGTAACCACTGTTCTTTTGTTTTCATACCTTAGTACATTTTCTGTAAATTTATAAATGAGGTCATTCAGGATATACTTTTTGGTCAGGGTCTTGTTTTTTCAGCATAATTATTTCAAGATTCATCCTTGTTGTATGTATCAATAGTTCATTTGTTTTTACTCCTGTGTAATATTCTCTTGTATGGATATACCATATTTGTTTATCCATTCACCTGTTGATGAATTATTTCTGTTTTTTGGCTATAATAAATATAGCTTCTATAAACAGTATTTAAGTTTTTGTATGTGCATGTTTAACTTTTTAAGAAACAACCGGACTGTTTTCCAGAGTGGTTATACATTTACATTGCCTTTAGCAGTGTTTAAGAATTCTAGACACACAGGAGACTTCTGGCCAAGATGGAGACCTAGACTGACATGCTCCGTCTCCCTCCACAACTAAGAAGGAATACAACTATTGTAAAACCAGAAATGACCAGAAGTTCCAGAAAATAAATGGAAGTCCAACGTATGAAGTTATAAAGAACTGGTTCTTGTCCAGATGTGTAGGAGGGGTGAAGCCGGGGCGGAGAGGTCAAGCTGTGCTGACAGCAGCAGTAGCAGCAACTGCGGTGGGATGGCAGTAAGCACAGACACCAATATTTAAGGGGAGGCGAGAAGCATCTGGGGAGCACCCCTGGCTGCAGACCAGACCCGTCAGCTTGTGATTCCAATGCTGAAGAAGGTAGACCCCCATTGCCTTGGATTATGAGGCCCAGAGTGGGTGGGGTTGGAGGTGGAGGCTCCCAGTCTCTCAGTGGAGAGTGAACAGCACAAATTCAATTGGACCCCCACCCTCATAGAAAATGCCACAGTGTGGTGAAATGGTCACCTGGTTGTGATGAGTGCATGGGGCTCTGCCCCCTATAGTGTAGGAGGTGTGACAGCCCCACCCAGGAAGCAAAGGTAAACACAAAACTATCAGGATGGCACAGATCATGATAGAGATCCCTGTGACGCAGCTGACCAGACAGCAAATATCTAATATAACAGCTCAGCAAATAGGAAATATTTCTGAGGCACCGTTCAGAGCTTTAGTTATAAAAATGCTTACAGACCTAACAACAGATCTTAAATAAGACAGCGAAAGAATGAAGGCTAGTCTTGCTGAAATGAACAAAAACACATACAAAAGTAGTGGTGAGGGAAAGAAAACCGGGGAGCAAATCAACAAATCAGAACATAGGGAAGGAACAAACAGCCAGCGCAGAAAGAGGAAATGAAAAGTGAGGAAAATGAGGAGAGGCTCAGAAACCTATGGGACAGCTATAAGTGGGCCAACATCCGAATCATAGGGTTGCCAGAAGTTGAAGAAGAAGAACTAGAAATTGAAAAATTATGTGAAAAAATAATGAAGCAGTACTTCCCTAACTTGGGGAAGGAAATAGACTTACAGTTCCAGGAAGCACAGAAAGTTCCAAAAAAACTGGACCCTGGGAGAACTACACCAAGACACATTATAATCAAAATGTCAAAAATTAAGGATAAAGAGAGAATCTTAAAAGCAGCAAGAGAGAAGAGGAGGATTATGTACAAAGGGGTCCCAATAAGACTATCAGCTGATTTCTCCAAAGAAACTCTGCAGGCAAGAAGGGACTGGCAAAAAATATTCAAAGTAATGAAAAGTAAAAACCTACAACCACGAATACTCTATCTAGCTAAGCTGTCATTCAGAATAGAAGGGCAGAGAAAGTGCTTCCAGGACAAAGTAAAAAGTAAAACTAAAGGAGTTCATCAGATCCAAACCACTGTTATATGAAATGTTAAAGGGACTTGTTTAGGAGAAGGAGGATCAAAACTATGAACATTAAAATGAAAACTGTATCACAACCACCACCAAAAGAAGCTGGGGAACGGAAACAAAGGCAAACTAAGTAGGCAACGAGAGTAGAAAAAGAATTATAGATATGGGGAACATATTGGAGGGAGGTCAGCGGGGAAGGGTAAGAGGGGAAAGGGAGGGAGATGGTACAGGAATTAAGAAGTATAGTAGGAGCGAGTGGAGTAGACAGGAAGAGGTTGAGAAGAACTATATGCACAACCAATGGGCATGAACTAAGTGGGGGGGGACAGCTGGAGGAAGGGGTGTCACTGGGTGGAGGGGAACAAAAAGAAATGGAATTGAGACAACTGTAACAGCATAATCAATAAAGCATATTAAAAAAACAAAAAGGAATTCTGGTTCCTCCCTGGCTGGTATGGTACAGTGGATTTAACACTGGCCTGTGGGCCTAAGAGTTGCTGATTTGATTCCCTGTCAGGGCACATGCCTGGGTTGTGCGCCAGGTCCCCAGTTGGGGCATGTGAGAGGCAGCTGGTTGATGTTTCTCTCACACATCGATGTCTCTTTCCCTCTCTCTCTAAAAAATAAATAAAGTCTTAAAAAAAAATCTAGGTCCTCCATATCTTTGCCAGTACTTCCTATGTTCATTGTTTAATTTTAGCCGTATATGATGTGTAATAGTAGTATTTCCTTGTGATTTTAATTTGTATTTCCCTATCAACTAGTTATCTTTAACTTGTTTTCAAGTGCTTGTTTTCCATCTGTATCTATCATCTTTGGGAAAGTATCAGTTCAGATCTTTTGCCCATATTTTTATTGGGCCATTTATCTTTTTATTATTGAATTGTAGGAATTCTTCATATTTATAGGCTATGAATCCTTTTTGAGATTATATACATTTCAAATATTTTCTCCCTGTCTGTGGCTTTCCTTTCATTTTATTAATAAGGTCTTTTGTGAAGTTTTAAATTTTGATTAAGTCCAATTTAACTTTTTTTTTAAACCACTTTTATTTTTGAATTTTTAATTACGTTTAAATCCTTGAGGGGTACAGCATTACACAGGTTGTATGTACAATGGCCTCAGCAGGAAAGCTGCTTTGAAATTCGGCTCCAGCCATGCCACTGTTACCATGAGGACGAGTTACTGGTACTTTTCCCATGATTACTCTGTTTTTGTTTGGCTTGCCACCAGGTGTCACTGTGTTGTTCGTTGCCTGGCACATATAAACACATCTCTTGTGCAGATAGAAATCTCTTGAGTATAAACAACTTCAATTTTAAAAAGAGTTGTGCCCTCCCCTGGTAACTGACGCCACTTATAGCCAGCAGAAATGGCCTTGGACCACAACCTTACAGGCGTTGCCTCTTGCAAGTGCCCCTACTGGAGACTGAACCTGCAACCCAGGCATAGGTCCTGACTGGGAATTGAACCTGTGACCCTGAGCCTTGCATGACAACATCCAAGTAACTGAGCCACACTGGCTAGTCAGGGTCATATTTGTCATTTTAGAAGTCCTGTTCCCAGCAGGCTCCAAGATGGCAGAAAGAAAGGCTGGTGTTTTGCTTTGTTTTTGCTCTTAAGATATTTCTGCCTCACCCAAGATAACAAAAGAATTTTTTCCCGTGTTTTCTTGTAGATCCATTATCAGTTAATTTTTATATATGATATATGAGCATCAAGATTCATTTTTTCCCCTTGTGAATATCAAATTGTAACACCAGTTTTTATTTATTACTTATTACTTTGGTCTTCTTGCTTATCAACTATGGATGGCTTTTTCTCCTTTCAAATTCTAGTGCTGTTTTAAGATGTGTGCACTTGTAGCATTATATTTATCTGATGAGTTGATGCTATTATAATTATTTCTGCTCACACTCCTTTCATTGGAATGTATTTTGTCAATGTTAATATGTATAGCCACACTAGCCTTCTTTCATTTAGTCTTTGTATGGGTGATCTTTTTTCACCCTTTTATTTTAACTTCTTTCTTACTTTAAGTATAGAGTGTGTTTTTTTACATAAATTATTCAATTTGCGCTAAATGAAAAAAGTTCGCCCATTTTGCCTACCTCCCAACCGCAACCTCTGACAGCGACCAGTCTGTTCTCTGTATGAGCTTGGTTTTGGATTTCCTTTTTTCTGTTTGTTTTTTTTAAGATTCCAACAGGTGGGAGATCCTATGGTATTTGTCTTTCTCTAACTTATTTCACTTAATGTAATGCCCTTAAGGTCAATCCATGTTTACACAAATGGGAAAATTTCATTTTTTAATATATATTCCATTGTATATATACGCCACAATTTCTTTTTCCATTAATGGACACTTACATTGTTTCCATATCTTGGCTAGTATAAATAATGCTGCAATGAACATGGGGTGCATATATCTTTTCAAGTTAGTGTTTTCATTTTCTTTGGATAAATACCAGAAGTGGTATTGCTGGATTGTATGGTAGATCTGTTTTTAATTTTGAGAAACCACCAAACTGTTTTCCACAGTGGCTGCACCAGTCTGCATTCCCACCAACAGTGCACAAGGGATTCCCTTTTCTCCACATCCTCACCAGCACCTGTTATTTCTGTTATGTCTTTTTGGTAATAGCCATTCTGACAGGTGTGAAGTAATATCTAAAATTTTTTTTTCTTTTTTCATCTTTAAAATGTTTTTTTAAACAGCTTAAATATATGGGTTTTGCCATTTTAAAATCCAGGCTGTTTGCCTCTTACATGGTTTTTAATCCTTTAATGTAATTACTGGTGATGGTGGGTTAATTTAATCACATGGTACAGGGTTTTTATTCCCTTTTATTTATTTATTTAGCCCCCTTTTCAATTTGGTTGCCCTTATTTTAGGTGAATTGACTATTTTTAGTTTATGATTTTATCTCCTTTTGTGACTTTCTGTAATAGCTCTGTTGCCTTTTTAGTATTTGCTTATAGATTATAACGTACTCTGACTTATTACAGTCTCCCTTTACATGCTAGTTTACTGCTTCATGAACTAAGAATCATCATATTCATGTTTACCTTCCCCCTGCCCTTTGTGACCTTGTTTTCATATATCCACTTCTATACATGCTGAATACCCCATAATACATTATTGTTTTTGCTTGAACTAATCAATAGTTTTTAAGGAAAAGGGTGTGTGTGTGTGTGTGTATGAGAGAGAAAGGAAGTCTTATATTTGTTCCCTATTGGTATTTACACTCTGGTGCTCTACATTCCCTCACGCAGATATAAGCTTCCATCTGGTATTTCCCTTCAGCCTGAAGAACTTATTTTAATTATTTTTTTGAAGTGCAGATGTGTTAAAGACAGTGTCAGTTTATGTCTGTCCAAAAATGTATTTATTAATGTTTCTTTTAATGGAATTTTTTATTGGATATAAATATTATTTGTTTTTCCTTTTAGCAATGTTGAAAGTTCTATTGTCTTGTTTTATTGTTTCCATTAGAAATTAGCTGTAATTCTTATTTTGTTCTGTTTGAATATATGTGTATTCTTTTTGTACTTCAGAGTGTGTGTGTGTGTGTGTGTGTGTGTGTGTGTGTGTGTGTGTGTTTTATCCTGCCTGGGATTTGCTCAGCTTTTTGGATTTGTAGGTTGATTTCTTTTCATTAATTTGGAAAACTTTCATCATAATATTCAAATATTTTTCTATCTTTCCTTTTTTCACTTTTTGTTTCATTTTGGATATTTCTATTTTACTCAAATACATAGGTTTTTGTTGTTGTTTCCAGTCTGCTGTTATCTTTATTGAATCAAGTTATTTATTCTGATATCACACTTCTGTTTCAGTCTCTCATAGTTTCCATTTCTTTGCCAAATTCCTCATCTGTTTATGCATGTTCACCTTTTCTGCTCTGAATTCTTTTACATATGTATTATTTGTATTTTCAAGTCTTTGATAATTCTATCACCTTGTCTGTGGGTCTCCTTGTATTGACTTGCCTTATGGGTTAAAATTCTCTTCTCAGTGTCAGGGCAGCCTTGTTCTGAGAAATCACCAGACCTCTGTGGGAGCAGGCAACAGGTTTATTGAAGGAAAAGGGGGAGGGGGTGGTGGAGGGGAGAGGCAACTCCTGGACCAACTGAAGGGCCTATACAAGCAAGGGGGATGGGGAGCAAGGGAACGGGGAATGGGGACTCCAAGGCCTCCTCACGGGCCCATAAGAGTCCCACCCGCACTTCTGCAGGCACCTTTTTTATACTTGTCAACCACATATTTCAGTGAGGTGAGTTGCTTATTAACATATTCAGTAGGTCATTAGCATCTCATTGCTTCCCCCCCCCCCAAGTTAGTTAACAGATTGGGCTAAGCTCATTAACATATCCTCTGGGAACAGGCTAGGTTCGTTAGCATATCCTCTGGGAGCTCCAGCCACGGCCAGGTTGAGTAGCGCATATGAAAAGTCCAGGTGTATATTCTAGCTGCCTCCATGTTCTGACACTTTGCATAACAACTTAAAAATAAATTGTTCAACCGAAATTGTATGTTGAAGAAAGATAGACACTGAAGTAAATATTTACTCTTTAGAAGGGTATGCCAGTAGTGAGGAGGTATGAGTCCATTTAATTTGCAATTGAGCCGAGTGTGGTCTTTGTGGTATTTTTAGTTAGGTTAAGTTCCACACTTGCATTAGTGCCTTCATCCGAACTTTGAATCAAGCACTGATAATGTTACAGAGCCCCTGGGCTGCTCCAATTGAAACGGAACCCACGGGCTCTTTAGTCAGGGGCCCGATTGCCCACCGCCAAAATTATAACTCTCAATACCAGAGTTTGGTGAAAAGAAAAAGAATTGTTTATTTAATAGTTACATTGATCTAATTATTTGCGGATTTCTGCTGTTAAGTCTTATGTTCTTTAAAACACCCATAAACACATATCCTTGCCTCCCCCTACCAAACCAGGCTAGTTTTAGGAAAGTTAGAGATACCGTTTCCCTACTTCCCAAACACAGTTCAGCTTTACCAGTATCTGCCATTCATTCAGTTCTGATTGGGGAGACCTCGTCTGTGTTATCGGGTCCACCAGCTTTTAATCCAGAACCTCGTGGATTCTCAGCCTCCTTGTAAACTGCATAGTTAGTCATTTTGTAATCCACATGGTCATTCTGTTCCTTTTCAAAGCAGCAAGGTACGTCCCTTCCTTAAAACTGCATCGTCAAATTCACATGGTCAGCCTGTCCCCAGTTAAATTCACATGGTCCGACTCCTTAAAATGTCTGCCGCTTATTTTTAAATCCCTGACTACGTCCTCTGATGCAGTGGGTGTGGTAACCAGTTCTGACCATTGACAGAACCTCACGCAGGCTCTGTGTGCTTTTTCCATAACATCCCTGGTCCAAGACCCCTCCCATGTACCTGAGGCCTTGGATGCATTAAAGCCATTTTGCATAACCAAGACACTAGCCACCAGCCTCAGGCATCTTATTCTGAAAGCTGCTTCCTTCTCCCCATCGCCCAGCCGCAAACCGGGGTTTTTTTGGACACACCCGTTTCTGTAACAAGATTTCAGATATCTTGCCACGCTTTACAGGCTTGCTGCTGGTGTTGTGGGCCTTCAGATTTTCTTTTTCTCTGATTTATTCCTAGTACTCTGCAAAAAAGAAACAGTTTCCAAAGTGAGCTCTTAGATTTTAGAATGTGACTTGTATGTGGTCCTGACTCACTGTATTTTGTTTCCTTGCCCTAGGTATTCCTGGAGCGGAGAACCAGTTTTTTTGACCTGTCCTACATCAGAAGTCACTGAGCTCCCAGCCTGCAGCCACTGTGGAGCCCAAAGGATGTTTGAGTTTCAGCTCATGCCAGCACTAGTCAGCATGCTGAGAAGTGCTGATTCAGGTAGTAAACCCTTTATTAATTTGAGTTTGTGAGTTTCTGGCAGTAATTTGGAATTTTTTATTTTTTTTTTTAATTTTTTTTATTTAAAGTATATTTTATTGATTATATTGTTACAATAGTTCCAGTTTTTTCCCTTTTGCTCCCCTCTGCCCAGCACCCTCCCTCCCCCAACAACCCCCCCCCCAAGTCCACGCCCATGGGTTGTACATACAAGCTCTCCTGCCTCACCCTTTCATATATTCGTCTTCTTTTTTTAATAAATAATTAACTAGTTAATTATTTTAACAATAAAAAATAACAATCCCTCCCTCTCAGACTTAAGACCCTTTACAATCTTACGAAGGACAATGAGCGAAGGTCTCGTGCTCCTCTAGCTGCTTCAAGCTGGACATGGTCATCGTCCTGTTACAGAACCCCTGGGCTGCTCCAATTGAATACAAACCCACGGGCTCTTTAGTTAGGGGCCCGATTGCCCGCCGCCAAAATTATAACTTTCAATACCAGAGTTTAGTAAAAAGAAAAAGAATAGTTTATTTAACAGTTATATAGATTTAGTTATTTGCAGATTTCTGTTGTTAAGTCTTATGTTCTTTAAAACACCCATAAACACATATCCTTGCCTCCCCCGCCCCCTACCAAACCAGGCTAGTTTTAGAAAAGTTAGAGAAACCCTTTCCCTACTTTCCAAACACAGTTCAGCTTTACCAGTAGCTGCCAATCATTCAATCCTGATTGGGGAGACCTCGTCTGTGTTATGGGGTCCACCAGCTTTTAATCCAGAACCTCGTGGATTCTCAGCCTCCTTGTAAACTGTAGTTAGTCCTTTTGTAATCCGCACAGTCAGCCTCAGCCTCAGTCAAATGCACATAGTCAGTCTCAGCCTTAGTTAAATCCGCACAGTCAGCCCCAGTCTTAGTCAAATCCGAACAGTCAGCCTCAGCCTCAGTCAAATCCGCACAGTCAGCCCCAGCCTCAGTTAATCCGCACAGTCAGCCTGGCTAAAATGTCTGCCGCTTATTTTTAAATCCCTGACTATGTCCTCTGATGCAGTGGGTGCGGTAACCAGTTCTGACCATTCACAGAACCTCAGGCAGGCTTTGTGTGCTTTCTCCATACCATCCCCTGGTCCAAGTCCCCTCCCATCTACCTGAGGCTTTGAATGCATTAAAGCCATTTTGCATAAAAAAGACAGTAGCCACCAGCCTCAGGCATGTGGAGGCATTCTAAAAGCTGCTTCCTTCTCCCCATCGCCCAGCCACAAACTCTGGGGGATTTTGGACTCCCCTGTTTCTGTAACAGTCCCACCTACCCTTGGGTCCAGAAATCCCTAATAAGAGTGGGGGTGTGGAGGGGAGGGTGGCCTTCCAACATGGGGAAGGATCGTGCAGACTCCAGGTCAGTTGGCTGTCCATGGAATTACTTTTAAATGGAAGACTATTTCATTTTGTTCACTTATAAAATATAAGCATATTATAGAAAATTTGGGAAATTAAATTATTTTAAGGAAATTTATAATCCAACCAATCTAATGAATGCACCAACAACATTTTGGTTGATTTAAGGTATGCCATTTTCTGTCATTAAAATTATTTTCACCACATTACTACATCATAAAAACTTATTATTCTTTTAAAAATAGCTTTTACATGATTATAATTATCATTTGTAGTCTTTATTTCTAGAAACTTTTAGAAAAAAATTAAAAGTTTTTTATAATGAAAGTAGTACATTTTATGAAGCAAGATTCAAGCAGTGAACTATGTGCAGTGACAGTAGGCCTTCCTAATGTCATTTACTAGAGGAAAGTTTTTTTAAATAAGATTTTACTTATTTATTTTTAGAGAGAGGGGAAGGGAGGGAAAGGAAGAAAGGGAGAAAAACATCAATGTTTGGTTGCCTCTCACGTGCCCCCAACTGGGGACCTGGCCCACAACCCAGGCATGTGCCCCGACTGGGAATTGAACCAGCAACCTTTCGGTTCACAGGCCAGTGCCCAGTCCACTGAGCCCCACCAGCCAGGGCAAGAGGAAACTTTTTAATGATGAGTTTATTTTCCTGTACTTTCCCCTAAGCATATCTTATGTGTACACACACACACATAAATAAATACGCATGTAAAACAGATTTTTGAACAAAAATAGGCATACTATTTTATAGCCTCTGTTTCTTTCTCATATAACTGTGGATTTTTTTCCCATGTTAATATATTAGAATTTTTTGCATATAGTTTTATTGAGTTGTAATTGACATAAAACAAAACTGAGCAGTCCGCTAATATTGGTATATGTAGACACATGAAATCATCACTACCACAAAGTAATGAATGTGTTCATCACTCTCAGAAGTTTTCTCAAGCCCTGGTGTGAGAAATGCTCACAATAAAACACCGGGACACAGGACTTAAGCAGTTAAGCATGGCATTTGTTTGTTCACAGATTTGCAAGTCCGGGCACAGCCTAACAAAGGGCCCCGGAAGCTCCAGAGCAGGCTGCTTTTATCCTAACACAAGTAAACCCCCCTTTCCTCCCCCTCCCCTTCTCCATTTTTCCCTACTGGATTCTCCAGAGTTACAATCTAACATGATTGACTAAATCAACTAAGGGTCCTTATCTCGCTGACCATGCATAGTTCCTAGGTGATAAATATTCCATGATGGGTGCCCCTCACACTCTTAACTCTGACTGTTTATGTCTCCAGCCTCATTTCCTCTTGAAAGTTTTTTTAACCTGCTTACCACATTTTCCCAGCTTATAAATATTATGCCCTTTACACTCTCAGTTAACTCTGTTTCTCAGGTGATAAATATTTCTTAACTCTGACTACCTGTGTCTCTTAGCCCCTCTGTTTCTAAATTACAGTTGTTCAAGATTACATTTCTCTTTTGCTGCTAATCATTTTTTACAGGTTTGGGTGTCACTTTTATCTGTCCCTCACACTGGCTAGTGTGGCTAAATGGATTGAGCACTGCCCTGCGAACCAAGGGGTCGCCTGTTGATTCCCAGTCAGGGCACATGCCTGGGTTGCTGGCTGGGTCCCCCGTTGGGGGGCGCACAAGACGCAACCACACATTGCTGTTTCTCTCCCTCTCTTCCTCCTTTCCTTCCACCTCTCTAAAAATGAATAAATAAAATCTTTAAAAAAAATAGAAGCTTGCTCAAGCACTTTTGTGCCCTATTTCACCCCTTTTACTAACCCCTGGTTGCTTTTTCATTATAGATTAGTTGGCATTTTCTAGGAGTTTTTTAACAGAAGCATGTACTTTTTGTCCATGATTTTCACTAATAATTACTTTGAGGTACGTCTATGTTCCTGTATATCAGTAGATCACATCTTATTATTGCTGATCACTATTCTGTTTTATGGTACATCACAGTTTGTTTATTGATGGACTTTTTTAATGTGTTGTTTCCATTTGGGGCTGTTATAAATAAAGTTGCTTTGAACATTTGTGTACAGGTATTTATTTGGCTACAAGCTTTTATTAATCTTGGGTAAATATCTAGGAGTAAAATAGTTGGGTCATGTGTTAGGTATGTGTTTGATTTTTTTAATATGCTACTAAACTGTTCTCTAAAGTGGTTGTGCCCCTTATATGTCAACCAGCAGTGCATGTGAGTTGTACATTCTTGACACCACTCTGTATGGTCTTCTTAATTTTAGCCAGTTTCATAGGTGTGTTGTGATGTCTCATGGTTTTAATTCTATTTCTCTAATGGCTGATGATTTTGAGCATCTTTTCATACCACTGTATGTTTTCTTTGATGAAGCGCCTGTTCTAATCATTTGTCTCTTTAAAAATTGGGTTGTTTCTTTTCTTGTTGAAATTCTTTTTCTTTTGAATTTTTGAGAGTTTTGTACATATTCTTGATACAAGTCCTTTATCTGATCTTTATCCTCTTTCTATAATTAGCAAATATTTTTTCCAAGATTGTGGCTTGCCTTTTTTATTTGTTTTTTTAAAATAGACTATTCTTTTATTCATTTTATTTATTTTTAGACAGAGGGGAAGGGAAGGAGAAAGAGAGGGAGAGAAATATCAATATGTGGTTGCATCTTACACGCCCCCAACTGGGTACCTGATCCACAACCCAGGCATGGGCCCTGACTGGGAATCGAACCAGCGACACTTTAGTTCACAGGCCGGTGCTCAATCCACTGAGCCACACGAGCCAGGGCTTAGACTTAATTCTTTTAGAAGCTTTACATTAATATGGCACTTTCATTTAAATTAATGAACCAATGTCAATACATTATTATTAACTGAAGTCCGTGGTTTATTTAGATTTCCTTAGTTTTTACCTAATATCCAGTATCCCATCCAGGATGCCGCATCGCATTTAGTTGTTATGTCTTTTGCCTGTGATGGGTTTCATACTTTCTTCATTTTTGGTGACTAACAGTTTTGGGAAGTACTGGTCATTTAATTTGTAGGATGCCCCTCTATTGGAATTTGTCTGATGTTTTTGCTTGTGATTAGAATGGTTTTATGGATTATTGAGAGGAATATCACAGAAGTGCCATATTCTTCCTGTCACATAATCAAGGGTGCATGCTATCAACATGATTTATGACTATTGATGTTGGCCTTGATCACCTGGCTGAGGTAGTGTTTGTCAGGTTTTTCCACAGTGAAATCCCTTCTTTTTCTCCCCCTTTCATAATATACTAGGTTGTCTTTTCATTCTCTAATCTGTGTCCTTTCAAAAAGTAGGTTTAAAAAAGTTTTGGTTTTTTTTTTTTTTTTAAATTTTTTAAGGGAGAGAGAGGAAAGGAGGGAGAAGGAGAGGGAGAGAAACGTAGACATGAGAGACACACATTGATGAGTTGCCTCTTGTACATGCCCCAGCTGGGGACCAAACCCACAACTCAGGCGTGCGCCCTCACCAGGAATTGAACCTGTGGCCTTTTGCTTTGTGGGCTGCATGCCCAACCAACTGAACTACACTGGTCAGGGCTCAAAAAGTAGAAGTTTTTAACTTTAAAGGCCAGTTTATTATTATTTTACTTGTATGGATCATGCTCTTCATGTTCCCTCAAAAAAATATATGCCTAACCCAAGGATGCAAAGATTGTTTGCCAGGTTTTCTCCTAGTTTTATATTTTACAGTTAGATTTATATCCATTTTGAGTTAATTTTTATATATGGTGTGAGGTATGAGTCAAAGTTTATTCTCTTCATATGAATAATCAATTGTTTTCAGAAAAGCACCATTTATTGATAAGGCTGCCTTTTCTCTGCTGAATCATCTTTCAACTTTGTTGAAAATTGGTTTTCCATATATGTGTGAATTTATTTCTGCACTCTATAGTTAGCATTCTGTTCCATTAATCCGTTTTTCTATCTCAACACCACTGCCACACCTATCTTGATTACTGTAGCTTTATAATAAGACTTTTAATCTGGTAGTGTTAGTCTTCCAGCTTTATTTTTCCTTTTCAAAGATGTTTTTGACTCTTATGGTTCCTTTGCATTTCTATGTATATGTATTTTAGAATGTGATTGTCAGTTTCTTTAAAATAAAATGCTTTCTGGGATTTTTATTGGGATTACAGTTTGGAAAGAATTGATATCTTAACATTGTTGAGTCTTCCAACCCATGTGCATAGTCTCTCCATTTATTTGGTTTATCTTTAACTTCATATAGTAGTATCCTGTAGTTTTCATTTTATAATCTTGCACATTGTTTTTCTCTTTGTTTTTGCCCCCTAATATTTAATGCTTTTCTATGTTATTGTAAATGGTACCTTCACATTTTCAGTTACTGCCCAGGCTGATGTGGTTCAGTTGGTTGGAACGTTGTCCTGTAAATGGAAAGTGCATGGGTTCGGTTGCTGGTAAGGGCACATACCTAGGTAGCAGTTTCAGCCCTCAGTCAGGGTGTGTGCGAGAGGCAACTGATCAATATTTTCTACATTGATGTTTGTCTCTCTCCCCCTCCTTTCCCCTCTCTAAATTCAATAAGCATGTCCTCAGGTAAGGATTTAAAACAATTTTTGGTTTCCAATTTTGCTGCTACTATATCAAAATACAATTGATTTCTTTTTTAATTTTAAGTATATTTAATTGATTATGTTGTTACAGTAGTCCCAATTTTTTTTCCTTTGCTCCCCTCTGCCCAGTACCCCCCCTTCCCTCCAGCAATCCCACCCCCCCCTTAGTTTATGTCCATGGGTCGTGCATATAAGTTCTTTGGCTTCACCCTTTCCTATAATATTTTTAACTTCCCCCTGTCTATTTTGTACCAACCAATTATGCTTCTTAATCCCTGCGCCATTTCCCCATTTCTCCCCTTCCCCCTCCCAGCTGATAACCCTCCAAATGATCCCCATACCTATGATTCTGTTCCTGTTCTGGTTTGCTAGTTGAATTTTGTTTTTATTTGTTTCTTTCACTGACTCAATCCCTGCTGGTTTTTGCAGCCAGAAGTTGTGGGGCCTTATCTTTCTGGCATTGGAACCCTGGGCTGGGGGCCCTGGTTTGGGGCTGAGACTCCTTGCTCCCGAGATGTCCTGAGATTTTTATCTACCACATATGGATGTGGGACCATCCTTTTACATGTCTGTCCTCTCCTACCAGTCTGGATGAATGTGCTTTCTTTAATTCTGTAGTTGTCAACTTGATTTCCAACTTGATTTCTGATGGTTCTGAGTGATCATTGTTCCATATTTTAGTTGTAATTTTTTAAAAAGATTTTTATTTATTCATTTATTTTTAGAGATAGGAGAAGGGAAGGAGAAAGAGAGAAATATCAATGTGTGGTTGCCTCTCACACACCCCAACTGGGGACCTGGCCCACAACCACGGTTATACCCTGACTGGGAGTCGAACCGGTGACCCTTTGGTTTGCAGGCTGGCACTCAATCCACTGAGCCACACCAGCCAGGGCTATTCTTTGTTTTTAATGTATGTGTTTGCATCTGTATATTTTCCTCTTTGTAGTGTTTTCACTGCATCTGATAAGGGTTAGTATGTTGTTTTTGTTCTCCTTTGTCTTAAGGTATTATCTAATTTCCCTTGTGATGTCTTCTTTGACCTGTCTGTTGTTTAAACGTGTTTTTATTTACCATATTTTTCGCTCCATAAGATGCACTTTTTTCTCTCCAAAATTGGGGGGAAATGTCTGTGTGTCTTATGGAGCAAATATTGCGTCACAGACCGTGATGTGTATTACCTGACCTGTCATTGGTGGTGACAGCTTTTAGAAGAGGAAGCAGTGGGCCCATGTGAAAACCCCTAGGGATGCTTAAATGTTCCACTTTACTGCTGAATCTCAAGGTGTCTGCTCAGTTGCCTTCCGCCTCTGCCGGTTACCCGAGACCTGGGAGAGTGCAGAGAGCCGCCTACCACTCCCAGTTACAACTGCTGACCTGTTGAATCAGCTGAGGCTAATAACGGGTATGAGGCACAGTGCCAATTGCCTCTTGTCTTTGACTCTGGGTGCAGTCTTTGTCAGTAGAACCGCCTCCAATCACCAATAACTGTGTCTTAAGCTCTGCCAATCACAAGGGGCAAATGGATAGAGCTGAAGTAACATCTCGGCTGGCTACTGGCTCCGTTAGATGCTACAGCTGTCTTGTCTACCTCCATACTGTTTCCAGTGCACACCAGGTTTCTGTGTGAGGAGGCCAGCAATAACTGGGTGAGCAGCCATAAATGCTGAAGTTTATAGTATATAAAGGGAGTTATGGTGGAGTCACTACTGTAGTAGTAACACAGGCACTGAGGCAATTAAGGGGTATCACTAGCTGTAAGAGGCACTGGGGGTAGAACGCCAGAACCTGTAATGAGGATAGTGTTACTCTCAGTAACTGTTACAACTAGTGATACCTCTTAACTCCCTCAATGCATGTTATTAAAGACCCCCATAAATTCTGACACTAGCAATGATGAGTTCTTGGGGTTCCCAGAAAACTAGAAGAGTACTTGAACCTCGAAGTCTCTCCTCATTTGTTAATGACAGTGATGATGGATCTTAATTCTGCTGTTGACTGCTGTTCACTTTACGTGGTTGAAATATTATTCTATTATATTTTATTAGATATTTTAGTACACCATTTGGTTCAGAATATTTTTTTTTATTGTTTTCCTCCTCTAAATCTGGGTATGTCTTATGGTTAGGTGCCGTCTTATAGTGTGAAAAATATGGTAATTTCCACATATTTGTGAATTTTCCAGTTTTTCTTATGTTTCTGATTTCTAGTTTCATTTCACTATGATCAGAAAAGATACTTTGTATGAATTCAACCTTTGGCCTAAACAGATGGTGTACCCCAGAGAACGTTCCATGTGCATTTCAAAAGAGTGTGTATACTGCTGTTAGTTCTCATTGATTTATAGCATTATCAAATCCCCTGTTTCCTTATTGATCTTCTGTCTGGTTGTGGTATCCATGATTATGAGTGGGGTTATTGAAGTCAGATATTGTAATACTGTCTTTTCTCTGTTCAATACTCTCAATTTTTGCTTCATATATCTTGGGTCTTTGCAGATAGAAGCATATATGTTTATAATTATTATATCTTCTTTCCCTGTTGAACCTTTTATCAAACTGTAAGATCCTTCTCTGTCTCTTGTAACCCTTTTTTGATTTGATGTATATTTTGTCTCACAATAAATTGGTTACTATTTGCCTGGGATATTTTTTTCCTATCCCGTTGTTTTCATCCTCTTTGTGCCCCTGTATCCAAAGTCTCTAATAGTGTATACATGGTTCTTGTTTTTTCTCTTCAATCTGCCAGTGCAGTTTTTAAAATAGGAGAGTTTAACCCATTTACATTTCATGTCATTACTGATAAAGAAGTATTTACCTTTGCCATTTAGCTATTTATTTTCTCTGTATTTTATAATATTTTTGTTTGTCAGTTTCTTCTTTACTGCCCATTTTATATTTAGGTGATTTTTTTTGTAGTATACCATTTAAATTCCCTTCTTTCATTTTCTGAATTTTTTAGTTATTTACTTAGTGGTTGCTTTGGGGATTACAATTAACGTCTTAAAATTATAACAGTCTCGTTTGAATAATGCAGACTTTGTTTCAGTAGTATACACTCTGCTGCTCTATATATCCCTGATCCTCTTCCCTTTATAATGTTATTGTCACAGATTATATCTTTATACTTTGTATGTCTGTTAACATAGATTAGTAATTACTATTTTATGCATTTGCCTTTTAAATCACATAGGAAAAATAATTTACAAGCTAAACCAAAAGTATATAAAGCAGAGCTGGCTTTTATGAAGCTACTTTTGCTGGGTTTTTTAAAAAATTTTTCGTTACTGTCTAGTGTCTTTTAATTTCAACCTAAAGAATTCCTTTTAGCATTTCTAGTAATAATCTCCCTCAGCCTTTAAAAAATCTGATAATGCGTTCATTTTCCTTCATTTTTATGGATGGTTTTGCAGATATACAATTCTTAGTTTACACGCTTTTTCTTTCAGGACTTTAGATATATCATCCCACTGCTTCCTAGACGTCAGCTGTAAAATCTTTTTTAAAAATATATTTTATTTATTTTTAGAGGTGAAGAGAGGGAGAAAGAGGAAGAGAAACATTAATCAGTTGCTTCTTGTACTCACCCCTCCTAGGAACTGAACCTGCAACCCAGGCGTGTGCCCTGACTAGGAATAGAATTGGGGACCACTAAGTTTTGCAAAATGATGCACAACCAAGCCACACCGGTCAGGGCAACCAGCTGTTAATACTTACTGAGAACTGACAAGCTTAATGAGAATGTCTTTTATGTAACTAGTTACTTTCATTCTTGCTTCTTTCAAAATTATTTCTGTCTTTGAGGTTTAACATTTTGACTATAATGTGCCTGGTGTGGGGGGTCCCTTTCAGTTTTTCCTGCTTGAAGTTTGTTGAACTTCTTGGATGTGGGTTAGTAGCTAGCTGCTAAAGGAAACAAGGAAAATACCTGAAATTCACCAGGTTCTTAATCAGTTCTCCCCTGCCAGATGAAGTATTTGACTAGATTCCAGAGTTCCACAGTAATTGCTTCAGGTGGTTCTGCCAGCTCGGTGGCACTTCGGTGCAGAGTAAGATTGCAAGAGCTTCCTGTTCTGCCACCTTCCTTGACTACTCCCACAGTTGGTTTTTATACATTGACCTTAGGCCCTGCACAAAAGTTCTGTTGACATTTTTGTTCATAATTTCAGGTTTTAAACATAGACAATTATTCATTTGGGAATGAAGACAGTTTTACTTTTTCCTTTTCTTAGTTTTTTATTTTTTAAATTTTTTGCCTTATTTTACTGACTACAACCTCCAAAACAATGTTGAATATAAATAATGAGAGCAGACGTCCTTTTCATATTTCTGACCATAGGAGTTAAATAGTCAGTCTTTAATCATTAAGTAATATGTTAACTGTGGGTTTTTTGTAAATGGTCCTCATCGGGGTGAATAAGTTCCTGTCTATTCCTTTTTTTTATTTTTATTTTTGCATTCTTTTTAATAACTATGTATGTAAGTTTTATCTAAGTTATGCTGCCTAAAAGGTCTGTACAAGTTTATGTTGCTCTAATCCACATAGGAGAGTATTGGTTTCTTGTTATATTTGGCAGTATAAAATTTTGGAAAAGCTTTGTGAATATTGTTTTAAAAGGAGCCATTCCACTCCTAAGTATATACCCAAGAAAATTGAAAATGTACACACAAACACTCATATCAGGATTGTTCAAAATAGCCAAAAAGTGGAAGTAACTCAAATTTCCATCAGCTAATAAATACATAAACAAAATGTGGGATCTCTAATAAATATTATATAGCCACAAAAAGAAATGAAGTACTGCACATGGTACAACATAGTTGTGCCTTGAAAGCATTATGCTTAGTGAAAGAAGCCACACACAGAAGTCTACAAATTGTATGATTCCATTTATATGAAATGTCAAAAATAGACAAATCAATTGATGTAGAAAGTAGATTAATGGTTTCCAAATGCTAGGAGAAGGAGAGGACGGGGAGTGATTGCTAATGGGTATGCACGTGGACTATCTTTTAGGGTGATGAAAATGTTGTGGAATTAGATAGTGGAGGTGCTTGTATATCTCTGTAAATATACTAAAAAACACTGAATTAAAAAAATAATAAAAAACACTGAATGTACACTTTAAAATGGCTAATTTTATGGCATGTGAATTAGATTTCAATTAAGAAAACACCATTGAGCAGCTGCATAATCCCTTTGATGATTCCTACAAAGAAACAGGAAGAACCATTATGACAGCAAAGCCATAGTTAATTAGATTTAATGGAGGCAGTTAAGACAACTTATGTACTTTCATTCTTTAGAACATGTATTAATTTTGATAATTTATGTATTAATATTTATTTTATTTATTTTATCAAATACAGACTACCTCATGAATTTGTGTGTCATTCTTGCACAGGGTCCATGCTATTTTCTGTATTGTTCCAGTTTTAGTATATGTGCTGCCAAAGTGCACTTTATTAATATTTGAATACCACATGAGTCTTAAAATATACTTATTTTGTTTTTATGTTCAATTCATAATATAGGTAGATATGGAATCCTAAGCCATTGATAATTATTTTCCAGAATTTTAAAGATACTACCCCATTCTTTCAATGGCCAGTGCTATTTAAAAAGAGCAGTGCCGCCAGCCTAGACAGACACGCTGCGTCCAGCAGCGGTGGCAGCAGGCCAGAGGAAGGCACAGTCACACATTTTAAAAAGTACGGAGGGACACCTGGAGAGAGGTCCCAGCCCCAGACCAGCCTGTACAGCACACAGTTCCAGCACCAGGGAAAATAAAGCCTTAGAGCTTCTGACTGTGAAAACCAGTGGGGGTTGGGGTGGAGGAAGAAACTGCTGGTCTCTCAGCAGAGTCTGCTTGTTTAAAGGGCTCCCATGGTCCTAGAACATCCACAGACACACTCACACTGGGAACACAGCCTGGACAATAGCTAGAGAGGCTCCATTCTCATATAGAAGTGGGAGAAGTGCCCGGAAAAGGGATGGTGCTGAGTAAGCAGCGTTGTTCCCTCTCAGACCCCTCCCCCACATACAAAACCACAATGAGGTGAAACGGGTTGCCCAGTACTGATGAAAACCGAAGGCTCTGCCCCTTACAACATAACAGGTGCAACAGCTCTACCTAAGACAGAGGCAAACAAACACAGGAGCCTGTCAGGATGAGGAGACAGAAGTATGGCCCAAAAGGGAAAACAGATCAAGGTTCCAGTGGGAGAAGTAAGCAACAAGGAGATAGCCAACCCAACAGATGAGGAGATAGCCAACCTAACAGATGCAGAGTTCAAAACACTGGTGATAAAGATGCTCACAGGCTTGACAGATACGCTTGAGTATGGCATATGCATAAGGGAAGAAGAGAAAGCTATGCTAAGTGTAACAAAGGAAAATCCACACAAAACCAGTGGTGAAGAGAAGAAAACCAGTGTTCAAATTAATGATTTGGAATATAAGGAAGAAAGTCAGTTCAGAATGAGGAAACAAGAATTGAAAAAAATGAGAAGAGGCTTAGGAACCTCTGGGACAGCTTTAAACATGCCAACATCCGAATCATAGGGGGTGCCTGAAGGAGAAGAGGAAGAGCAAGAAATTGAAAGCTTATGTGAAAAAATAATGAAAGAAAACTTCCCAAATTTGACAAGGGAAATAGACATACAAATCCAAGAAGCACAGAGAGTCCCAAAGAAGCTAGATGCAAAGAGGACCACACCAAGGCACATCATAATTAAAATGCCAAAGTCTGAAGATAAAGAGAGACTCTTAAAAGCAGCAAGAGAAAAGAAGAGAGTTACCTACAAAGGAGTTTCCATAAGATTCACAGGGGAACAATTTTTAATATAACTCTTGTTGAGTTCTATTTTTCAGCTTCTTAGACTTAAATAGGCATGCCGATTTCAAAACTGCAGTTTTCTGCTGTCGTGTCAAGTTTTTCTCTACAGCTTATCCTAATGTGACCACTCTAGATTGGATCAAGCCTGGATCAAGGGAAGCACTAGTGCTCTCCTACTGGCTGAGAGCAATTTCCCCTCAAGTGGGGAGCGGTGGGGGACAACCTTGGAGACCAGTGACAGGTTCATACTTGTCTAGGCTATTCAGTTACACATGAGACAGTGTGGTGAGAGGTGGTGTGCCGCTCTATTTAGTCAGTCGTATTCCGAAGTGTAGTCTGAGTTCTTGTCTGTATACAAGGAGTTAGCAGAATTTATTTTTTTATTTACATACATACTTATTTTCTTCCTTCAGATCATGTCTGCCTCTGCTATTTCTCATCGTAAGTGCCTAAACAACCCTGATTCATTTTGTTATATCTGTGGCAGTTTCACCATTCCCAGTCAAAGGACAGACATCAGCGCATTTGTCAGACAAGCCTATTTGCATATTTTAAAGTAAAACTTGGTGATCAAGATAAGTCTGGGGCCCCTCACAAGGTGTGCAAGCAGTGTGTCAAGAGTTTATGGATGTGGTCGAAGGGAACAAGTGGTAAATTGCCATTTGGTATGCCTATGGTTTGGCAAGAGCCCAGAGATCATTCAAGTAACTGTTACTTTTGTGTAGAGAAAACATCAGGATATAACAAGAAAAATAAATGTAAAATAGAGTATCCTAGTCTACCACCATCTATATGCCCAGTGCCTCATTCAGCTGAAATCCCAGTGCCAGTTTTCATTGAACTACCCTCTTTTGAAAAACAGGAGTACATATGGTGAAGAACTAAGTGACAGTAACGATGAAGATTTTGAAGTTGAAGATGACTCGGTTTGTAAGGGATTTGATCAGCATGAGTTGAATGATTTGGCATGAGATTTGGGACTTCCAAAAAGGCTTCAGAACTCCTACCATCAAGACTGCACAAGAAAAACTTACTTGAAAATAGAGTGAAGGTATCCTACTTTATATCAAGAGAAAGTGCATTTCTGCAGTACTTTTGAAGTGGTGGTGGCTTTGTGTGTTGCCGTAACATACATGGTTTAATGGAGGAAGTGGGAATTCCAATCTATAACGCAACCGAATGGCGACTGCTCATCGATAGCTCAAAGCGGAGCTTGAAGTGTGTCCTCCACAATGGCAATTTATTTGGTGCAGTCCCAACTGGCCATTCAGTTTGTTTTCATGGAGAATATGAAGACAAAGTGAGTCACTGATCTGTTGCAATATCACAAGCACAATTGGATCACCTGTGTTAACCTTAAAATGGTCTGCTTCCTTCTTGGTCAGCAACGTGGATACACCAAGTATCCCTGTTTTCTGTGTATGTGGGACAGTAGAGCTCTTGAGAAGCATTGGGTGGAGTCAATTGGCTTCCAAGATCTGACCTCAAACGTGGTGATAGAAACATTCTACATGAGCCACTTGTTGACAGAAAGAACATTATTTTCCCACCTCTGCACATAAAACTGGGTCTCATGAAGCAATTTGTTAAAGCTTTGCCAACTGAAGGCGACTGTTTCAAGTATCTCATCTTGGCATTTCCTAGCCTGTCGTTGGAAAAGATAAAATACCTTCATATGTGTGTTTGATAGCAGAACTTGACTACTTGTATACAATTTGTCTTACAGTAAAAATATATAGCCTTTATATGAATAAAATAACTACATAAACCATATATTCAGGTAAATTTTTTCTTTATTTTCCTTTGTATTTACATTTTGTATAATTTTGGGGACAAAGGGAGGGTATTCCATACCTTAAGAAGTTGACGTGATAGAGAATAACTGGGGTCATTTTTGGATTCAGATGCCAAAAGTTAGTCAAAAACAAGTGTCAGATCTAACGCAACGAAAATTGTGTTCCCCAGTGAGCTATCAGCTGATATCTCCAAAGAAGCTTTGCAGTCAAGAAGGGACTGGCAAGAAGTGTTCAATGTGATGAAAAGCAAGGACCTACAACCAAAATTACTCTCTCCAGGAAAGCTGTCATTTAGAATGGAAGGGCAGGTAAAGTGCTTCCCAGACAAGGTAAAGCTAAAAGAGTTCATCACCACAAACTCATTATTATATGAAATGTCAAAGGGACTTGTTTAAGAAAAAGATCAAAACTATGAACATCAAAATGACAACAAACTCACAACTATCAACTGAATCTAAAAAATAAAAACAAAATTCAACTAGCAAACCAGAATAGGAACAGAATCATAGGTATGGGGATCATTTGGAGGGTTATCAGCTAGGAGGGCTAGGGGGAGAAATGGGGGAATGGTGCAAGGATTAAGAAGCATAATTGGTTGGTACAAAACCGACAGGGGAAAGTTAAGAATAATATAGGAAATGGTGTAGCCAAAGAACTTAAATGCATGACCCATGTACATGAACTAAGGGGAGTGGGGTTGCTGGAGGGAGGTGGGTACTGGGCGGAGAGGAGCAAAGGGAAAAAAATAATTGGGACTACTGTAATATTATAATAAGATATACTTAAAATAAAAAGAGCAGTGCCATCTGAGTATATTTCCTTGATATTTTGTATTTTGTGTATTTGGCTGAGTTATTTATTTATTTATTTTGGTTCTGCTTTTACGGAAACTTATGTTAGCCAAATGTTTGATTTCCTAATTTGGGTCTATATTTTTCTTTTTTCGTTGTCTGATTTTTGTTTTACTTTCTGGAACTTTTCCCCAACTTTGTCCTTTATTTACTTTTTAAAAATTATGGTAAAGTGGTATATTTACCATCTTAACTATTTCTAAGTACATAATCCAGTAATGTTAAGTTTATTCACATTGTTGTGCAACTAGAACTTTTACTTTGCAAAAGTAAAACTTTATATCCATTAATAACTCCCCATTTTCCCTCTCCCTAACCTCTGGGACACCCTTGTACTTTGTTTCTATGAATTTGACTACTTTAAAGATTTTTATTTGTTAATTTACTTATTTTTTGAGAGAAGAGAATGGAGGGAGAAAGAGAGGAAGAGAAACATTGCAAACCAGCATTTCAGTCCACTGAGCCACATCAGCCAGGGCTGAATTTGAATCAGATACCTCATATAAGTGGAATCATACAGTATTTGTCCTTTTGTGACTCCTTTATTTTACTAAGCGTGATATTCATCCATGTTGTATCATGTGTCAGAATCTTCTTCCTAAGACTGAATACTATTCTGTCATATGGATATACCATATTCTGTTGATAGACACTCGCTTTGCTTATACACTTTGCTTTTGTGATAGCACTACTGTGAACATGAGTGTATAAACATCTCTTCGAGATCCTGCTTTCATTTCTTTCGGACATACACGTATATACCTGGAAGTGGAATTGCTGGCTCATGTGATAGTTCTATTTTTTAAATTTCTTTAGGAACCACCAAACTATTTTCTGTAGTGTCTACACCATTTTATATTCCCAACCAACAATGCATGATGGTTCCAGTTTCTCCATATTCTCACCAACAGTTATTTTGTGGGTTTTTTTGCTAGTAAATATCCTAACAGGTGTGAAGTAGTGTCTCATTGCGGTTTTGATTTGCATTTCCCTGATTATTACTGATATTGAACATCTTGTCACATAACTGGCCTGTTAGCCATCTTCACATCACTTTAGGAGAAATGTTTACTCAAGTCCATTTTTAAGTCTGGTCATTTGTTATCTTTATTTGTTTTTTAGTTGCAGGAGTTCTTTATATGTTCTATTGTAGATAATAACCCCGTATCACATATGACTTGCAAATATTTTCTTCCATTTTGTAGATTGCTTTTTCATTGTTTGTGCCCTTTGATGCACATAAGTTTTTAATTTTTATAGTCTAATTTGTTTATTTTTACTGTTGTTGCCTGTGCTTTCGGTGTCATAACCAGGAAATCCTTGCCATATATAGGCTTACCTTAGAGATATTGTTTGTTTGGTTCCAAACCACCACAATAAAGCATATGTAATAAAGGAAGTCACATGAGTTTTTTGGTTTCCAAGTGTTTACACTGTATTGTAGTCTGGTAAGTGTGCAACAGCATTATGTCTAAAAAATGTACATACTTTAATTAAAAAATACTTTATTGCCCCAAAGTGCTAACCATCATCTGAGCCTTCAATTGAGTCCTAATCTTTATGCTGATGGAGGGTTTTACCTTCAATTTTTAAAAAACTCATTATCTGCAAAGCACAGTAAAGTCAAGCCCAATAAAAGGAGGTATGCCTGTGCCTGTATTTCTCTTTTAAAAAAGAAAGCACATAGTAGACAGTACATAGTAAAGTGCACTTTTTTTAAAAGTATATTTTATTGATTATGCTTCTACAGTTGTCCCAACTTTTTTTCCTTTGGTCCCCTTAGCCCAGTACCCCCCTTCCCTTCAGTAATTCCACCCCCCCTTAGTTCATGTCAATAGGTCGTACATATAAGTCCTTTGGCTTTACCCTTTCCTGTATTATTCTTCACTTCCCCGTCTATTTGTACCAACCAATTATGCTTCTTACTCCCTGCACCATTTCCCCATTTCTCCCCCTTTCCCCTCCCAGCTGATAACCCTCCAAATGATCCCCATACTTATGATTCTATTCCTATTCTGGTTTGCTTAGTTGAATTTTGTTTTTATTTTTTAGATTTAGTTGTTGATAGTTGTGAGTTTGTTGTCATTTCAGTGTTCATAGTTTTGATCTTCTTTTTCTTAAATAAGTCCCATTAACATTTCATATAATAATGGCTTGGTGATGATGAACTCCTTTAGCTTTCCCTTGTCTGGGAAGCACTTTATCTGCCCTTCCAATCTAAATGGTAGCTTTGCTGGATAGAGTAATATTGGTTGTAGGTCCTTGCTTTTCATCATGTTGAATACTTCTTGCCAGTCCCTTCTTGTCTGCAAAGTTTCTTTTGAGAAATCTACGAAGTTTCTTTTAAGCCCAAAGGCACCCCTTTGTAGGTAACTCTCTGCTTTTCTCTTGCTGTTCTTAAGATTCTCTCTTTATCTTGAACCTTTGGCGTTTTCATTATGATGTGTATTGGTGTGGTCCTCCTGGGGTCTAGCTTGTTTGGGACTCTGTGCTTCCTAGACTTGTATGTCTATTTCCTTCACCAAATTTGGAAAGTTCCTTTCATTATTTTTTCACATAAGCTTTCAATTTTTTGCTCTTCCTCTTCTCCTTCTGGCACCCCTATGATTCGGATGTTGCCGTGTTTAAAGTTGTCCCAGAGGTTCCTATGCTTCTTTTTTTTCAATTCTGGTTTCCTCATTCTGTACTGGTTGACTGTTTTTTTCTTCCTTCCATTCCAAATCATTGATTTTGAACCCCAGTTTCCTTCCCTTCATCATTGGTTTTGTGTGGAGTTTCCTTCATTTCATTTAGTATAACCTTCACTTCTTCCCTTATGCATTTGCCTTAAGCATATCTCTTAAGGCTGTTATCATCTTTATCACCAGTGTTTTGAACTCTGCATCTGTTAGGTTGGCTATCTCCTCATCTGTTAGTTTAGCTATCTCCTTGTCATTTAGTTCTCCCACTTGAACCTTGATCCGTTCTCTCTTTTGGGCCATACTTCTCTGTCTCCTCATCTTGACAGGCTCCTGTGTTTGTTTGCCTCTGTGTCTTAGGTAGCGCTGTCCCCCCTGTTACGTTGTAAGTGTACAGCTTGATGAATTTTTATATAGAGAGACTCTTAAAATCACCTCCCAGATTAAGAAAGGGAATGTTTCCAGTGTCCCAGAATGTGTCCTCTTTTCTGTATAAAGTCATTACTCTTCTCTTGTGTTCTCATATGAATTTGACTGTTCTGGAACTTCACACAAATGGAATCATACAGAGCAGTGATTTTCAGCTGGTGTGCTGCAAGAATTTTTAAAACATACGGTATTTGTCCTGGCTGGTGTGCCTCAGTGGATTGAGTGCCGGCCTGCAAACCAAAAGATCAATAGTTTGATTCCTAATCAGGGCACATGCCTGGGTTATGGGCCAGGTCTCCAGTTGGGGGTGTGCAGAAAGCAACCGATTATTTGTTACACATTTATGTTTCTGTCCCTCTCTTTCTCCCTTTCTTCTCCTCTTTCTAAAAATAAATAAGTAAAATCTTAAAAAAAAAAAAAAAAAAACACACACACACAATTAATGCAATATCTGGCTAATTAGTCAAATAAAAAAATGACAACAGCCAACACAATAGCTACCTGGTGTGAATGAATCAAAATTTATACCTTTTTTTTTTTTCTTTTCGAGATTGACAAAAAATAAATTTTTGGTGTGCCACAGGATTTTAGTAATTAGTTTATATGTACCATGAGATGAAAAAGATTGAAAATCACTGGTATAGTATATGATGGTTGAGTCTGGTTTCTTTTGTTTATTGTTATGTCTTTGTTAATTTTATCTTCTAACCCTTATCCTGAATTTTAGTCTAGCTGTTTTATTTTTATTTTTCAAAACTCCTTGTTCTTTGAAACCTTTTCTTACCACCTTTTACATTTTATGAATTTAGTATTTTCTTTTATATCTTTAAGTATTAGTCTGTTCTTTTTTTTTTAATTTTCACGTCTTTCCTGCATTGTCTGTTGCCTGCAGTTTGCCTTTTTTCTGTGTTTGTTTCAATCTCTGAATGTCATGTTGGAGATTTTTCTGTAAATGGTGAACTTTCATTATCAACAACATCAGTAAGCATCATTTCAGTCATTCTTGAAATAAATACAGATGGAAAGTTGGATGAATAGCATGAAAAATAAATTTCTAAAAACAAAAATTCAGTACATACTAATTAAAAATATTAGACTAAAACTATGCA
Source organism: Furipterus horrens (assembly GCF_987537825.1). Classification (NCBI taxonomy): domain Eukaryota; kingdom Metazoa; phylum Chordata; class Mammalia; order Chiroptera; family Furipteridae; genus Furipterus; species Furipterus horrens. Next base: position 35,002,149 of record NW_028327183.1, read on the forward strand.
AATTTAACATAAAGAAAATTAAGTGTAAGTGAAGCAATTGCTGGACTTCAGGTAATGAGTTCTTCACTCAAGAGGGAACGTGGCCCACAACCCAGGCATGTGCCCTGACTGGGAATTGAACGGGCGACCCTTTGGTTTGCAGGCCGGCACTCAATCCACTGAGCCACATGAATCAGGTACTTCTTGCCTTCTGTCAACTCCCATGGCTGGGCCTCACTGAGAAATACGTGTTTCTGAAAGTCCCTGAGATCTTTCACTTTTATATAGATATCTTTTGGTATTGAATGTTGCCATGTGGAAGTCTGAGGGTAGCCTATGTTCCCCCCCTTGTAATTAATTTTTATGCTGGGATACCTGTAGAGTTTTTATTCACGAAGTCCAGTCACTAAACCAGTTACCTCTTGCTGTCCTTTTGTCTATAATCTTTTTATCATGGAACCAGATGGGTTTTCAGACCAATTTATTTAGTTTTTCTTCTTTTTAATTTCTGGATTTCTTTTTTGTTGCATTTGTAGCTTTTCCATTGAAACTACTTGAGTTGCCTTAGTCACCTTTGTCCTCTGAAATACATATTAACATCTTTTTCCTTTACCTCTGCATTCATTGTGGTTCTCTCAACTCTTTCTGCTGATAATTAGGTTTCACCTGTCTTTGCAATTCCTTGTGGTTTCTGATACTTTTCATTAGATGTGTAATGGGGCTGTTTTTGCCTTCATACATTTCCTCTTTCTCCAACACCTCCCTCATCCAGCTGTGACAGGTCTCTGAGTTCAGGCTTCATGTACACTACTCAGATACTTGGTATTTTATTTCTTGCACTGCCTTTTCCCCTATCCTGGTGGTTACTAGTTCTGAGGCTCCAGCGTCTTCTTGCCCTCTATAAAATGCCTGTTGCACATTCTTGTTAGAAATTATTTCAAATACACCAGATTATTTCTCCCAAATCAGCTCTATTTCGGCCTCTTTTTTCTGTCTTTTATCATTTTATTTCCATTATTCTTGCTTATATGTTTTAAAGATTTTATTTATTTATTTTCAGAGATGGGAAGGGAGGGAGACAGAGAGGGAGAGAAACATTAGTTAGCTGCCTCTTGCACGCCCCAAACCAGGGACCTGGCCTGCAACCCAGGCACGTGCCCTGACTAGGAATCAAACCGGTGACCTTTTGGTTTATAGGCCGGCGCTCAGTCCACTGAGCCACGCCAGCCAGGGCTCTCTACCTACTTTTTTTTTTTTTAATATTTTTTTCCTTCACTGCTTCAGACTACTTACCCACCTCATCTTGTCCTATCTTCCTGTTTCGTTATTAGCAGGAGTTGTTGCTCATGTTTTCTTGGTACCATTCTTAATGGCTTCAGCCATTGGTAAATTTCTATAAAATCTTAGGATTTATTTTCTGTATTTTACCTGAATCCTTTCTTGAAAGTTGTGTGTTTTGTTAGAATGATATATTTTTCAGTGATTTTCATGTGAGATAGTCTTGATGAAACAGAAACCACAGGTGGAATTTTGCTGTTAAGTCCCACTCTCTTTGAAACACCCCCAAAGACACCGTCCTGCCTCCCCCTGCCAAACCAAACCAATTTCAGAACAGAAAAGTCAGAAGTACAGTTTCCCTCTAGGAAAAATAGAAGTGTGTGGCTTTGTATTTCCCAGACGCAGTTCAGCTTTACCAGCAGCTCCTAATCATCCGTATCTGATTGGGGAGGTTTTGCCTGTGTCGTGGTGTTTTTCAGCTCTTAATCCAGAACTGCATGGCACCTTTTTACCCACCTGACCACATGGCTCTCTCCTGCTTAATGACTGCTGCCTTATTTTTAAATCCCTGACTGTGGCCTGTGACGCAGTGATACCCACTGGCAGAATCTCACATAGGCCCCATGAGCTTTTTCGTCACCATTCTATGGTCAAAGCCCCTCCCCTCTCCTTGGTGCGTGGAATGGCCATAGCTATTTACATATTAAAAGACTAGAAATCTCTCAGGAAAATGGCTGTGCTCCACTGAGTCCCATCCCCAAAATTTTGGGGCTTCTGGCCACTCTTACATAAGACAGCTATAATGAAGACTTGTTTAGATTTGTTTTTATTTTTAAAGTATATTTTCCTGTTAAATCTGCTTTTTGTCATCAGTGGTCATTTACTGTAGGAAAGAGTGTGACTGTATCGTGACAAAGATAGTAAGCACTGTCTTTGCTTTACATCTTTTTTCAGCTTGTAAGATAAAATGACTACTTGTATTAACACCAGTTATCCTTATATTGAGACATCTTTCTCCTTTCTTTCTATTATCATCTAATTGTTCCAGGCTCTGTAATGAGTATTTAACATGAATTAGTTTATTTAATCTCCCTCACAACGATCTTATCATGATGAATAGAATCATTATAACAGAGTGGTGAGGTCACTTGCTCCAGGTGGTAGAGCTGCAATACCAACCTAAACAGTCTTGCTCCAGTGTCTGGACTTTATCCACTAAGCAAACTCAAATACTGAGTGTTTCTCATAACATTTTTGCTTTACTGGAATCCTGAATATGTTATATTTTTCAGATCTTTCTGTGGAATTTGGAACAATTCTAATTTACACATGTGAGAAGAGTTGCTGGCCTCAGAATCAGCAGACTCCCATGGAAGAATTTTGTATTGTACAAGAAGACCCAGATGAATTATTATTGATGTAGAATATTTCCCTTTATTTATATAAAGGAAAACAAATTTTAATGTCCAAATTTGTGTTTCTCCTCCATTTTGACTTACAAGTTATTCACTCTCATTTGTAAGCGTTGTCTCACTTTTAGGCACCATGCTGGGACTGAAGTGACATTCAGAACTTCCTGACTGTGGCCTCATCTACTCTTTCAGGGTCAGCGGCCTTTCTCCACAGTGGAAGCTTAGACTGATGGTCCTCTATAGCCCAGAGGTCAGGCATTCCGTGCACAGGCAGGCTGGTGGGCATCTAGGAGGGAGAGCAGCTGAAGAGCCATGGGCAGTGGTCAGCCTCTAATTACACCTGCTGCCGCTGCATCTCCCTGGACTCTGTTCCAGTCCCAGGATGCTGACAGATCAAGCCACTCCACCTGCTCCAGCTGCCTCAGGCTCCCATCCCGTGACACTAGCTGTTTATATCTGCCCATGTTCCGCCACCCCAGGCTCCCTGTCCTCATCCATTTTTACTGTGGACTAAAAAGGCCACATAGTAAACCTAACAAGCTCAGGGGAGTCCTACATGGCAGCCTTAAAAACTCAGGGACTGAAAGTAACCCCACAGGATGGTCTGAACATAAAACTTCCTAACTAAAAGTGAGACATGGTGGGTATTCATGTTCTAGGCCTTTAGCTTCCTTCACAAAGGTCACTCTTTACCTCAAGTGAGCCTGTCTGTTGTCTTTTTGCATCTAAAATAACATACCTTTGAAATCTGAGAGTAATCTTTTCCAGACCTCTTAAGGCACAATCTTGGCATCAGAGCTCCAGATCACAGAACCCCATAGCATCTCTGTGTGCTGTAAATGTTAATTATTAACTATCCTGTACCCACCAATCTAAAAGAAGTATGTTTATTTTTCCCCACTTCGTTTTCTCTCGACTCAATCTACCAGCAATGGATTTCATGTAACCCTTTTTATGTCTCCTCCCTTTATTCTGTGTATAAAGTAAGCTGCAAAAACTGCCATTCTCTGGAGCATTTGTTTAGTCTCTTGAGATTTTGCTTCCTGTTGTCAATTTAAACTCCTAAAAACTACAGGTTTGGATATCTCTTAAATTGACACTACCTTTTACTGAATTCTGGACATTGTCTTTCTATCTAGCCATCTACTTTTCCAGTTTCACCTTGATGAGGGAACTTTGTAGTTGCCAATTTTTTAGCTTTAGTAATATCGTTAATAGGCTTGGTGATTAATGCATGTAGAAAGCTATTGTCCCAGAAACTGGAATGTACAATCATACCTACCCTGGCTCCAGGAGACCTACAGCAATTCTCCCTTTGTGCCCCATGAGGACTGCAAGCAGTCAAGTTGGTATCTGAGCCATTGTGCTCCAGGGAGGGAACGTCCCCCGAGAAAGGTAATAACCAATCAGCCGATGAGAGGATGCTAGGAAAATCGCAGGACTGCAGCTTTTATCTGATTAACATTTTGTCCTGAATTCCAAACCCCTTACCTACCCTCTTCTTGTAAAAAAAGGTCAGCTTGAGATGAGATGTAAGATGGTCTTTTTGGATACATAGCCCGCTATCTTCTGAGATCGCTGGCTATCTGAATAAAGATTCAATTCTTGTCCCTACTTATTGGTTCTGGTAGTGACAGGCAGTACAGACATCAACTTTTCTGGTTTCATCCTCTTTCTATGCAGTTTTTGTTATTAACCCCTTCTGTTCTGCTACCCCTTCACAGCAGTATGAAAACATTCACACCAATTGTGTACAGACCTGCTCTCTGCCTGCATAGATAAGGAAACTGGGTATAAACAATTTGGTTTGCTACTCTGGTAAACAACACATGAGGCCCTGATTATCATGGGGTGGGGTTTGCCTGGTGAGTGTGTGTCTGGTTAGCACCCTACCTGATCCTGCCCCCTGGGCCACATGAGGGAAAGTGGCTGGCTGTGTACAAACTGAAGGTGCTGGTCAGTGAGGCTTCAGGCATGTTGGGTTTTGTAGGGGAGGAAAAATAATTTTCCCTTTTACCCTTCTAGATTCTTGGCTGAGACACGCCCAGTGTCGTGAAAGATTAAGAGCCCTGGCTGATATGGCTCAGTGGATGAGCGCTGGCCTGCAAACTGAAAAGTCGCTGGTTTGATTCCCAGTCAAGGCACATGCCTGGGCCACAGGCCAGGTCCTCAGTTGGGGGCATATGAGAAGCAACCAATAGGTGAATGTTTCTCTCCCTCTCTTTCTTCCTCCCTTCCCGTCTTTCTGAAAGTAAATATATAAAATCTTTTCAAGAAGACCAGAAATGTAAATATTAAAAATATAAATAAAAGATTAACAGAAGAAAAACAGATTTAATAACATGTATACCTCCTGTTTATATGGGAGAGACCCAGGAAAACTGAGTAACTTCCAGACATGGCCCAAGCCATCACCTTAAATATGTTCTTCAGCTAAATACAAGATACTGGGAGCTGAGGGATAGCCAGTTATGAGAGGTTATCAGGAACAGTAAACAAAAGGTAGAGTTAAGGCAGAAAGATAGAGTAAATAAGTCCGATATAAACCCACTTAAATGTAAAATTGCATATTGCTATGTAAAAACCTAGATCTAGAAAGGCCAGTGAAGGAGTAGGATAGGGATATGGTTGAGACTTTCAGCTTTTACCTCCTGTACTTACAACCTGTTTGAATTTGGTGGGCAAGTATTTTACACTTTACACATACACACACACACACATCCACAAAGAAAAACAAAGGCCTTTAGAGTTAGGTGCCCAGCCCAGCTTAGGCCCAAGGGAAGAAGTGGGAGACAGGAGAAAAGCTGAGGAAGGTGCTTCCTTTCACCAAATATCAAGAGAGAGAAGTAAGTTCAGCATCCTGTAAAGGGCCTCTGCTAGGTTTAGCTGCCAGGCTGGGGCCTTTGTGAGAGCCAGCCCGATAGTAGGAAAGGAACATCAGTAACCCACTGTGATTTTCTTAGCATCCTCTTTAACACTTCCTGCACCTTATGCATCAGAGCAACAGCCTCAGTATTCCTCACAAATCAGCTTGGTGTGTAGTAGGTGAACCAAGCAGTTGATGAGAAAGACTACAGAAGCCAAAAACATTTTTCTGTTTTCCATCTTTACCTTTTTTTAATTTTTTTATTGATTTGAGAGAGAGAGAGAAAGAGAGAGAGAAAAGCATCAGTTCATTCCACTTATTTATGTATTCATGGGTTGATTCTTATATGTGCCCTGACTGGGGATTGAACCCGCAAACTTGGCATATTGGGACAACACTCTAACCAACTAAGTTATTTGGCCAGGGCTAATAATTTTTTAATTAAATACATTTGTCATATAATATTGTGTAAATTTAAGTTTTATAATGTGTTGATTTGATAACACAGATTGTGGACATTGTTTATGATTGCCATTGTAGCGATATTTAGCACCCTTATCACATTACATAATTATGCTTTCTTGTCAGTGGTTGGATAATAATTTTTTCTGATTTTAAAATTAACATGTTCTTTAAGGAGCATCAGCATCTGGGAAATACACAAATCTTTAAAGAAGAGTGCTCGCTTCAGCAGCTCATATACTAAAATTGGAACAATATAGAACTTAGCCTGGCCCCTGACAAGGATGACATGCAAATTTGTGAAGTGTTCCATATTTTTAGCTAAGTGTTGGAAACAGCCCAAGTGCACATCAGTAGATGAGTAGATTAAAAAACTGTGGTACATTTATACAATGGAGTACTATGCAGCAGGAAGAAAAAGGAATTCCCACCCTGTGCAACAACATGGATGAAACTGTAGAGCATTATGCTAAGTGAAATAGGCCAGCAGGTGAAAGACTAATACCATGTGACCTCACTTATAACTGGACTCTAATGAACAAAATAAATGAGAAACAGAACCAGAGACATGGAAACATGGAACAGACTGATAGCTGTCAGAGGGGAAGAGGGAGGGTAGGGATGGTGAAAGGAAGGTGAAGGAACTAGTCAAGGAACATGTATGAATGATGCATGGACATGGACAACAGAGAGGAGACTGACTGTGGGAGAGGGTGGTGGGCTGGGTGGAGGGGGGGGCAAAAGGGAAAAAATGGGACAAATGTAATAAACAATAAATAAATAAATAAAAATTATCTAATTCTACCACATAGATACACAAAAATATTAACTATGGTTTTCTTATTTTTAATTGTCTAAGGTTCAGAAACAGCCAAAGTAAAACAAGTGAATTGCACTAGTAATTAGTAAAAGTTTATCATGCACACACTGAAAAGAGTTTGCAAACTGGGAACACTCAAACCAAAACATGGAATGAGGTTCAGATATATTGTAACAAAGCTTATAACAGTGATAAAGCAGTGTCTTCACAGTGATTGGTAATTAAACTGAATTATTGACTAAACTGGTTTTGTCTGCTCAGGGAACCTCCAAGACTGATCTCCATTTGCTTTTGATTTTAACAAATATATTTTTTGTTTTTGTTGCTACATAATGTAATCATACAAACGGTTTTGTATCTGTTTCCTTTGACATTGATAGCATTTCCCCCAACAGAACTTGCTCAGGACATAATTTGTATTGCTGCAAAGTAGTTCTTAAAAATATGCATCAAAAATACAAATTTTTGTCGTTTGTTTTTTCCAATTATTGTTCTTGTGATGAACCTTTCTATGGCTAAATTTATTTTTTTAGTCAGTGATAATTGCTGTAGGACGAATTCTTTGAATTGGAATGAATGAGTCAAAAGCTAGGCATAATTTTAGTTTTTGAGTCATATTTCCAAATTATCCTTGTTAAATAAAGGAGACAATAGGCCCAAAATGGAGTTGCTTAATGCTAAGCTCCACATCACCAAATTAGGTTATCTGCCTGATAAACCCGTCATCCTCTAAAGGAAAATGATTGCAATAACCGACCCACTTTTTTGCCTAGTATAACTTTCTTGTTCCCACTCCCTTCTGTCTATAAGTCTTATTTTGTACAGACCTTCGGAGTTCCTTTCTGTCTGCAAGATTGGGTGCTGCCTGATTTGAGTTGACTTTTGTTCAAATAAACTCTTAAAAGTTCTTAACATGCTTAAGAGCTTTGCTTTAGTTATGCTTGTTTTCCTATCCTTTAACAAGTGTTATACTTTTTTTGCCGTTTTAAAAAAAATATTTTTTCAACTACAGTTGACATACAATATATTAGTTTCAGGTATACAACATAGTGATCAGACATTTATACACCTTATGAAGTGATCCCCAATAAGTAGTAACTGCCTGGCACCACACATAGTATAATATTATTGGCTATAACCCCTATGCTGTACTTTATATCCTCATGACATTTTTGTAAGTACCAGTTTGTACTTCCTAATCTCTTCACATTTTTCACCCAGTTCCCCAACCCCCTTCCAACTTTTTGCTGGTTTAATAGCTAAAAATAATTTAAATACAATTTGGTATTTCTTTAAGTTTCAGTATGCTTATTGATTGTATTGTCCATATTCCTTATGAGTTCCTGTTTACGTCTTTTGCCTGTATGTTTTTTGCAGGGGGTGACATTTCATTTTCTTCTTTGTAAGAGCTTTTACACGTAGGGGCATCTGTTTTCTATCCTGTAAAGAAACAGCGGGCAGTTCAAACCCCAGGCTACAAGGTGACCTTAGGCTTCTTAAACTGGACAGTGGGTTTACGGATGTATGTAAAGAACAGGCCCAGCCCTGAACGGTGTGGCTCAGTGGGTTGAGCATCCTCGGGCAAGTGAAAGGTCGCCGGTTCACTTCTGGTGAGGGCACAGACCCGGGTTGTGGCGCCAGGTCCCAGTCCAGGGCATGCGAGAGGTAACCAATTGATATTTCTCTCTCTCTCTTGCTCCCTCCCTTGCCCTGTCTCTAAAAAATAAATTAATTAAAAAAATTTTTTTAATAAAATAGAAAGACCACGACCAGCTACAGCCCCAAGAGTGACAGGCCTCCCGCTCACAGTCCAGACGGAGCAAAGACAGCGCACTCACTACGCACTAGGCCGCTCGCACCTGGCGCCGACTGGGGGCCGCAGTGCGCAGAAACGGAAGCCAGGCCGCCCTTCCCCCATCCGCTTCCGGCCGCAGCTCAGTTCTCCCGCCTCCGCTTCTGTCGCGGCTCGTGGTGGTCCCGTCATGGCTCTGTCGCGGGGGCTGCCCCGGGAACTGGCTGAGGCCGTGGCCGGAGGCCGGGTGCTGGTGGTGGGCGCGGGGGGCATCGGCTGTGAGCTCCTCAAGAACCTCGTGCTCACCGGATTCACCCACATCGATCTGGTGAGGACCAGGCGTGCGCGCGGGCTGAATAGTGGGCCGTGGTGCCCTGGTCGGGTGGGCGGGAACGGAGTTGGGGTGCGACGTCGGGCCTAGAGGCCCCAGGATCCCGGCCGAACAGAGGAAGCGTCTCTGCGGGGACGGAGAGGGCCTCGCTGCTCCCTGGGCCTGCTCGGGACGCCGAGGAGGCCGCGGGCCCCGGGTCTTCCGGGCGCCCCGCGGCGGGACGTCCTCCGCCTCCAGGGTAGCGCCAATTTGTGGCGTCTCTGGGGTGTGGAAGCGGCCTCTTGTCTTCTCGCTGCACCGTAGTTCCTAGCTTTAATGGGACGGAGGAGGTGATTTAATTTCGAGTGCACGTTGTGACTGTTTAAATCAGAGTGAACTCAAAAATAATAATTCAGAGCTGAGGGTGGCGGTAATACTATCCAATTGAGCGCTTGTCCCGAGCCTGGCGAAGTCCTGAGGGGTTACTCGCTTTAGCGCATTTCATCTTCACTACCACTCTGGTTGCAAAAGCTGCTTTCATCACCTTTTGTTTTTAACAGATGAGGAGAAAAGTGAGATGCATTGGGGTCTGGTGATTTACCTTGGTTCACGAAGCAAGTGGCCGAACTCCTTTGGAGCTTGTGCTTTTTTCTGTTCTGGGTACAATAAGCGTGACTGTCAGTTGCTATTATCATGGATGATACACTCACTTATTTCATCAAAGATGTTGGTTAGGATCTTAACTTGTGTATTGGTTTACAGTGACTAATTTTAAATCAAGTTATTTCTATTAAAGTAAACTTTTTTGGAGATTAGAGATGTTGCCTGGAATTGGATATGAGTTCAAAATGTCTTAAGATGTAGTGGAAACATGAAATGAAAAAAAAAAAAAAAGAAATGGAGCGATGTCTGACTGAGCTAATAAGTGATTGGGGGGAAGAATGTACACATTTTTCCTTTGGCTTTTTATAGGGTTTTTCTTCCCATTCACTTTTGTACCGCAAATTCAGATATGGTTGTGCCTTACCCGATAATACTGATTCTTATTTAAAAACCATTTTGAAATAGACAAGATGGTGAATTTGGGCACCTCAAAATAAATGCTGATCCTTTTTTATTTAGTTTAATTTTTGTAGTACATCTCTGAATTCAATTTTTTGTAGTAAATTTTGAAAGTACAAATAAATTATTTAGGTGTTTATATGTTTTGATGATTCTCACAAATCATAACCAATACTATTAAGATGTTTCACAATTAGAACACTTAATTACTCTGCATATGAATTTATTGAAATAGAATGAAAATGACTATTTTTGCTTTTGAGAAGCAATTAGATAAGACTTAAAACATGACACTTAAAATCTTGTGTAGAAATTTTTCTTTACAGACCTCAGGAAATAATTGTAAATGAAATTGTGTATGTGTGATTTTTTAATTAAATTAGCAAAAATTAAATATATTTGCCAGGTATTATTTAAGAAAAAAAGCAGGGCACAGTTTAATATGTGGATTGAAAGATTTGATTGGTAGAGATGAATTTTATAATGTATTTTCAATATGGAAATGATTGATTGATTGATTGATTTTAGGGAGAGAGAGAGAGAGAAAAAACATTGACTTGTTGTTCCACTTATTTATACATTCACTGGTTGATTTCTTGTATGTGCCCTGGTCAAGGGATCAAACCTGAGACCTTGGCATACTGAGATGAGACTTGAACCAACTAGCTACCTGTCCGGGGCCAATATGGAATTTACTGACATACTTGCATGCTTCCTAAAAATATATTTTTTAAAGATTTTATTTATTTATTTTTAGAGAGAGGGGAGGGGAGGGAGAAAGGGAGAGAAACATCCATATGTAAGAGAAGCCTCTTACACGCTCCCAACTGGGGATCTGGCCTGCAACCCAAGCACGTGCCCTGACTGAGAATCAAACCAGCGACCTTTCTGCTGGTCAACCCACTGAGCCACCCAAGTCAGGGCAAGAAAAAAAAAAATTTTTTTTTCTGAAGTTGAATCTTCTTTGTTTGTTTGTTTTAAATGCAATATTTATGAAATAATCTCGGTATTGATCAAAAAGCATTTTTCTCCACTAATGTAACAAATAACAAGTTATTGGTTATGGATGCTGAAAATAGTGATATTGCTCAAACATACCAGAAAATTCGTGATTTATCTGGATTTTTTGTGTTTGTAGATTGATCTGGATACTATTGATGTCAGCAACCTTAACAGACAGTTTTTATTTCAAAAGAAACATGTTGGAAGATCAAAGGCCCAGGTAACTATATTTCTCATACCATTTCTATTCATTTATATTTCTGCTCTGATGGATCTTCTATTTATGATGTCAGATTAATTTGATATCTAGTAGGAAGGAGAACATGGGGAAGCGATCTCTTTAGCTGAGGGATTGTGGAGAATAAAAAGGATATGTGGAGTAAAGGACTAAAGATACCCTCCTTTTTTGGTCTACTGAGGAAATGGAAGTACTCTACCAAATCCTGTAAATGGTGTCCCTTGCTTATTTAAATTTATGGTGGTTTGCTTATGATGAACCTTGAGTTCCTACATTCCCTAGAGGTTGGCTGCTCCTATATTTGGGGGCAAGAGAAGCTACAGCTTCTGCCATCCCTTTTTATTTAAATTTTTTAACTTTATTTATTTTAGAGAGAGGGGAAGGAAGGGAGAAAGGGAGAGAAACACTGATGCGAGAGAGAAACATCAACTGGTTACCTTCTTTGCGTGCCTCAGCCAGGGACCTAACCTGCAACCCAGGCATGTGCCCTGACTGGGAATCCAACCAGCAACCTTTTGCTTTGCGGGACTACAGTATTCCCTAACTTATCACGGGTATTACTTTCCAGACTTCCCCACCCCCCGCAAAATAGGAATCTTACATTTATTCTACACTCTTAAACCTATGTAACTTTAACAACATATGTATATAGTACCACAAAACTCAGCGATATAGGGGAAAATCGATAAATAATTAAATATAATATTTTTTAAAATCCTGCGATACAGTGAGGCCGTGCTATAGAGAGGGACTACTGTACACCCAGCAAGCTGAGCCACAGCAGCCAGGGCTGTTGTCCCTTTTTAAAGGCAATAGCCTTCCCTGAGGTTCTAGCCACCCTGACCTTTCTTTAATTTCTTTTTATTTTCTTTATTGATTTAAAAATTTTTTGATTTATTTATTGTTTCTCTATTACAGTTGTCTCACATTTTCCCCCATTGCTCCCCCCCCCACCCCCCGCCAACCCCTTCTCTCACAGTCAGTCCCACCCCATTGTCCATGTCCATGGGTCATTTATACTAGTTTCTTGACTAGACTCTTCCCCTTTTCTTCCTTCCTTTTTTTAAAAAAGTTGAATAATTAATTTTTTGGGGGGGGTGACACCCGCTTCTGTAACAATACCCCCATCTCAGACTTAAGACCCTTTATAATCTCATAAAGGACAGTGGGCAAAGGTCTCAAGCTCCTCTAGCTGTTTCAAGCTGCACATGGTCGTTGTCCTACCTACCCTTGGGTTCAGAAATCCCTAAATAAGAGTGGGGGGTGGAGGGGAGCGTGGTCTTCCCACATAGGGAAGGACCTTGCAGACTCCAGGCCAGTTGGCTGTCCCCGGACAACGGTGTGCTTGGTTTAACAGGCTGACATCCTTATTGTATTCTGGGGGCAACAGATTTGGCAACAGGGTTAAAAGGCATCATTTAATCCATAACCACTAGATGACAAAAGGCAGGTATTAATTTTTCAATGTCCCACATTAAGAAAAAAAAAGCCGGCTTTGGAGGAAGGTGTACAAAGCACGTCACACTTGATTAAACCCTTTTTCCCACTATACTTAGTTTAGGCTGAGGGGAATATATTAGGTTTCCCCCCTCTCAGACCTCTGGGCCCTTTCTGTCCAAGCCATTAGGATAGAAAAGAGAAACCAGTTTTAAAGTGAGGCCCACAGACCACCCATACTTCACAAACCCAGCCACTTAGTTTAGCCAAAACTTTATTGATTTTTTTTTTTAAGAGAGGAGAAACATCAGCTTGTTCCACTTATCCATGCATTCATTGGTTGATTCTTTTATGTGTCCTGACTGAGGATTGAACCTCCCAACCTTGGTGTTGACAGTTCTTTAACCAACTAAACTACCTGGCCAGGGCTTTTAGTTCCTTGAATGTTCCACTTTGATTCAGGGACTTAAAACATCTTTTCTCTCTGCGTTTTTCCCTAGCCCTTTTGGCATACTCCCATGCTTTTCTTCATTAGGCTCTCTTCTCTAAGGGTACTGTCCTAAACCTTTTAGAATAAACCAGATCTTCCTCTCACAGCAACCTCTACTTTTTCTTTGTATCATTTCTCATAGTTTGTAGTTAGATTTATCTATATGGTTATTTGATTAATGTCACTTTTGCTCATCAAGTGCCTTCTTTATACAGATCTTGGTACATAGAAGATGCTCAGTATATATTTGTTGAATGAATGAATGACACTTTTGTGCTGTATTTTATATTTTTGCTGAAACTCGTTTTTCTTATGGAAGTGGGATGGCCCTCCTGTTATTTTGTCAATGTGTATATAGCTTAATTTTAATGAAATTTTGTCACATTTTAATACTATTTTAGTTTTTAATATGAATAAGATTAGGTTAAACAAGAGTATTGTTTGCCATAAATATATTTAAAATACAGATGGAAATGTTGTATTAATATAGTAAGTTAGTAATTTAGTGTTGCTTGTTTTTCCAGGTTGCCAAAGAAAGTGTACTGCAGTTTTACCCGAAAGCTAATATCATAGCCTACCATGACAGCATCATGAAGTACGCTCTAATTGTTGTGTTGCAAAATTGTTTGTTGTGAATTTTTAAAGTTGTAAAGTATAAGGTGTTTTTATTTGCCAGATGTATAAGCTTGACATCATTCTGCTTTTTAAAAATTAGTTTTCTAGAATAATTAGAATGTGATAGTTTGTGCCCACATAAGCTGAGTGGCATTCTTGTAATAGTCTATATATAGGAATTGAGTGATTTAGATAAGAGGTGAGATATTTTAATACTTTCAATAAATATGTTTCTTGGAAACTTAAAGGATCTTATATTCTTTTTTAAGTAAAAAAGATACTCTATGAAAAATCTTATGATTCAGATTTTTCTAAATTATTTGCTCTCATTCTGATTGATTTCAGCTGTCGTCTTTTTAAGTTTTAAAGGTTCCAAGATAATTCATTTTTAGGACTGTGACTTCTGTAATCTTAACACTGGGAATTGTGAAGGGGCAATAGTTTTGACAGTATATAAATAAGCTCTGATTTCAGTAAAGATAGAATAAATATATCATTTTGGATGTATTAGCACAGAGCCTCAATAATCCTTTACCTAGAGTAAATAGCTCATAAGTAAATGGTATTAAAAATAATGAGTTTTCATTTGAGGTCTGGAATTTGAGGAAGTCATATACTTTCTCAGGGAATTTGTATCTCCAGCTTATTTTTTATTCTCTGGATGTTTGCTCTACAATCATGCTTATACCCTATAACCCCCTTACCCTGTGTTGCTTTTTCCATGGTGCTAAAAGCAGGGACTCTTGGGGCCTGAACCCTGCCTGATCCTAACCATGTGAGGTGAAGCCAGAGGCCAGGCAGATCCTGGGAATGTGTTCTTTGTGTGTTCCCAGGCACTTGCTGCCCGGAGAAGGCCTGGTGGGGCTAGTGAAGTCATGCCATCTTTCTGCTAGTTGGAAATCTTCCTCTTGTGCCCTAGACAGACAACCAGAAAGGATGTGGAGCCACTCATAAGTTTTAGGGGGAAGTAATTTCTTTAAAATCTGCTTATGGTCAAATCTATATAAGTGGTAGAGACCCCTAATTCTTTTAGTTATTTTTGCACCATTATTACTGTCATATGCTTTTCAGGACCCTGTATTGTACTCTGAGGATCATGTGTAAGGCCAGTTCTTTTATTGACCGTTTTTTGTTTCGTTTTGCTTTGTAGCCCTGACTATAATGTGGAATTTTTTCGACAATTTATATTGGTTATGAATGCTTTGGATAACAGAGGTGAGATTATTTTAATACTTATAACTTCTAAGTATTTTCCTTCCCTCATAACAGGGCTGTTTATACATTCAGAATTAATTAAAATATTTCCTTATGAGTTAGAACTTACCCAAGACCAGTTCAGTCACACTTATGGGGTCATTTTTTCAAAGTTCCCCAGATGATTCCGTAAAGTGCAATCAGGGCTGAAAACCACTATTTTGAGAATGAAGCAACAGGATGCCAAAGTTAATACAGAAGCTGTGGCTCTTAAATTATATCTGATGTTAAGAGATATTTGATTGGATTCTATTAGAGGTACACGTTATGGACCAACTAAAACTTTTCATGGTATGAGGTGATATTTTTCAAGTATTGTGTAACCAGTCATTGTTAAAAAAATCTGTATGTCTGGAATGTGGGATAAAAATACTTAATATTCCTTGCCTGTAATTACTTCCACATGTAAAAGTACATCTGTCAAGTAAGTTTGTAGCAATATTGAGGCAGAAATACCAAAAGAAAAAAGATACAAAGTAGCATGAGAAAGGGTCAGAATGAATCTTTTAACTGGACTCATCTTTCACCTAACCTTAAATTACCTTAACAGTTGCAAGTTTATATTCCACATTCTCCTAAACATTCATGTATTACCTGATAATTGTAGCAAGTTAAGAACTCAGAACACATTGAGACAATGTTTTATTCAAGGTTCATAGAGTAGGCACAGCAATAGAAAAAGATGGCACTTTGGGAATTTAAAAATTACGTATAAAGGTAGGTGCTTTTCCTGGCTTAAATTTATGATACAAATTCCCTTTCTTTCAAATGGTGTTTTTTAAAAGATTTTATTTATATTTTTAGATAAAGGGGAAGGGGGAGAGAGAGGGAGAGATACATCAATGTGCAAGAGATACATTGATTGATTGCCTCTACCACACCTCCAACCGGAGACCCATCTGTAACCCAAGCATGTGCCCTGACTGGGATTTGAACCGAGAACCCTTTGTTTCACAGATCAGCATTCAATCCACTGAGCCACACCAGACAGGGCTATGACACAAATTCCTTACGTTTGAAATTATGCTAGTAAATGTTTCTTAAATGTCTGTAACAGTTGTATTACTGTGATCATAAGTGTAAGTAAATTCCATATAAAATACGAACAATAAGAAATAGTTTGAGAAAGTGTCATCCTAATTAAAGGTTAACTAATTTTTTTTTTCCCCCCATAAAGTCCTGCTAACTAGTATTTTTCTTCCAGCTGCCCGCAACCATGTTAATAGGATGTGTCTCGCCGCCGACGTCCCTCTTATTGAGAGTGGAACTGCTGGTTATCTTGGGCAAGTAACTACTATCAAAAAGGTAAATAACGTTTTTTAATATACTTTCCAAATACTTACTTGGGACCTCAAGGAGGAGAAGGAAAGACATATAAACTTTGAATTTATATGATATGGGTGGTTCAACATCCAGGACATAAGGAATTTTGTTCCCCTATAACACTTCGGATACCATAAAGGTACCCCAAAAGAGGATAGGCAGAATTCCTTTATCTCTGGCTTGTACGTTAAAATCTGCAGACTAGTAAGCATAATAAACTTGCCTTTTAAAATTCTTTGTAGACATGAGACACGTTGTGATATAGTTGATGCATGATAAACAGGGTTCTAAAAAGTACATTTTGGATAAAGAAGTCTAGAGAAAGCTAAGATGGCCTAGGTAAACAGCTTGCCCCCTCATACAACCACATCAAAATTAGAACTATACTAGAACAACCATTGTTCAAAACTCCCAGAAATTGAGCAGAATGGAAGTCCTACAGTTACGAAATTAAAGAAGAAACCACATTGAGACTGTAGGAGGGGTGGAGACATGGAACATGCTGGTCCCACACCCACGTGTGGTGTATAAAAATTGGGAGGGATATTTTGGGAGGGGTCCCAGCCCCACACCAGGCCTCCCAGCCCATGGTTTCAGTGCCAGGAAAATAAGTCCCCATAACTCATGGCTGTAAAAACCAGTGGGGAATTGAGACTGTAGAAGACAGACACTGCTAAATTCCCAGGCAGTTCCTCTTAAAGGGCCCATGCATGGACTATACAGACTTACTCTGAGCTTCAGCAATGGGCAACAGATCGAAAGACACCAGAGGCATATGAGAAGGGACTGAATTGTCTGGCATCAGGGCAAGAGCTGGAGGGCAACTTTCTTCTAGACAGAAATGCTGACAAGAGTCCATTGTTCCTTTCCTAAGCTCTCCCCCGACAGAGCTGGCAGGCAGATGCCATATCTGAGACTCCCACTCTGATGATTCCCTGAGGCTTCGCCCCACTGAACATTTGGGCCCACCCAAGCTGTTTCCATTGGCTTTTCCGTACAAATGGCTTGTCTTGGCTCATGCTTCAGATTTTCCTAAATCCTCTCAAACAAGCAACATACGGCCTCAGTGAGCCCCACTCCTCTTGCTAAGTGGCCAGCAGTAGCTGACCTTGGTTCACAGCTTGGCTTCACTTGGGCACCTCCAAACTCAGCACAAGTAGCAGCCATCTACAGATGACTTTGTAGCTTATGTTGTTGTTCCCAGACAGAACTCAGACAGTGGCTGACTTTTGGCTTGCACCTTCTGTGAGGCCCAGATCCAGCACACCTGGTGGACAACTATAGGCCATGTAGGAACACCACCAACCTACCACCTCAACAAGTGACACACTCAATTCAATGGGTGGACTCAACAGGTACCAGAGCCCTGCTGAAGTAAGTCCTGCTCTGTGGAGTGAGCCCCTGCACAACTGACCCTCCATGGCAGTCATAGGTTGGTGGCCAGTAGTCACAGCCAGTCCTTGAAGCTGATTGGCCTGGGTAAATCCCTCCCATTGACCTTCTAACAGCAATCAAGGGTCAACTACAAGAGGAGGGTGTACACAGCCCACTTGGGGGGCACACCTTAAGTACCTGGCTGGGGTGATAGGGGAGGCTGTGCCACTGGAAACATACTACATTAGAAGTCGTAGCAGCTCTACCTAATAACAGAAACAAACACAGGGAAGATGCCAAATTGAGGAGACAAACACACCCCAAATGAAAGAACAACAAAACTCCAGAAACAGCTAAACAAAATGGAGATGAGCAGCCAACTAGATACATAGTTCAAAACACTGGTTATAAGGATGCTGAATGAACTTAGGGGAAGAGCAGATGAACTCAGAACTTTAACAGCATTAAAAAGGACATGGAAACCATAAAGAACCAGTCAGAAATGAAGGATACATGAAAATAAAGAATAATTTACAGGGAATCAACAGAGTGGATGAAGCCAAGAATCAAATCAGTGATTTGGAATATAAGGAAGTGAAAAAAACACCTAATCAGAACGGCAAGAAGAAAAAATCCAGAAAAAGGATAGTTTAAGGAGCCTCTGGGACAACTTGAAGTGTATCAACATTCGCATCATGGGTGTGCCAGAAGGAGAGCAAGAAATTGGAAACCTACTTGAAAAAATGACAGAACACTTGCCTAACTTGGTGAAGGAAATACATACAAGTCCAGGAAGCATGGAGACCCAAACAAGATGAACCCAAAGAGGTCCACATGAAGACGCAGATAATTAAAATGCCAAACATTGAAGTCAAAGAGAGAATCTTAAAAACAGCAAGAGAAAAGCAGTTAGTTACCTACAAGGGAGTTCCCGTAAGGCTGTCAGCTGATTTCTCAAAAGAAACTTTGCAGGCAAGAAGGGACTGGCAAGAAATATTCCAAGTGATGAAAAGCAAGGACCTACAACCAAGAGTACTCTATCCAGCAAAGTTATCATTTAGAATCAAAGGAAAGATTAAGAGCTTCTCAGACAAGAAAAACCTTTCTAAAGGAGTTCATTGTCATAAAACCAGTATTATATGAAATGTCTTTAAGAAAAAGGAGATCAAAAATATTAACAGTAAAATGGCAATAAATACATAGCTATCAGCAATTGAATCTGAAATGATAAATGAACAAGCCAAAAAGGAACATAGTTATAGATAACAGAATGTTTTGATGGTTGCCAGATTGGAGGGGGGTCAGGGAGACAGACAAAAATGGTGAAGGGATTAAGAAGTAAAAATTGAATGTTACAGAATAGCCATGGGGATGTAAAAGGACAGCATAGGGAATATAGTAGCCAAAGAACATATATGCCTGAGCCATGGACATAGACAACAGTGTGAGGATTGCCTGATGGAGTAGGGAGTGGGTGGAGTGTGGCAAAGGGGGGAAAATTGGAACAACTGGAATAGCATAAACAATAAAATTAATCTTAAAAAAGTCTAGATATATAGACATGAAGAATATGTTGAAAAATATTTTTGGTGTATTTGAATTTTCCCAAATGTTTAGATAGAACTAGAGCATAATAGAGCAAGTATCTGTGTACTCTACACTAATTTATAAAATTTTAGGATTATGATTCATTTGCTGTTAACATCATTTTTCTTCTAATTCTTTCAAGAAACTAAAATACATTTGAAAAATGCTATTTACAGATTCTGGAACCAAAAGGAATTACACTGTACTTGAAATTTGCTGCTTTTGTTCATTATTTGGCAGTTTACCCGTCTTGAAAATTTTGACTCTACTTTTTTTATAACTGTCAAAACTACTTTTGGAAGATAATTTAGGATTATTTTACGAAGGCATGTGAATATCAAAGTGTGTTAAGTTTCATTAAATCAGTGGAGGCCTTCAGGATCTGTTGATAGCTTAAGGCAGCTGTTCTCTTTCTCCACTGTGATTGAGAAATGACTGCTTGCCATATGACTGCCTCTAAAAAAAGCCTTTTTGGAAGGACCCCAGAAATGGTATTATGGAGAAAGCCCTGAATCTGCTATAGTTTATATTGAAACAATATTTATAGGTTTTGGTTCTAATTTAACCCTTAGTAGAAATATAATTTTCATAACCATGATTCTGAGATACTAGTATGTATTAAGACTGAGACAGAATGGCTAAGAAGAAAGAAAAATACTCATTTGATGGTTTTGAAAAATTGTCTCAGGTGCTGTAGACTTCTAAGGATTTCTTATAGTGTAACTTGAAAGGTAACCCTCAGCAAAATGAAGACTATTTGGTTTGTTACTACCTAGTATTTTTCCATGTATCTAGATGCTCTTGAAACTAATTACTTTTAGTTAATTTTTACGAGAATAAGGTAAGGCTGTGAATAATACTTAAATAACTGAGTTTTACGACTTTGAGATAGATGTGGTTGGAAAGCTGTTTGTCTTTCTAGTAGTTTTTCTTTGGTGTGATTAAAATAAACTTCTTGTATTTGATATTAAGGTTTGGTAATTTGTATCTGACTGGTATAAGTGGTGTTCACTGGGCTACTAGTCAGAGGAGTCCTGGCTTAGCCTTTGCTGCGAGTATGGTTGATTCAATTAGCTTTTATATTATAGTTCCTTCTCAGTAAAGTTAGGATTTTGGAATCACTAACGTTTTAAAAGTTCCTTTACAGTATACAACCCAGTTGGAATGAAGATGAATGAATGAAATGTTGATGATATTATCTTACTGAGAAACTATCCTCATGGGGTAAATTTTCTTCCCTCACATTCTGACTTTGCAGGGTGTGACTGAGTGTTATGAATGTCATCCCAAACCAACTCAGAGAACTTTTCCTGGCTGTACAATTCGTAACACACCTTCAGAACCTATTCATTGCATCGTTTGGGCAAAGTATTTGTTCAAGTAAGAGTACATATATTTCTGGGCATATTTTTAGTACTGGTGATAGAAAATGAGGTCATTTTTATTATTTAAAGTTTTGGAGAGATTGTACTTAACGGTGAATGTTATTTTAAATATGAAGGGACACTTCAGTAGCTTTCTTGTGAGAGTGCTTGAATTAAATTAAGTTCAGCCAACATTTATTGCATGCCTGTTGTGTTCAGTGAACTATTTAGGAAGCTCAGTGTGATATTGGAGACAGGCATGTAACTAAATGAATATAAATATATATTTTGGGGATATAAAGACATTTAAAATAACTTCACAGATTACAAAAATAAACAAGGTAAAAATATTTTGTAATGATAGTAAAAATACTGCATGTGAAACTGGTAGGTTGCTTTTATTTTATTTCATTTTTTTTTTAAGATTTTATTTATTTTCAGAGAGGGGATAGGAAGGAGAAAGGGAGAGAAACATCAGTGTACAAGAGATACATTGATTGGTTTCCTCTCGCATGCCCCCAACAGGGGAACTGGTCTGCAACCCAGGCATGTGCTCTGACTGGAAATCCAACTGGTGACCTTTTGGTCCACAGGCCGGCACTCAAACCACTGAGCCACACCAGCCAGGGCTGTAGGTTGCTTTCAATGTGGTAGTTGGAAGAAAAGTCATATGCTTGCGTACATGGAGAAAGGGGAGCATTAATGAGCTAACTCATTAGAAAAGAACCACGAAATAATAAACTCAATAAAATTAGAAGGAAGGATATAATTGAGCTAAGAGCAAAAAGAAAAAATACTGGCAATTTTGATTATGAAGAGGAGAGATAAATAAATAAATGGGGACTGTAATCTCAGCACAGAATAGAAACAATAAAAAAATACCGTGTCAGTATATTTAAAATTGTAGTCATCTGGATAATTTTTTTTTTTAATTACAAAACCAGCTCAAAAAACAAAGTCCAAATAGTGTTAAGTACTATGCCTTAGAGAAATTTAATCAGTTGTTTCAATTCTGGAAATGTGGCAAATCTCTGTAAGTTTACAGATGATTTCCACTAAATTTGCAAGGAATATATCATTCTAATCTTAGGTAAACTTCCAGAGAAACTTTTGAAAATTGAATACTTAGTTCATGTTATGGGGCTATCTTATCTTTGATAGCAAAAGCAGTTAAGGTCATTATGGGATTAAAGGAGTATTATAAAACATTCTCATTCATAAATGTAGATGCAAAAATCTTGCACAAAATGTTAACATATAAATCTAGGCTTGCAAGTTTTATTTATTCCAGTAGTGCAAGCATGTTTTAACACTAGAAAAATCTATTTCATTCACTTTGTTAAGAAATTAAAGAGAAACTATATAATCTTCATAGATGTAGAAAAGGCATCTGGTAAAACTTAGCATATACGTTTTTATGAAAAAAAAATCAGTAAAATAAGATTTGATCAAAAGATATCATTTAGAAACCTACCACAGTGGTTTTGTTTTGAAAAAGGTTTAATATAAATGCACTCAGAAAAGTACGTGTATAATGGTATAAATGATGAAATTTTACAAAAAGCACACTTGCATGCTTTATTTATTTAGCAAACTTTTTTCAGTAGACTTTGTTTTTAGAATAGCTTTAGATTTATAGAAAAACTGAGAAAATGGTGCACAGTTCCCACACTCAGTTCCCTCTAGTATTAACATCTTATATTAGTATGATACATGTGTAGCAGTTAATGAACCAATATGATGCCTTATTTATTAACTAAAGTCATAGTTTATTTAAATTTCCTTAGTTTTCACCTAATGTCCTTTTTCTTTTCCAGGATACCACATTACGTTGAGTTGTCATGTCTTCTTAGCCCCCTACTCATCCCCACTTTGGTTATGACAGTTTCTCAGACTTTCCCTGTTCTTGATAGTTTTTAGGGGTCCTGGTCAGATATTTTGTAGGATGCCTCTTGTTGGAATTGGTCAGATTTTTTTTCTCTCATAATAATAATACTGTGGTTATAGGTTATTGGCACGAAGACACAGAGGTAGATTTGCCATTTTCGTCACATATGCAGGATACCTGTTATTGACATAAGTACTGTTTAAAGTTGGCCTTGATCAGTTAATGTTTGTCACATTTCTCCACTATAAAGTTACTGTCCCCCATTTACTCTACTGCTTGCTTTGAAAGGAAGTTCTTTTGTGTAGACCAAACCTAAGGAATGGGGAGTTATGTTCCACCTCCTTGAAGACAGTTATCCATGTAAATTATTTGGAGTTTTGCCTGGAAGATTTATCTCTTCTCACCATTAAAAAAATTTTTTTTTAATTATTTATTTTAGAGAGAGGAAGGGAGAGAAACATCGATCTGTTGTTCCACTTATTTATGCCTTCATTAGTGGTTTCTTGTGTGTGCCCTCACCAGGGATTGGACCTGTAACCTTGGCATATCTGGACAACACTCTTAACCAGTCGATCTACCTGGCCAGGGCCTTCTCACCATCTGTTTACTCAGTCTTTTTATCTCAATAAGGACTCACTGATATTGAATATATTTTTTACTTTGGGTTATAATCCAATACTATATTTTTTGCTCAAATTGTTCCAGCATTGGCTATAAAGAGCTCTTTCAGTTGGCTCTGTTCTTTGACATGCCACCTTTAATGTCTTAGGGATTGTTTGTTTGTTTGTTTGTTTTAGTAATTCCTTACTTTCTGGTACTACAGGATATTCCAGGCTCACCTTGTATATATAATATTTCCTGCCCCAGTCCTAGAACACATTTCTCCAAGGAGCGCTGCGCTGGTTCCTTTTATTGAAGGAATGGTATTAGACACCAAGATCTGAGTGCTTAGGTATTCTACTGGAGTGTTGATTCTTTTAGCTGACAGATCAAAAAATACATTTACTAATCTGTATTTTTTTCTGCGTACAAATCTGTAAGTATTTCTGTGTCTAAACATCCTTACCTATATTAAGCTAAACATGAGTTCATACTGTCTCTAACTCTAATCCATTACTACATGGATCATTCTAGCTCCTTACCTACCCTTGCTTGTCTGTAAACTCCCACTCCAAAAGTCCAAAACCTAGCTCCAGCTATTTGCCATCCATATACTTAAAACAATAATTATTTTTAATGATAAAAATTTTAAAGCACTTTTTTTGATCATGGACAATATGAGGATGCTCATTAGTGCTACTTAAGAAAAAATATTTATTTTTAATATTTATTTTTAGATAGAGGGGAAAAGAGAGAGAGAGAGGAAGAGAAACATCAATATGTGGTTTCCTCTCACATGCCCTCAACCCAGGTATTGTCACCTGACTGGGAATCAAACCTGCGACCCTTTGGTTCATAGGCTTGTGCTCAATCCACTGAGCCACACCAGCCAGGGCTATTTACTTATTTTTAGAGATAGGCGAAGGGAGGGAGAAAGAGGGAGAAAAACATTGATTGGTTGCCTCTCTCATGCCCTCATCTGGACCCAGCCTGTAACCCAGTCATGTGCCCCACCTGGGAAATGAGCCTGTGACCCTTGAATCTTCCAGACAACACCCAACCCACAGAGCCACCCCAGTCAGGGCAGTGCTACTTCTATTTGGTGTTGTACTGAAGTTCCTAGCCAGCATAATAAACAAGAAAAAGAAAATACAGGTTTAAGATTTGGGAAATGAAGAAATAAAACTGTTGCAGTTTGCATATATGTAACCTACATAAAAAACTCCAAAGAATTAACAGACAAATTATAGAAATAGTGGCAGTTCAACAACATGGTCAACTAGAAGATTATTAAAAATTAATTGCATTTCTAATCACATCAGGCAAGTAGAAAGTATAATATAAAAGTAGTTAAATCACTATAAAAGCATATAACTAACTATAAAAGATAACTAAATGTGAAGCACCGAAAAGTATGAATTACCTGAGAATAAATCTTAAGGATATACAAGCTCGATATAGAAAGTTAGTGACTATTAGAGCATAAGAAGCACCAACTAAAGAGTGTTTGTGGATTGTAAATTCCAATATTGTCAGTATGTCTCCAAATTGATCTATAGATTCAATACAGTCCTAACTAAACATCTCATCAGGGATTTTATTGGAACTTGTTCAGCTGATTCTAAAATTTATATGGAAGAATAAGGCCTAAGAGGAGCCAAAACATTCCTGGAGAATAATAATTTAAGATTACTTGCTCTAACAGATGTCATGATTTAATATAAGCTAAAAATAATTTAGGTGTTGCTGGTGCGCAGGGGTAGAAGAACAACTGTGGGACAATGTAGAGATCATAGCCAAGGTTGCATACTGGGTCCCAGATGAAAAAATTGATTGATTAAAAGGTAAATTAGTTTATTATCAGTGTGGGAAAATTTATATAATCTACTTCAAACTATATATAGGAATTAAGTACAGAATAAGTAATTATGAAAGACAAAAATTAAAATATTTCTAACATAGGAGGAAATCTTTATCCTCAGGGTTAGGGAACAGTTTCTCAGAACACAAAAGTGCCAACCATAAAAGAAAGGGTTGATACATTCAAATCCATGAAATATCATTAAGTAACATTAAATGATGTACAATTGATAAACCACTATATGTGGAAAATATTTGCAACATAGAAGCAACTAAAAATTGATTTGTAATATACTGTAATCAATGAATCTTGTGAAATATACTAGGAGATTTGAGGGTGTGTGTGTGTGTGTGTGGTTTTTTTGGATTCCTTTAAGGTAACTTTCTCATATGTCATGTGCTTGAGGAGAGGGTGGAAAATTATATTACCATAACTGTGATTAATTAAACAGCTTTTAGGATAACCTAACAAAAGAATTTTGGCTTACTACTTTTATATTGTTTCTTAAGATGATTCTGTAGTGCCCTGGTGGGTGTTGTTCAGTGGATTGAGTGCTGGGCTGTGAACCAAAAAGTCACCGGTTCGATTCCTGGTCAGGGCACATGCCTGGGTTGCAGGCCAGGTAACCTGTTGGGGGAGTGCTAGAGGCATCCCATTGATATGCAACATTGATATTTATTTCCTACTTCCTCCCTTCCCCTCTTTCTAAAAATAAAGAAATGCAGTCTTTTTTTAAAAAGACTCTTCAGTGGTAGTGATACATATTACCATGAAAAAGTCTTATTCGCTGCTGAGTTTCCCTGCACCTAGAGCAGTACCTGGTACTTAGCAGGTGTGTGATAATATTTGTTGAATGGTAGCTGCAAGTGTAATTCACAAACATTACTCTGGCATTAGATTGTTATCCAAGTTAGGATGTAAAAGCTGCTCACCTGTCCCTTGATCAGAGATTTTTAACACAAATTTGTAGAACCTAGATGATAGGAATGAATACAGGTCCACTAAAATTTAGCTTTGCCTGTGTTGCAGTTAAAATTAGGATGCAAACTATCAACAAATGAGTTTGATATTTTTAAGTTTATGGAGTATTATTTATCAGTTGTTCTCATCCTTATTAAAGATTTGGGTTATTCTAAATGAGCTGTTAGTGAGGAAAGTTGGAAAAGTAAACATTTGTTCAGCATGTTTTGTTTTACATAAATATTTACTACTTTTAAATTACAGCCAGTTGTTTGGGGAAGAAGATGCTGATCAAGAAGTATCTCCTGACAGAGCTGACCCTGAAGCTTCCTGTGAGTAATCTATTTAGGATATATTTCTTATTGGTGAACACTACCTTTATTTTGCCAATTTAATCCTGATAGGTTAAGGGGGAAAATGCTGTTACATGGTAGACACTATATTATATGCTTAAGACATATTTCATCTTTAAAACAATGTTTTTAAAAATGGGTAGTTTTTTTTACTGTTGAAAAAATTAAGATGCAGAGAAATTTCACCAATCTAGAAAATAGGTCTGGGAGGTAACAGATCTGATTATAGGTGTTTACTTTGTGGCCTTCAGAAACTGAGGTACAATAAAGATGCTGATGAACATGTTGTTTTTCTTTATCCTTGAACTCAGAATGTGTTGTGTGTAGGTGACTTTCATGTGTGACCTTCTTCCCCCTAAAGGTGGGTGAGGCCTTAGTTCTATATTTATTATAGTTGAAAATAAAAGTGTTTGTTTTGTAGGGGAACCAATGGAAGCTGAAGCCAGAGCCAGAGCATCAAATGAAGATGGTGACATTAAACGTATTTCCACAAAGGAATGGGCAAAATCAACTGGATATGATCCAGTTAAACTTTTTACCAAGGTTAGGGTTGCTTTATAATTGTGGATTCAGTTTATTTTAAGATAGTATAAGAAATTGAATTATGCTCCCTTTTAATGCCTAATACTGTCTTAATTTAATTGATTGGTGTAGTCAAGATAACCAGGTTTTGAAACTTTGCCATCTGTACTAAATTAGTATAGCATCTTGATAGGAGGTGAAATACAGAAGCTAATATACTTTTGGTTTTCTTCCCTTCTCTGACTTCCGATAAAAGTTGATTTTTCTTATAACTGGCCTTTGGTTCTTGCTATTTTCTTGTCTTACATCCCTTTCCTCCTTAAACCTTCTGTTGGCAGTTGGCCATGTTCTGAATTAATTTTGAATTCCAAAGTCTCTTGTTTTTGGCTGAATCCATTTTCATTAGTATATATTATTTGTCTACTGAATATTTCTAGAGAAATAGTCAAGATTGTTGTTTTAATTGGGTCTATCTAATTATAGCTCAGGACCTCACATCTGTGTTTTAAAGTCTTTTTTTTTTTCTTCTAACTTTGCTTGTTAGCAAGCTTATAACAGATACTTGAAACTTTCTCAGCTCTTTTTAAACTGACTGATATATTCTTGCCACCCTCACTAAGTAGATGATCTTAAAGATGTGTCACAGGTGTGAAGACATTGGACATAATTTGCCTGCTAAGAGAATGTCCCATTTCACTGCAGAATCTTTTGTCTTTTCCCTTCTGTTTGAGAGAAATCTCTGAATGAAGGCTAACTCTTCAACCTATTTTTCTTTCTCCTTGTACTTCATTCTTCAAACAATATTTTCTCTGCCCTGCATCTCAAACCTCTCTTGGCACCTTCTGTGTGCTTTCTAATATACCGGGTCCTGCTGTTCTAAGTAAACGGCCTTCTGCTTCGTGCAGCTTGTGTTTCATTTCTTTCCTCGCTGTCAGCAGATGTCACAGGTTGACTTTCTTAAAGCTATTACATTTATTTTCTCACCACTGCCTTTTCCTTGAAAAAGTGGTTTTTATTTTGATTATACTTAAAATGCACTTAACTCTGATATGGATAGTGACAGTATTTTCCAAACTGCTATCCATGTACCTAATTCCATTCCAATTTGAACAGCAGTTGAATGCCAGAATAATCTGAAATACATCTCCAGTCTTTTGTTCAGTGGGTACCTTTAAGCATCTGCTGTGTGTCAGTCAGGCACCACTTTAAGTAGAGGAGATTTAGTGGGGGAACAAGACGGAAAATAGGGCCCTTGCCTTTTCTAGGGAACTCAAAGTTTAGAGGGGAAGTCAAGCGTTGTACAAGTAATTTCAGATTCAGTGGTAAGACATCAAGTTCAGTTGCACTGGAATCCTCTAATAGTAAGTAGGCTCAACCTACTTATTATACTTAGTATAAGGGTTCAAAAGAGGCTTTCCAGAGGAAGTGACATTTCACCCTAATTTAAAGAATAAGGGTGAACCCTGGCTGCTGTGGCTCAGTGGATTGAGCGCTGGCCTGCGAACCCAAAGGTCGCCGGTTTGATTCCCAGTCGGCACATGCCTGGGTGGCAGGCCAGGTCCCCAGTTAGGGGAAGAATAAGCGTGGGGACAAGAGTGCAGCATATACAAAGGAAGTCTCAACTGTTAGTATTGAAATCATTCCCATTAAAGAGAGAGTGGAAGGAGGACTGGAAAGATAAGCTGAGGCTAGATCAGGAAGGGTTTTCTAGGTTATTATAAGGATGTTAAATAAAGACAGTGGGAATCCTTTAAAAGATATTCTGTTGTATGTAGTGTCACTATAAGGTTATAGAGGGTATGCAATGCAACATAAGGATACAGAGGGTAGGCAACGCACCATTCTAGCACCTGATATTCCTGTTGTGAGCAATATGGGGTAGTGCCTTCTGGATTTGTATTGTGCCAGAGTAGTCTAAAGGACAGCCTCTATTCCTTGTATTCCCAGTGGAATATGGAAGAAAAGCATACTAACGGAATGTATGAGATGTATACATGAGATGAGGGATCAATACCTGGTTTCCTGCTGGGCAGCAGGATTAACAGAGGTACCATTCTCTTAGGTAGCAGATGTGTAGGGGTTGGAGTGTTAAGGAAGGATATAGGAATCCTATGGAATATTAAAGAGATGAAAAGTGATCTTATAGGTGAGAAGAGAGGGCTGGGCTAGACATGTATTTGGGATTCATAGGTTTATAGAAAAAGAGAGTGTGGAGATAACTTCAGTACAGAACTCTTGAGAGACTCCTGGCATTTAATAATTGGGTAAAGAAGGACATGGAACTTGTGCTTGGGAAACCATGCTGGTTCCCTGTTGCCAGGAAGACTTCTCAGCCAGGTGCTGAAGGTCCTCTACAAAATGTCCCCAGCTACATTTGAGACTCATACTGGACTTCTTATCCCTTGCCTATGTACCCATTTCAGATATTACCTTCTCCTTGATCTCTTTTCTCAGTTCTCAGGTAGATACAACAGAGTTTCTGATAGTATTTCAAGCTATGTGATTTTCACACTAAATTGCATTCTAATTACTTGTGTATTTGGCCAGTTTTCCAAAGATTAAGGATAATTAATAAATACTGATTGAATTGAATAGATTTTGATAGAAATAGCTCTAACTTTTTTTTATTAAGCCAAATTATGAATTTATAAATTCATAGCAGATTAACATAATAAATATGTTGAATAATTCAATTAGCAATAGAAGATGCAAGTACAGATATTAAAATAATTAGAAATTCTACCACATAGGGGATAGTGTGATTCATGTGATAGTCTTTTCAGTCTACATGAGGTAACGTTTATGTTTTTGAAATAGTAATTGTTTTTTTTATTTTGGGGAGACACAATTCAAAGATGTTGCAGATGGTTAAGAAATTTTGTTTTAAGTAACTTAGAGAATGTGTATGCTCTATTGGTATGTACCCACGGACTTGAAGACACTGCTAACTGGTATCTATCTCTAGGCTCAGTGATAGTGCTCAATTCTTGTGGAGTTGGTGTGTGTTTATTTAGCCCCTTGATTGGTGTGATTGTGCGTCAGATGCACTCTGGAGCCTTAGGGGAGTTCTTAGTGGGGTAGGGGACTTGGGCGGGCAGGGCCAGTCAGCACAGTTCAGAGAGTCCCTTACTTTGCGTTCCTCAGAGCACCGCTCTTTGTCACTTTCCCAGATGTAGGTGTTCTGTGTTGAATTCCCTTTTACAAAAGGCTTGGGCTTCTTTTAAAATTTGTTACTGTAGGTCCTAGCTGGGTAGCTAGAGTGTTGTCCCAATACACCAAGGTTGTGGATTTGACCTCCATTCGGGTTACATGCAAGAATCAACCAATGAAAGCATAAATAAGTGGAATGACAAATCACTGTTTCTCTCTCTCTCTCTCTCTCTCTCTCTCTCTCTCTCTCTCTCTCTCTCTCAAATCAAAAATAATTTTAATTGTTAATCTATTGGTGTATGGCATATCTTTTAAATCAGAAGATTTTAGAGTGAAATACTGATAATAAATCAGCAAATGAAATTTTGTTGTATAGGGACTGGAGGGTTCATGGAGGTTTTTTTTTGTTTGTTTTTTTAAGCTTTTTAAAGATGATATCAGGTATTTGTTGACAATGGACAAACTATGGCGGAAAAGGAAACCTCCAATTCCATTGGACTGGGCTGAAGTACAGAGTCAAGGTAAAGGGTACATTTTAGTCTTGGGGACACATTGGAAATTTCCTCAGTCTTTAAATAGCCCTGTCATTTGTGTTTTTGTTTTTAAAAGATTTTATTTTTTAGAGAGAGGGGAAGGGAGAGAGAAAGAGAGGGAGAGAAACATCAACGTGTAGTTGCCTCCTGCACGCCCCCAACTGGGGTCCTGGCCTGCAACCCAGGCATGTGCGCTGACCGGGAATCGAACCAGGGACCCCTTGGTTCCCAGGCTGGCGCTCAAATCCACCGAGCCACACCAGCCAGGGCAGTGTTGTTGTTTTCTTGAGAATGGTATAGTTCATGATAAAGCATTCCAACAATTCAGAAAAGTATGAAGAAGGGAAAATCACTGGAAATCTTGTCACCTAGAGAAATAGTAACTAAATATTTTAGAGAATGGTAGTCAAATCTATGCATTTAGATACAAGCAGTTTTGTATGCACTTTACATAACGGAATCATGTAAATTCATATGCTCTGACTTGCTCTCTTTAGTAAATAATATTTAACTAGTCCCTTATCAGTTATCATTTAGTTTCATATTTTCCCTAAAAACAGTGTAGTGATGAGGGTATGTGTACGTACATCTTTGTGCCCTTGTGTGATTATCTCTTTTAAGATTTAAATTAGGAGCCCAGGCTGCTGTGGCTCAGTGGATTGAGCGTCGGCCTGTGAACCAAGTGTCGCTGGTTCGATTCTCAGTCAGGGCACATGACTAGGTTGCACGTCAGGTCCCCAATTGGGGGCACGAGTGAGAGGCAACCACACAGTGATGTTTCTCTTCCTCTCTTTTTCCTTTCCCCTCTCTAAAAATAAATAAACAAATAAAAGTTTTTTTTAAAAATTAAATTAGGAACATCTTTATAATTTTAGATGCTATTGTGGTAGTGACAACTTCCTTATCCCACTTCCCCTCAACACATTTTTTCTTTGCTGTATCTGAATTGTATTGCAGTTGATGTATGCACAGCAGTGGTCAGCACATTGGAACTTAAAGGGTTCCAGGAGATTAGAGATGGCAGTTTGGAGCAGTTTTCTACAGTAATGGATACTTGAATTTACAGACCAATTTAAGTATGACTATAGTTTCCACTTATTGAGTGCTTACTGTGTGCTGGGCATAATGCATATCATCTTACCTATATTATATGCTTGAATCCTCCAATAACACTGTGAGGTTCTGAAATAAGTCTTGCACCTTTCCCGTCTCAGTATTAGCAATTTTTTTTGTACAAATATCTGTATCATAATGATAATTACAAAATAGAATTTTTTTAATATTATTTCTTATTGGTCTTAAATTGTTAAAATGGAGGAATAATGTTTAATAGTGAAATTTCTAATATTTTTTCCCCTTAGGAGAAGAAATTAATGCAGCAGATCAACAAAATGAACCCCAGTTAGGTCTGAAAGACCAGCAGGTTCTAGATGTAAAGAGTTACGCACGTCTTTTTTCAAAGAGCATTGAGACTTTGAGAGTTCATTTAGCAGAAAAAGGGGATGGAGCTGAGCTTATATGGGACAAGGTTTGTTTTGAAGTAATGTGGCAGTTACTTGTATATGAAATGTATATTTTAGTTCTTAAACTGTGATCAGAAACTAGTAAATTTTTGAATTGTTTATTCTGCTAGATTTTGAGGACCTAGTGTTGATTTTGTTTGGATGTTTTTATCTTTAATTACTACATTGAACTATAAATTTTTTATACATTAATTCAGGCAATATCATAAAACTTCATTTTAGGTTCTAGTAATGTGTTCATGGTTTATAATTATGTTGACTGGAGAAATACTGTGAATGTATTGGAGTAAAATATTTTACAGACTTAAGAAAGCTTCCTGTGTAGTATAGATTCTTACTAGAAATCAAAATCCTTTTGGAGACGAGCACTATAAATATTTTGGAGGTCTGGCACCTCCCAGTACAAAAACAAGACATATTTATCCTTACAAGTTAATGTATAATACATTTTGCAATTAGATGTCATATTTTCAAGTTCAATGAGTTTTACTTAATTTTTAATTGTAGTCAGTATTTTCTATGGCTGTAAGTGATATATCTGATACAAAGTTTATATGTTCCTATGATAGTAAAGATTTGCCATGAGTTTTAAAGTAAGGGAAAAGTTTAGTCAGTTTTAACAAACCAAGATGATAACTTTATATGTGCAAATTTTGGAATTAGTTGAATCAGACATCTAAAATGAAGCTAGTAAATTTAGATTTTTGGGATTCTTATAAACATAGTCTCTTGGGTATATGTGGTGTAAGGCGTAACTTTTTAAAAAATATTTTCATTGTTATTATAATAGGGATTTGGGAGGTTTTCACTGG
This sequence comes from Furipterus horrens, assembly GCF_987537825.1. Lineage (NCBI taxonomy): Eukaryota > Metazoa > Chordata > Mammalia > Chiroptera > Furipteridae > Furipterus > Furipterus horrens. The sequence goes on from NW_028327183.1 coordinate 35,035,016, forward strand.
TACACTTGGGCTAGAAAATGAAATTTTGGAAGTGAGAATTGTTACCTTCTGAGTAAAATCTATACCTAATGAGTATGATGAGCTAATTGTCTAGGAAAGTAATTGATGGATGCTGTGTTGGGTACTGTTAAATATTTCAACTTAATTCTAACTACAACCTTATGAGATGTTTATGTAACTTCCCTTTTTAACATATTAAGGAATTTTGGGTCAGGGAGGTTGATTTGCCTGAAGTTACACAGCCAGCCAATAAGTATGTAAAGAATCCACATCCTAGCAGCACTTTTTCTTCTTTCTTTGTTGCTTTTGAATTATAGGGTAGGATAGTATCTTCTCAGGAGAATGGGAAATCTTGCTGAAATCTAATTAAAGAGACTAGGATATAATCTCAGGAAGAATATAAATTGTTAGGGGAAAACTTACTGTATTGCCATATCTGAAAAGAAATAGCTAATGTAGGAGAGTGGTGTATATATGAAGGGAATTTGGAGAAAGAAAGCCAAAAGGAGTTGTCCACGTATTTCTGAGGCTTTAATGAAACAGCTTTTCTCAAAAAAAGTCTCCATTTCTTTGCCTGAAATCTGTGCTTATCAAACAACCTTCTCATTACAGGCATACCTCATTTTATTGTACTTTGCTTTGTTGCGTTTCACGGATGTTGTGTTTTTAACAAATTGAAGGCAAGACCCTCCACCAGCAAAAAGGATTATTACTTGCCCTATTATGATACTTGCTTTTCTGTGGTGGTCTGTAACTGAACCCTCAATATCTCTGAGGTATGCCTGTACTGACTGATGGACTCAGGAAAGGATTGCTGTTCTCAGTGAATGGAACTGGTGTTTGGGTCTCTACACTTAAGTCTTCAGTGCAGTTGTTTAAGCAGGATGAGTTCCTAGAAGCCTGGTGGCTCCTGGCATTCTTGTCATATTACATTCCTGGGTTAGAGGAGCTGATGATGAGACCCTGCCCTCTATTCATCCAATTTCCCTGCTACTGTAAGGTTTTACCTCTCCCTCAAGGCCATCTCTTGTTCTGGTTGACTGACTGCAGTGTTATAAACATGTGAAAGTATTGTTCTGAAAGTAATACTAGGCAAATTAGTAAATTTGTGGGGAGACTTTGATAAGTTTTTTAACTTATTGGCAGGATGACCCATCTGCCATGGATTTTGTCACCTCTGCTGCAAACCTCAGGATGCATATTTTCAGTATGAATATGAAGAGCAGATTTGATATAAAATGTAAGTTGTTTTATGCTTCACTTATATTATCTAAAATGCTAAGTTAATTCTTTTCTTTTTTAACAGTTAAACATATTCATCTTTTTTTTTTTTAATTTTTAATTTCTTTAGCAATGGCAGGAAACATTATTCCTGCTATAGCTACTACTAATGCAGTGATTGCTGGGTTAATAGTATTGGAAGGATTGAAGATTTTATCAGGAAAAATAGACCAGTGTAGAACAGTGAGTATTTCTATTTGTATTTTTTTCTTCAACCTCTTTGTAAAGTAATATATATTTGCAGGGGGGGAAATAATTTATAAAAAAACACATTAAACTGACAGCATAAAAAGACTAAATTAGTAACACTGGTTTAAAGCAATGGGAAATAATTGTTCCAGTTACCTTGTGAGTGCTGAGGTCTTTATGGTTTTGAAATTTTGTTCGGTTGTTTTGTAGTGTCCTCCCTCCCCTTTTTTTCAATTACAGTTTACATTTAGTATTATTTTGTCTTAGTTTCGTGTGTACAGCATAGTGATTAGAGTCATGTACTTTACATAGTGTTCTCCCCAGTATTTCCAGTACCCACCTGGCACTGTACATAGTTATTACAATATTATTGACTATTTCCTGTGCTGTACTTTATGTCCCAGGGGTAGTCCCCTGTTTTTAAATCATTTTACTTTAAAATTGTTTTATATTCTTTGATAATGTTAATGTCTACAACCTTATGAATGAGTCTACTGTTTGCCAGATCTCTCATAGTATATCGTTTGCGTGTATGGTGTGTGATTTGTTTTTTTAACTGATTCAGTATTTGTTAAAATTTTATCTTTAATAATACTTTAAGGACTCATTGAAGGTGTATTTCTTCAAAGAAGATTTATGTTTACTTATATCTGAAGTGCCTGAGGTCCTGCCAGTCCAGGACCATTTTAGAATTCTTTAGTTTTTCAAAATAGTTCTTACTGTTTTTTGTTTGGGTATTAGGGAACGGGTAAATAGATGCCTACATACAGTACCAGAAGTACATTGCTTTTTTTCTCTTAATTATATAAATGTTAATGTTGTAGTAATAGAAAATTTGAAAAGAAAGGCAAGCACATTGGTTCCATACATTTATGAAAACATCATTAGTTGGAGATATTAACATATTGGTCTTGTTGAGTAGTTGGCTTTAAATCTATAAGAATAACTACTAGGAAGGTACCCAAAAGCTGATTTAATGATACCAGAGATGAGTATGGCTAAGCTGTTAGTGTTGCAGTGTAGTCTAGAGTCTTCAATACAAGATTTCTTTTCAGTGAGCTCAGCCTGTCACATAGCAGCTAATTTGAAAAAAAGTTTGGAAAAAATCGGGCTCTTCAGGTGATGATTTTCCTTATCCTTTTTGCCATTGAGAAGGGAATATTTAAATCATTTTTAATTGGCTGTAAGTAAATAAGACAGTAAACTTCTAATTGTGTGGTGTATAAAATTGTGACTTGAATTTCTGATTTCTGCTTATGTTTTTCACTCCTCCAAAGATATTTTTGAATAAACAACCAAACCCAAGAAAGAAGCTCCTTGTGCCTTGTGCACTGGATCCTCCCAACCCTAACTGTTACGTATGTGCCAGCAAGCCAGAGGTGACTGTGCGGCTGAATGTCCATAAAGTGACTGTTCTCACATTACAAGATAAGGTAAGTGCAGAGGCTCGTTCTCTCACACAAGTTTGTTCTTTTTCGTTTTCCTAAAAAAAAAAAAAGAAAAGAAAAAGAAAAAAGAAAAAAAACCTCAGGTTTCCTTTTGCCTTTTACTGTGTTACTACCTACAATGACAAACAAAAAGACACATAATTACTCTGAAAGACTCTGGCTACTGAACTGTGATGCTCTGACAGCCTTGGTCACTTGACTATATGAGATTCTGCTTGCTTTTTTCTCTGTGGTTCCAGAATATGTGCCTCGTGTCCCAGAAAGGAATTAGATGTATTTGGCTAGAAAGTGCACCACAAATATTAACAGAGGTGGTACAGTATCTTGGCAAGCAAGAGACTCTTTGCTTCCTCTGCTTCCCAGATAGTGTGTAAATTCTGTGTTTTTTGGCAGACAGGGTGTGTCCTTAAATAGTCTAGTGACGGTCCTGATTCTGGTGTGTTAAGTTAGTCCCTGAGAAGATCAGCATTTATATACCTGCATTCACCTCTGTCGCTTTCGAGTGTCAGTGGGGGTTAAGATATGGTCTGGTTCTGTGGACTGGTTTTTAGGTTCCTCCTAAACTGACTAGTTCAGTTTCTTTATAGGGAAGATATCAAAAATGTCCCCCATGAGTATCATGTCCCACTTTGGGGATCACTCAGATTATTCTCTGATTATATGCATCATCATGTTACATACTTACATACCTCCTAGACCTTCATGGCCCTAAAGGCTGCTTAAGAGGGAATGGCCTTTCTCCAGAAATGGATACACAGAGCCAGTTGATTGGATCTTATGTTTTGGATAGCAGAATAGCAGGACTTGGAATACTGGCCAGCAGAGGGTGGTTGCCCTACCCTCTTTCTTAGAAAATAATTATAGTTGCTATCTACTCATTCTTGAGCTTAAAGGCAATTCCACTATTTGTAGAATAAAGGGACCTTTAGAGAGTTTCCCTCATTTTCTTTTTTTTAGGAGCATGTAGATTTGACAGAATATTATCACTTATGTAATATGTCTAGCTCAATACCTGACCTGTAGAGAAGGACACAATACCAAGAGCCATTCTAGGAGTTCTTGTCCCCCATTTGGAAGGAAGTTGTTCCTGGTCTTTATCAGTCGTCAAATACGGGGATGGAACATGGGCATGAAATAATTAGGTGCATTCCCCCCTGCTTTCCTCCTTGCCCTAAGGTATCATATAGAGCAACTTGGCCCCTCTCCAGTGGAAGGGGAAAGTAAGATCCTATATGGAAAATATGTCTTAAGTTTTTTATGGGATCTAATTACATATATTAATATTTTGAATCATTTTTTTCCTGTAGATTGTAAAAGAAAAATTTGCTATGGTAGCACCAGATGTCCAAATCGAAGATGGAAAAGGAACAATCCTAATATCTTCAGAAGAGGGAGAGACAGAAGGTATGATGCACTGCTTTTGTTCACTTCCTTCATGTGGATGGAGATGCCTAAACGAAGGAGTGTGCATTAGTTTGTCCATTTGCTATATATGTTACTCAGTATCACAGCTGAAAGAGGGATTATATGGTCAAGAAGGTGCTCTCCCAAGATGGCATTGCCTTGGTGGGATCACAGCAGTTCCAGTTTTCGGAACTCTGTGTTGTCAGTGTCTCTCAGTAACTATTTTTCAATAACCCAGTGCACAGTCACCATTTAGAGTGACCTCAGTGTTCTTGTCCACTTTAAAGAAACTGCTTTTGCCTGTGTCATGGACCCTGGGAGCTAAATTAGTAGTGAGCAGATTGCTCTGGCTATTAGATCAGAGTAGGCAATCTAAGGCCATTAGGTATTTGGTCCAGGAGTAGGGAAGCCTTGATAGCCTGCTCCTTCTATAAAGCAGAAAGTAATGCTGAAAATCAGTGCCTAGTTTTGGCGTTTTGACTTTTTTTATAAGTTCCCAAGTAGGCGATCTTTTTTGTCATTGCATTTGTTGTACAAGGTTCAATGCATTTGATTGTGTTCAAGCTTTCTTAGTTGAGGATTGGTCCTGGTTGTGCCTCCTATAGCCTACACTAGTCGGTCTGATTGAACTCAGAAGTTGTCACAGCTCTTCGGTCGCTTTGGCATCTAGAATCTCCTGGGCTACCATTTTAATTGATTTCTTCATATGTCAAATTTTGCCATTGTATTATTACTTTTAAAATCAGGGGGCATTGTTTTTTTTCTCCCTCTATCGACTTATTTATTTACCTATTTCTTTACTGGTTATTTATTCATACACTTTTCCAGATCCTGATGGGGATTCAAATGTTAAGCCATCTTTAAATAAAACTTAGTGTCAGGATTCTTCTTGGCTTGTAGTGCCTTGTCAAATTGTTTGGGCTTTTAGGTCATGAGTAATTGGAGGCCATGTTTTGGCTGTGTAGTAGTCTATTTTAAGAGTCTAGTTGAATATTTAGGCCCCATTCTGGCCAGGTGTTTTTACCCAAAAAAAAGTTTGTTCATGGCTGTCCTCTTAGTTTTAGCCAGCTCTTTTCAATGCTAGGACCTTAAATATAGAAACTGCTCAGGAATCTCAGTGGCTCTTCTCCACAAAATTCTGCTACTGAAAGTGAGATGGCATTTATTCAAATACGTGTGGAGTCCTCTGTTATAGGCATAGTCATAGGTATTCATAATTCAAGGATGAGTACAACAGTAGTTTCTGGTTTGAATTAATCTATAGCCTGGAAGGAGAGGAGAGTTGATTGGCTAGTAGATTTAGTACAGTTTAAGAAATACTATGGAAAAGGAGTGTATGACTTGAAACTTGGGAAGGTGACAGGACAAAGGACTCTTGGGCTAGCTCTTGAAGAAGTAAGGACCCTGTGTGCAGAGAAGGGAGTGTCTGCATTTGGGCAGAATGAGTATCTTCTACAAAGGCATGACTTACAAAATAACACAGAAGTCTTTGGGAATGGCCGATTATTTTGTTTCACTGGAAGGTGGGGTTCTGTGGGCTTGGTAGAGCTGGCTCACTGGAGGACTTCTGTGGCTGTATGTGATGTGTGTTTGTCTTCCTCCCCCAGTATCTTACTTCCACCAGGTTTAAGTGGTGAAGAAATGCAGTTACCTTCTAGTATAATCTGCTGAGGGTGAGTTTTAAGGATGTGTGAGTGGAGGCAGGAGCTGGGTAGGGAGAAGAAAAAATGAGGGGAGTGAGGAATTTTTACTAAGGTAGAAGCAGATGACAAGACTTGAGATTTGCAAGGTCAGAATTTAAGGCACAGGTGAAGTAGTGTAGCATTGTTGGGCCTGTACAGGATTGTGGCCAGGACTCTGGCTTTACAGATGATGCTCATTTAACGGGATAGAATAATGCACAGTAATTGTTTGGGATATGTTGGGTCTGAGGAGTTTGTAGTAAGTGGGGAATGTGTGCAACATCTTGGGGATGGAAGGGTGGGTAGGAACTATTGTTTACTAAAGATATTCCAGGTAGATTAAAAAGTTAAAACCACAATAGATCTGTAATAAGAGAACTAGAAACTATCAGTAGTTTTTGGGTTTCAAAGTCAAGAAGTAGTAAAAACTGAAAGAAGAAGCTACATAAATTTAAACATGACAACTAGAATTAAAATAATTTATTTAGTATGTGTCAGGCACTGTGGATATAGGTCAACAGATTCTGTAAAGTCTGTTCCCCTCACAGAACAAATATTCAATAAAGTGGACTGAGTGTTGCGAGGAGAGTGTATGTAGGGAGCAAGATGAGGAAGCAGGGTTTTATTTTCCTTTTTTTTAAGACTTGATTGATTGATTGATTGATTGATTGCCTTGTTTGGTTGAAGCATCATCCAGTACACTGAAAGGCTGCAGGTTCAATTCCTAGTCAGGGCACATACCTAGGTTGCTGGTTCAGTCCCTTATTGGGGTGCATATAGGAGGTAACCAATTGATGTTTCTCTCTTCTCTTTCTAAAAGCAATGGAAAAAATGTCCTCAGGTGAGGATTAACAGAAAAAAATTTTTTCATTACAGCTGTACATTCACTGTTATATTAATTTCAAGTATATAATATAGTGGTTAGACAATTATATAATTTACAAATTATATAATTTACAAAGTGATCACCCCCATAAGTCTAGTATCCACCTGACACCATATGTAGTTATTACAATATTATTCACTAATTATCTCTATGCTGTAGAAGAAGCAGGTCTGTAGATGAGACTTCAGTGCTTTTACAGGTCAGGGGAAGAAACATTATTAAAGTAGAAAGACTAGAATAGGTGACATTAAAAGTTTGGTTGGAGAGATGATTATTGGATTATTGGAGTATTTACAGTTCACACAGCAAAAGTTTATTGAGTGCTAACTGGGTGCTAAGCACATTCTGCATACTGGGGATATTCACATGAAGCAGAAATGACGTGTGGAAGATAGAACTAGGTCGAAATATTTATTTAGGGGTGGGCCCCACTAGCTCTCATTGAGAACTGTTATGAAATGAAATTTTTATTTAGAGTTTTCTCATATTTCTAAATTGTAAAGTTTGCTAAAACCTGATTGCAACATAGAATATATATTTTGGGCCCTGGCTGGGTAGCTGATCCCAATACTTCTAGGTTGTGGGTTGTGGGTCAGGGCACATACAAGTATCAACCAACAAATGCATTAACAAAGAATATATTTTGAACAACCCTAAAAGTTGCCTTTGACTTCTCAGGATTCCAGATTAGTTTGGTTTGAATGGGAGAAGATTCTCATAATTTCTTAGTTTGGTGCCTTTGAGATAGTTTTAACAGCTGAGTGTTCAAGGATGAATTCCTAAGTGCCTAATATTTTAATGGGTTAGTTTGCTGGATCTGCCATACCGATACACCAGAAAATTACTTTCTCATAGTTCTGGGGCTAGAGGTCTTAAAGTGTCTACAGGTTTGTTTTCTCCCAAGGTGTCTCTCCTTAGCTTCTCATTAGGGTACCAGTTAGACTGGATCAGGGCCCACCCTAATAGCCTCCTTTTAATCACTTTTAGAAAGTACTGTCTCCAAATGCAGTCACGTTTTGAGTTATGTATTGGGGTTAAGGCTTCAACATATGAATTGGAGGGACACAATTCAGCTTAGAGTAGGGAGTTAACCCTTTTAAAACTAACGTGACTGCTCCATGGAGATATAACTAAAGTATCTAAATTTCTTTAAAATTTCCTAGCTAATAATCACAAGAAGTTGTCAGAATTTGGAATTAGAAATGGGAGCCGGCTTCAAGCAGATGACTTCCTTCAGGACTACACTTTATTGATCAACATCCTCCATAGGTAGGAATTATTAATATTTGAAGTATAAGAAATTATTTGAATATATACACTTAAGATATAGAGAAAAAAAATTTTCTTACTCTTAAACCCTACTGTTCATTTGAAACTGCACAGTATATTTGCTCAAGGCCACTAAATTCCCTGAGGTTTGACCTACAGAAAAATTTGGGTATTCAGAAATAAAAGGGATAGACAGAAAATGTTTTAAGAGGATAACTGTTGTCAATGGTGACTGATCAGAAAGCGGGTAGAAATCAAGGCATTCAAATAGTTATTATAATCAGAGGTTAGCTATACTTGAATTAGAGTAAACATTTCTATTATTTTTAAAGATTTATTAGAAGAAAGGAAGAAATACTTCATTTGTGATCTGTAACAATAACAGGGGAATATTAAAAATCATTATAGATTCCTGGGTCATAGATATTTTTTTTAAATTTGATTTTACATATTTAAAGGAGGCATTCAAAATGCTTATAGAATATTTGCACATATATATATAACACAGTTAAAATATAGATGGTCCTCCACTTTGGTCATTTTATCTGTTGAACAAGGTTCAATTTTGTACATGCTCATCAATACTCCCAAACTGCTCCCTGAGTTAGGACTTTTGGGTACCATCTAACCAATACCTGTGTCCAGTTGTTTTGCCAGTGTCACCATCTCTATACAAACATATATAGTTTGATTTAGGAAACATATATTTGGTTTATAAAGAGTATGAAATAACAGGAAAGACTGAACGTGGGTTTGTAATAAGTCTCATAAAATTAGACATCAGTTGGATGTCAGTGGTGTGCTTGTGTTCAGTTGTGAAGGAAAAGACAGTAAAAGGACATGTATAATAAAATGGAAATATATCAGATGGTGTCTAAAAGAGGAGGCACAATTAGGGTTTTTTTACTAATTTCTAGTACTCTGGAACAGACCCCCCTCCCCCTTTACATGCGAGTCTTTTGTTTGACTTCCATGCATTAAACTTTCATAGCAACATTTTTGGAAACCCATTACCAATGCAGGGGTACTGCCTCATAAAGTTGGGGGGAAACCCAGAATTCATGTATCCTACTCCTAAAACACCAAATACTTTTGTCAAGATCAGAATAGAGTGTGTAGAATCTTTTTGCATAGTAGCCAAAGGAATAATGCCCAAGTTACATTGGGCCATAAGAGTTTTAGACTCAAGTTTTCTGCTTTAGCAGTAAAAGTTACTTAACTTTTTTTTTTTTAAACCCTTTCCCTGGGCCCTGGCCAGGTAGCTCAGTTGGTTAGAGTGTCATCCCAAAATACCAAGGTTGTGAGTTCAGTCCCTGATCAGTTTCTCTCTCTAATATCAATTTAAAAAAAAAATTAAAACAAAAAACCTTTTCCTGATTTGAATGTGCAGTGGTATTTACCATTTGAGTTAGAGTTTTGAATTATCACAAAAATCTGCTCTGTAGTCTTTATCTTAGCTCTTTGGAAGAATCGGAATCTAAATATTTGGTGTGTACATAGCATATACTTGAAGCAGTATGTCTGGTGCATCTTTGCTTTTGTATATATTCGTAGCACTGGTTCAGTTTTGTCGTGTGTGGTTCTCTTACAGTGAAGACCTAGGAAAGGATATTGAATTTGAAGTTGTTGGTGATGCCCCAGACAAAGTGGGGCCCAAACAAGCTGAAGATGCTGCCAAAAGCATAACCAATGGGAGTGATGATGGAGCTCAGCCTTCCACATCCACAGGTGAGTCATGGCCCCAGCCAGCAGATTGTTAATTACCCAAAAAGCAAGACTATATATCAACAACCTATGATTATTTTACGAACTTGGATCATAAAGTAAAAATTCATAGGACTACTAGAGGTATGTGTTGGTTTGGCATTGATTATTTTAATGGAGTTTTGAATATTTGACCCATGAAGCCATTTAAGACTGGGGAAGATTCTTACTAAAAATAAAAACACTTATTTTTTTGTTAATGGATTTTTACATCTGGACATACCAGTGAGTTTACTAGTGAGTAAAGACCATTCATTCTTAGTAATAGTAGTGTTGGATTTTGTATCCCTGTTTCGTTTAGGGGTTAAAAAATCATTACATCTGACTATTTTGAGTGTGCAGATGTTTGGTGAGTATAGAGTTATAGCATTTCACATTTTCCTCAGAACCTGTATGACTTTGGGGAAGTGCATCAGAGGCTCTTTTTCCTTGGGTTTTCAGTGCTGGTGCTTGGTGCTTTATTGTGCTGGATTTGGGTGTTTACTATCTACTACCTCACCCCATCCTACTTCACCCCCCACACACACTTCTTCATTCTATAAGTCAAGAAACTAAAGGCTACCAATTGTTTAATTTCTGTTTCCATTTCTTTGACCCTGGGTCTTTGGTGTTCTTTAGACTATGTTTCTTGGTTCTGATGTTCTCTAGAGTTTTAAAGGTGGACTTTGAGACCGTCTAGAGTTTGGTCCACTTGTGGGCCATTGGTTCATGATGTTTTTTCCCCTCTGAAAATGGAGAAGTCCATTATCCATTGAGGAAGAGACTATGGTAGTGTTTAAAGAAGTCATAGTTTGAAATGTGCATTTATTGATCCTCTGGGTAGGTTTTGGAGGCTATAGCAATAAGTAAGATCAGTACTCTGCCTTCGATTGTTTTTTTGGCAGAGGCATAAAACCAACTGTGGTTTTAAGGTTAAAAGTATGAACTATAGAGTCCCCACTGTGTGGGTTTGTATCCTGACCTTATCCTCTGCTATTGTGTGACCTTGGGCAAGTCAACCTCTTTGTACTTCAGTTTCCTTTTCTTGAAAACGGATAATAATGTTATCTTCTTTATAGGGTTGTTGTGATGATTAAATGAGTTGTTATATGCAAAGTGCTCAGAACAGTTCCTGGCACATTGTAAGTGCTATATATATGTATATTTGTTGTTGTTTATAATTATTACTGCCACTACTAGTATTAGAAATTATACCCTTCTCTTTTCTGTTGGAGAAATAGAAACAAGGAACTGGAATAATTTCTTTGAGTTATATAATATTTGTTACAATTTTTTGTTTTGATTAGAAAAGAAATTGGTGCTTATTACAGAAAACAGTACAGAAATATGTAATGTATAAAGCAAAGGTTTCCTAAGGATAGCCATTCTTAAGTCTGGTGTATATCAGAAGAGTTAGCTTTTCATTTATATGAAATAGTGATGAGCCACTAGTAACTCCCACACTTTTAACCTTTTTTCCTTTTTTTTCTGAAATAAGCACAAGAGCAAGATGATGTGCTCATAGTTGATTCAGATGAAGAAGGTCCTTCAAATAATGCTGACATAAGTGAAGAAGAGAGAAGTCGCAAGAGGAAATTAGATGAGAAAGAGAATATCAGTACAAAGCGGTCACGCACAGAACAGACAAAAGAGCATGATGATGTTATAGCATTAGATTGAACAGCTATGCCTCTTAACAGAACCCTCTTATGCGTTAGGTCACCTGGGCAAAACCAGGTTTTTATGTCCTTTGTTCCCAAGGTAAAAAGTTGACGCCAGTGACTTGAAGATGATTCTGCTCCCTTTGAAAGCACTCGTTTTGCTAGAACTATTAGATACATTGCGGTATGCTGTATGGAAAGTAGGAATATAGTTTTAAAACCCTTTGAACAAAGCATTTGGGTAACCAGTCATGAGATGAAACAACAGAATGCATGTTGCCTTTTTAATGTAAATACCCTTAGGTATCATTTAATAGTTTAAAATATTGTGGTTTAGTAAAGTTGATACCTGGTTATAAATATTATGCCTTTATTTTTGGTTAGAAAAAGAATTATTTTTAGCCTAGATCTAACCATTTTCATACTCTTAACTGAAACAGATTCAAAAATATCAAGTGCTATGCATTGAAACTTGTTTTTAAATATTAACACACTATGTATATTGATGTAAAACAATGTTAATTTACTCAAGTTTTCAGCTTGTACTGCCTGGTATGTCTGTGTAAGAAGCCAATTTTTGTGTATTGTTAACAGTTTCAGGTTATTTATATTTGATGTTTTGTAAAACTCAAATACGACTATGCTGTACTATGGACCAAATAAACAGCCTCTGCATACTTGTACATACCTGCACAGTTCACGTGTCTGCTGCCGTGTTGGGTTTATCCATTGTGTTTACTGCAGGCATGCTCAGTTTTTTCCTTTTAAAAAATTAACTTGTAATGGATGTGAAGGTTAAAAGATCTCCCCTGTTTGCCATAGATACATACTTTCTAAAATAAAGCTTTTAATGGTGATGTTGCTTTCTAAATTTGAATTGTAAACAGTTGGCCTTTTGTTGAGAGCATTTAAGTGATCTTTGGCCAGCCCCAGTAACTTGGAGTCTTGGATTTGAGATTCCAGAGGGCGAGAGTCTTTCCTTGATTCTGCAGTTTTCTCTGGGTTGTTCCCCTCTTCATCGGAGTTCTTGAGTGTACCAGTTATTTTGAGCCCAGCTCCAGCCTATAGATGTGGCCAGCCCAGCTCTGGATGGATCAGCACTCATGTCTCTGCCTGGACCCCAGTGGGCTGTTAAGAGAGCTCCTCACACAGATGTGCCTTGAGTTTTCAGATAACAGAAACCCATGAAGCTGTTTCCCAATTCATTATCTTTGCCTTTGGATTTTTTACTAAGTTTCAGATTGATAGTTTATTGTATTGTCTCATTTTGTGTAATTCTTAATTGCCATCCAGTTTATTAACTCTTCCTCCTTGTTTTGTATCATTTGTAAATTCAGCATATAATGAAAGCCTTCAGAACAATATATTGAACAAGACAGCCCTCAGGAGCATGCTGCTTAAAGCCTCCAAGATGGACTGACTGCAGCCTTCTGACAGCAGCTGCAAGCAGGCTGGATACCCACCCACAGTCTGAGCCTGTGTGGTTCACTTTGATTTCAGATTTTTAAGAGTTTCTTTTATTTTTCCAGAAAAAACTTCAAAGTCACAAAACTAAGTAACAGATAAAAGAAATATCCTGAAGTGCCACCTCATAATAATTTCTGGTTAACTGGTTGGTCACTGATAACCATTTTCTATTTTGAATTCTGAAAAACTCCTGAAATTTGTATTTTGAAATCCTCTTAATTCCTTAAAATCTTGACCTGTCTTTTTAGATATAATTGACAACAATGTTTCTGGCATTTTGTATATGTTCTTTTCTTTCCCATTAGAAAGTGTGTGGCAATAAGTACCAGTTTGATCTGTAAGAGGCGCGTTTCTGTTTTGGCAGAACAATAGTTTTCATTTTTTCAACAACTCTTAGTATGTTTTTTCAGCAGTTCTGTTCATTTTCTCCCTGTTTTTAAATAAACTCAATGTTTATCAACAAGGCAGGTCTGACTCTAGGGATCTTGTTCAATTATACTTGCCAAATCCAAGGTACTTCCACTCCCTGGAGTGTGAATACACTTTAGATCTGGCCTTGTATTTATGGTTTTCCCATGTGAGTTATCTTAGTGGGAGAGCTGGGAGCAGGACTCACTGAGAGTGTTTCCCCAGCAGCCCCTGCCTGAAATACAGCCTGGCAAACCATCTTCCAGCATCATTGGAAACAGTCTGAGGACTGAAGTTTACCAAGAGGATCAGTCCATGGTCCCAAAGATCAATCTGCATTACTTAAGACTCAAATGAAGGAATTCTATATGGTACCACGAGGATAGAGCCTGAATCCTTAATGAAATAACTGATCAGGCAAAGATCGTCAATGGATGCCAAAATCTTTAGTAAAAGAATCTTCGCTCAGTGCTCAAATGCTGTACAGGTTACTTGCGAAAGGAAACAATCTTGACAATGGACTGATGTCTGTCAGTAGTAGTCAAGTGATCAAACCCAGCATCACTAATGAACAACCTGATACATGCTTCCTGATGAAATAAATACAACAGCACCTAGGCCACACATACCAAAAAAGTTAACCTAAATCTAATCCAGTATCTAGACTTTTAAGTTCCAGCTGACAGAAAAGGGGTAAGAGGAACAAGTGAACATTAAGAGCGGATAATTAGACAATATAGGAGGTGGGTTATTATAGAACGTAAGTGCAAAATAAATGACTAACAATTCTTGTGACAATTAGAAGTTTGAAAATGGGATAAATTAGTTGATAATGGAAGTACTTCTTAGATATAATATTCTTGTAGTTATGTTGGACAGTGTCCTGAATTTTGAAATATTAGGGATGAAGCTTTGTAATACAACTTAAACAGGTTGGCAAAATACATAATACAGGATGATAAAAGCAAAATTAACATTGGCTATAGGTGGAGCCTGTATACATTGCTCATTTTACTATCCAACTTCTCTGAAAACTTCAATGAAGTGGAGGTTATATATGGTCTGTATTTTCCTTTTGTGCCTATGTGACTTTAAAGTTTGTATTGAGTATATTCTATGATTGAAATCGGGAGGCAATAAAGATTATTAAAAGAAGTTGTCATGAGAAAGTGTTAGTCCGGGGTCCAACATTGATAAAGTCGGCTTTACTCATCCTTGTTGCTAGGCTGTGACATAGGAAGAATTCTCTTCCATTTGAGCCTTCAGAGAACTAGGAAAAGCCACATTGTTCATAGTAGGTTAATTAGAAGCTGCCACAAAGCATTTGGTTCATAATAAATGTCCCTATTCTTGAAAACAGCCCACTGGTGGCAGATGCCTGGAGTGTACTTACCCTGTCGAACACAGGCAAATTTAAGCCTTTACTACTAGCCTTTTTTTATTTTTTTTAATATACCGAACAAGAAACCGTGAAAGTAAACAAATTCAAGAGAAAAATAGGTGTTTCTATAGTTATTCTGACTTGTAGAGGTGGTGAAGGCCTCCCCTTTTTTTGCATCTTATAGTTCCCGAGGTCCAAAATCTCCATTTGAGCATTTTGCAGGAGGATATATTTAGAGAAGTATTTTTATAGACACTTGCACACTGGAAATACATTATTTGCATTCTGCACACAGAATGAACTCCCCCCACCCTCTGCCTCCAACATCTAATTAAAATCCAGCCAAAAACGTATTTGAAAAAATTTTGAACTCAGTAAAGCAACTAAGTTGAGCTATAGGGCTATGATGCTGCTGTGCAGTTGGTTGTATTTTGAATACCATCTGGTAAAATGACATTTTTGGAAGTTCCGCTCTCTGACTCAGCAGCTTTAAATTTTTTAAGTCTTGCAACAGTTGATGACTAGTACATAGGGAAAGGCTCTTAAGCAAAAATTGTACTAGAATGTATTATGCACCAAGAAGACCCTCAGACTTTTACCTAAGAAATCTTTAATTTGTTTTTCAGGAGATCAGTCTTTGAAAAATGTACACATTGTGCACACTGTACCATTAACTCATTCTATAAACATGTGTTGCATCCCTCCTCTGCACTATGCTGTACTTGGAAAATCTTGCCAACTTTGCCAGCTTAGGTGGAAACCTTTGAAAGCCGTAAGACACGGCATGGGCTGGTGTGCAAAAGAGACCCAACTTCTAGCAGCAATAGTTTGTGGATGGGGATCTGGGACCCCACATCCTCTATGCTGCCAAGCTTCCAAGTTAGACCCAGTGGCAGTTGGCAGCATTATTGAAACTCAGTGTACCTAAACTGTAGTAATGGGCTCCCCCAAATAGCTCCTCTCCATGATACTGCAGACTAGCTGGGCTCTTTGTCTTATACCAAGTTTGTGCATGAATTCCTGTTCCTCAGTGCTGTAGGGCAAGCTCTCAGGACAAGAAAGTGAGGGTCCTTCCAAGATGGCTACTTGGCAGGCCCTGTCCAGGTAGCTCAGTTGGCTAATAGCATTGTCCCAATACACCAAGGTTGTGGGTTCGATCCCTGGTCAGGGCACATGCAAGAAGCAACCAATGAATGCATGGATGAATGTAACAATGGATTGATGTCTCTCTAAAGTTAATTTTAAATAAAAAGATGGTCACTTCCTGTAATTGTTGGATCCTAATCCTAATTCTTAGATTGAAGGACCAACCTGTCAATGGCTTCAGCAATCAATGCTTTGAAACTTCTGTGCCCTCAGAGTCCTGAGGGGATACCAGGAAAAGTTAGGCTCAATCTGGTTGAAAGAGCTGGGCCTCAGAAGAGGGGATGGGCAGACTTCCAGTGGATGACCTCCCGGTGGATCAGATAGAAGATGCACCTTGGGCCTGGGGCTGTCTGTGTGTGTATGGGGTGATTGGCATCTAGGAGCGGAGGTGTGCTTTAGGTTAAAGATGCTTGCTGCTCTCCCAGGAAAAACTAGAACAGTAAGGACTGCTGTTGGCTTAGGGGAGAGAGAAATGGGGATCCCAGCAATTCCTCCCTGTAGATTCTCAGGCCATGCCCCTCCTCTAGTTAACCCAAGTTACCCAGCCACATTTGATTGACATCTGAGTGTATCCCAAGACTGGAAAAATGCTTGAATTATGTCCATAATTGGGGTCCAGATAATGCAGAGGCTAAAGACAGTTAAGGGGGCTGATGGAAGCTACATTACAAAGAGAGATTCAGCATCTCTTAAAAAAAAATTACCGCCCTGGCTGCTGTGGTTCAGTGGATTGAGTGCTGGCCTGCAAACCAAAGGATTACGAGTTTGATTCCCAGTCAGGGCACATGCCTGGGTTGTGGGTCATGTACCCAGTTGGGGGCGTGCAAGAGGCAACCACATACTGATGTTTCTCTCTCTTCCTCCCTTTCTGTCTCTCTAAAAATAAAAATCTTGAAAAAACAAAAACAAAAACAACCCACCATTAGTGCCTTGACTGGTGTGGCTCAGTTGGTCATCATTCCACCTGGTTCAATTCCCAGTCAGGGCACATGTCTGGTGTTTTTTTTTTTTTTTCTTTTTTTCTTTTTTCTTTTGCCTCTGCAGGGGTGGGATCTGAGTCAGGCCTGATGTGAGGGCCTCACCACCCCCTCCCAGTGTTCCCAACCACCCAGGACTGCACACGCACAGCTCAGGCCAGGTGGGGAAGTGGAGGTGCACGAGTAAGGGCTTGAGGCTCTGGTCATGGAACTGCAGGCTCAGCACCCACTCCACATGGGTCTCTGGTATGGATACTGCTCAGTGCATGGCTCAGGGCACCGTGCACCATGGGCTGGCCTCTCTCAGTGGGGAAGTAGCGTGCCACCTTTTGCTTCTCAATCTCAGCCTCAGACACGAGCATGACAATGACTGACACTTTCTGCTTGTGCACCATGAGCCAGAAGTCAGCAGCTGTGCCAGGCAGAGGGGCCTGGGTGGCCACTAATGGCGGGCAGTATGGTGAGAGCCCCTCCACACGGCTGGCGTTAATTTAATCATCCTTGCCCGAGTGCAGAACCACACAGTTACTGTCATAGGGCATGATGTCCTGATGCCGGTTCTTCAGCGAGTAGCATTGGGCAATGGCAATGGAATGTCCACGGGCATAGTGTTCTCGAGCATCTTGCAGCTCCCGCCAAATAGCGTCCAGAGCCCCAGCGTCACCCAGCTGGCACCGAAAGGCCTCCAGCTCCTGCTGCAACTGCTGCAGCCTCTCAGTGCTCATAGGGGTCCTTCCTGCTCAATCAGTCGCAGGGCCTGTGGCCACCAGCCCTCAGCCGCATCCACCTCGGTAGGCAGCAGCAGGGACTACCCACCCCCAGGAGGCTATGTGCCACCGTGCTGGCTCTCTGGGCTGGAGGACAGCAGGTCTGCAGCTGCAGTGCCCTGGGCAGGCTTGGGGGTGGCTCTGTTGCAGGGGGCCAAGGAGATAAAGGGCCAGGTGCTGGTGATGGGGCAGGTGAAGGCACCAGGTGGAGACTAAGGGTCGCCTGGCCATTAGGTGAGAGTCCTTGAATGGAGAGAGGGGCTCCCTGGGGGCCCCAGGGCCTGGGGGGAGGTGCAGGACCATATGTCAGGGTGGGATGGGGAGGCTGAGGGGGTCCATGGCTGGAGAACGGCTGAGCCCCTGAGTCGGGGGGCAAGGGATCCTGAGAGGGGCCAGGATAGGGCTGGGTGTATAGGGGTGGTGGGTGCATATGAGAGGCAACCAGCCAATGTTTCTCTCTTGTATCAGTGTTTTTCTCCCCCTCTTTCTCCTTCCTTTTCTCTCTCTAAAAATAAAATTTAAAAATCTTATTAAAAATCACCATTAGAAAAAAAAAATCACCATTAGTGTGGACAAAATCTGGGTAGGATGTCTCTGGGGCCTTAGAAGGAAAAGATAGTGGGTTCAGGACTTGCTGTGAGACTCTATTGAGCATGTTCTGTTCCAGCCTCTGTATCCATTTGTCTAGACAAAGAAGATTCTGGTTGAGAGGATGGTAGATCTAGAGGCTCAGCAATTTTGTGAAACTTTTTTTTCTCCAGTGGTGGGACCCAGGCAGCTAGTTCCTACTAGCTTTTCCAAGCTGATTATACTCATTTCTTCCCAACTCTGTTCAGTGATACCATATTGGTAGTTTAAATTAATCACAGTGGTATTGGCAACTGCTATAAATAGGGCTCCTTATTTGTATAAATCTTCCCCAGAGTACAATTGTTAAACATTTACCAACATACCACCAGACCCAGGAAGAAAAAGTCCAGAGAGAGAGAGGTGAGCACAGAGAACACCCCTACATCAGTGGAGGCTAGGCACTGAGTACATTGGCAGTGCTTCAAATCCCACAAGTTAGCCCCTGTTCTTTCCTTCTCC
Source organism: Furipterus horrens (assembly GCF_987537825.1). Lineage (NCBI taxonomy): Eukaryota > Metazoa > Chordata > Mammalia > Chiroptera > Furipteridae > Furipterus > Furipterus horrens. The sequence continues at coordinate 35,053,814 of NW_028327183.1, forward strand.
CCTATTGTGTTTCTCAGACAGAGACAGCAAACTGCTACCCAACACTGAACAGGCCCTTGGTGAAGCTACAAAAGATGTGGTCTGGGACACATTCAGGTAATGTATAGATGAGACCACACAATTTTGAATGCTACTTTGTATCCACTTAGCATGACAATGGTATGATTTCCCACACCATTAAATTTTTTAAATATATAAATTATTGCTTAATGTACTTCCCACTTATGGAAGTACTTTGTTCTAATGTTGAACAGTCAACATTTTATTTATTTAAATGAGTTCTGGCCAATCTTATTAAAGAAAAATTTTGCATACTTTACTCTTCACTGGTCTGTTCTGTCATGCTTCTAATTACATCAAAATTACCTGGATCGATGACAGCCACTGTGCATGTAACAATGGAAAATGGTAATGGTGGGAAATTGTAACCCACTCCACCATTCTTTTGACATTATTTCTGTACGTGCTGACTCTAATATGTAGCTTGTAAACGAACAGCATGTTTATATAAGAATCCTAGGAACTAACTTCAAAAGACAGACCCCAACCTTCAGGCATCCCAGCTCCAGGAGATTTGCTGACCTTCATCCATGAAGCCAAGATGATGTGAAGCCAGGGTGACTAAACCAGGATGGCACACACCAGACCATCTCTTGCCTTACTGGAATTTACTGTGGTAGTCTGCATGTAAAGAACTTTGCAACCCCCTCTGTTCTGCTCCCCTCTCCCGCCTTATAAAAAACCTCTGCCTCCACTGAGTGGAGATGGGCTTGGTGACCAGAGTCCCCGATGTTCCAGGTGGCCTGCATCTGCAAATAAACCACTTTCCTTTACATTAGCACCTGCCTCTGGAGGATTGGCTTTCACTCTTCCTGACAGGATATACCAACTTACACTCCTACCAGTAAAATATAGGCAAGTTTCACCACAGTCTTGTCAAAATGTCCATTTTAAAAATGGGATATGATGTGAAATGTGAGATTTTGTTGATTTAATTTTTTTTTCCCTTTCTCACATCATTTTTCACTAGATAGCTTCGCCGGATAATTGCTCCCCAAAATGCTTGTCCCCACCTGTGCCTGCCCCCTCACCCTGAGCATGGGGGCTGGGGAGTGGGTGTTGGGATTCTGCAAGCTGAGAGGGTCTGGGGAACAGTTGCTGGGCCAGGGACACTGCCAGCTGAGGAGAATGGGCCATAGCCGGCTCCTCAGCAATGTTGAGGCCCACATCCTGGTCAGTCTGCACCAGGGCAACTCCCGGTACAGACTCTCTGCTCCCTGAGACACTGTTGGATGTCTTGCCGGAATTCTCAGGGAGGGGCCTGGAAAAGGGAACTCATCCTTTCAAGGTTATTTTCCTGGATTCACCAGGTCCTGACAGGTAATGGTTTAATTTCTTCCTTACAAACTGTTTGAAATGTATGGCAAGGGCTTTTTTGTAGCTTGTGTTTTGGGGACAAAGCCCTAGTCACCTCTCTGCCTGCCCCCACACCATGTGGTCTCCAAGGCCCCACTTCATCCCAGGACCTGTGGTAGCACAAGTGCTTTCAGGAGCATCCCCCTGGCACCTAACTTGAGACCCTGAGGGCAGGTGCTGGAAAAACAGGGAGTCCTCACATCTCTTGGTGACTGCCACAGCCGAAGCTCACCAGTCCACTGGATCAGCCTGAGATCTACTTCGGCCTGGCCTGGCCTGGCCTCGCGGCCTGCGCACAGCGACCAGGCGCAAGGACGATTTCCTAACCCCGGCTCCTAGCACAAGGCGCGTTCCCCACCAGGTGGGTAGGGGCTCCTGAAACCAGTGAACCACCACAGGGCCCAGGGATCACGCGAGGTCTTGGGGGCGCATATGCGCCGATGCACAGTGTTCTCCAGTGTCCTGGATCGGGCGCAGCGCTTCAGCCGAAGGCCAAGAGCCTGGAAGTGTGGCGGCGCTGGGAAGTAAGATGGGGGAGGAAGTGGGAAACGTCTGTCAGCTGCTCCTATTTCTCCAGCCAGGACTGCAGGAGCCGCCTCCAGCTCAGCCCGCGGGGATCCGGGAACCTTCCACAGGCTCGACGGTTCCGGCGCACGACGGCGGCCACAGCTCGCCGCCCGACCACCACAGGGCCAGCTCCGAGAAGAACTTGCGGCGCCCCGGCGCGGCGTTCCGGCCCGGCCTCCGCGTAGCTCCACTCTCCCGGCGCCGCCGCCAGGCCGCCACTCCCCCACATTCCAGAGGCCGCAGCGCCGTCTCCTTCCTCGCATTCCTGTTCCCACAAAGGAGTCCCTCCATTCCCGTGCGGCCGCTGGAAAAGGGGGCGCGGCCGGGCGTCTCGGAGCGCACATTCCTCCGCCGCGCGCCAGTGAACAGAGTACAGTGGACCCCGGACCGCGCGTGGCCAGCGGAGCGACCCCAGCCCGGCGCCGGCCCCGCCCCGCCCCGCGCCCAGGGGTCCCGGGGCGGGCTCCGGGTTCAGGCGGACGATGCGGCGGCGCAGCCGGAGCGGCGGCGGGAAGCCGAAGCGGAGGTGACGCGCGAGGGCCGGCGGGCCGGGCCATGCAGCGCTCCCGGGCGTCTGCGGACGAGGCGACTCTGCTCCTGGCTGGGCTGGCCCTGCGGGAGCTGCAGCCGGGCGGTGACTCTCCGGGCAGGCGTCGGCGGGGGCCGCGGCCCGGGCCCGGAGACGAGGCGGCGCCGGCGCTGGGACGCCGAGGGAAGGGCGGTGCCGGCTGCCCCGAGGCCGGGGCGGACGGACTGAGCCGTGGGGAGCGCGGCCCGCGGCGCGCGGCGGCCCCCGAGTTGAGCGCGCAGCCGGTGGGCAGCCCGCGGGCCAGTCTGGCGGGCTCCGACGGCGGCGGCAGCGCCCGCTCCAGCGGCATCAGCCTGGGCTACGACCAGCGCCATGGCAGTCCGCGATCCGGTAGCTCGGACCCGCGCCCCGGCCCCGGGCCGCCGTCGGTGGGCAGCGCCCGCTCCAGCGTGTCCAGTCTCGGGTCCCGCGGCTCAGCCGGTGCTTACGCGGACCTGCTCCAGCCCGGCGCCGGACCCGCACCAACTCGCTCCCCCGAGTCTCCCGGGCCGGTCGCCTTCCCTTTGCCTTCGCTCCCGCTGCCCCTGGGTCGACAGGGCGGCCCGAGCGCGGCAGAGCGGCGGCTAGAGGCGCTGACGCGAGAGCTGGAGCGGGCGCTGGAAGCGCGCACTGCGCGGGATTACTTCGGTGAGCGGGTCGGGACGGCATCTGGGTGGCTGAGGACGGGCTCGGGTAGTCCGTGGCTGGGCCTTGTCGAGGGCCCGGGATATGAAGGAGGACCCGGCGGCGTGTTTCGCAGGTGTGGGAGTGTGAATCGCTGCCCTTGCCTCTAGGTCTTATGGCCGGAGAAGTTCTGGGAAAGCGAGTTGAAGCCCTTATTCTAACTGGGAGAAAAAATCGTATTGATAGGCAGAACAAGCCATTTCCGGATAATTTATTCTTAAGCCTTGGCACTTTCTTCTGTTCATCCTACTAGATGATTTGTGACCAGGGTCGGCCTAAGTTGTGTAGGGCCCCAGCCCTCCCGGTGTCCCCTACCCCCAGCAGTATAGCTTGTGGACACTGGGTGGTGGAGTGGTTGAGGTGCCAGCGGACCCTGCCTGACCTGAGGCTTTAGTGATGGTAGCTGTTGGAGGGTAGAATGGTTAGGGAGGAAGAGACCACCATGACGGGGAGGAGACCAAGGCGGTCACATTGGGGTTTCCTTTACCCGGGCTGTGCTTTGTACAGGGAATGTTTCCAAAGGGAATCCTGCATGACAGCCTTTGCAAAGCTCACCAGTTTCTGACAGTCTCCCTCAGTCTCCCTTTTCTAGTCTGACCCTGGCCTTCACAGATCTCCATTAGTCCGTTGGAAAACTCTTAGGACTCTTACTCAGGCTTGAGGTTCTTAGAAGAGGCCCTGGGTAGGGGGTGAGGAGTTGGCTGGTGGTTATCCTGCCCCACACTTAGGCTGACCTGGGGTTTTATCCATTCATTCCTGCTAGCAGCTCAGGACACCCTGAACTGGATCATGAGGAAGAGGCTGTATGTGGCAGGGCAGATGGGGGTCATTTCAGGTAGAGGGAAGAATATGGTCAAAAGGGGGCAAGGCAAGTAAGGATGTGGATTGTCCCACTGCATTCGCCAGGGTTGCAGCCCAGGAGGGGTCAGGTGGTCAGGGGAATGTGTGGGCGTGTCTTCGGAAGGGGAAATGAACAAGGGTTTTGGGCTCATCTGGGAGTGATAGGGTGAGAGTTTCTGGTGTGGCTGCTGTGGCATGGCCTGGGAGCAGGGTAATGAGTTAGGAAGCTGTTGCCTCTTGTGTCTGGCTGGTGCAGGAGCAAAAGCTCTCTTCTGAAGAGAAAGACTTTCATTCCTCTGTGCACAAAGGGCTGTTCATTTTCCTGTCCCTACCTATTGCAGAACCTGGTGGGGATGTGTTCTGTGAGCCTCCACAGCTATGCATGAATCTTTGTGTGAAGCTTAGGTGGCCAGACCCAGGCAGGTAATGGGAGAAGTGAAGGGGCTCAAGGCACAAGACCACAGTGGGGAGTGGGTCAGCCTTTCTAAAGGGAGCTGCTGCATTGAAGCATGTGGACGGGGGAGGTGAGTGATGATAGATCTTTGTTTGTTTTCAAGAGAAACCAGATTTAGGTAATATTTTTCTGATTTTAAAAATATGGACAACTGTTTGCTTGAACAGTTGATATTTTATTGCTGATACTTGATGTTTTAGAACTACAAAAGTGGCAATTTCATATCATTCAACCTGAATAATATAAAATTTTACACAAGGGAGTGTGCAGTTAGTCTGAGCCCAAGTGATTTCTGATAAACCTCATCCTCAGGGTGTGCATCTTCCTTTCTGTGCCATTCCTTCCTCTCCTTGACCCTGGCACCAGCTGACCTCCTGATCCCTCTGCCATTCATTGGTGTCTCGGGAACTTTCCCATCTCTTCTCACCAGGTTCCATTGCCATTAGCCAGCCAACAGCCTCAGGCTTCCAGAACCCCCTTAAGTTTGATGACCTCTCTGCCTTCTCCTCAGCCACCCACTCCCAGAGCCACACCCTGTTTTTGCTGCCCTTCTGCAGTCTTCAGTTCTGATCGTGGCTTCTGTCTCACTAGTACTTCCGATTCTTCTCTCATCACTGTCTGCCCTGCAGAACTCGACTCCAAGTCAGTGCTGCAGCCCGTTGTCCTGCTGCACACCAGGGGCCAGAGTGATGGTCTTCTGGTCTCCTTGGCACCGTCCATCCCCCTAAGCCTTTGTCAGTTCCCTCTTGTATCCCCTCAGCAACATTCTTCTCTCCTCCAGCCCTGCCTTTTCTACTTGGCTGAGAACATTGAGGTCAGCAGCTGTCCTCCCCAGTGGCTTCCTGTTCTTTTCCCCACAGGCTGTCAAGTCCAGTTCAGATCTGAGGACAGGGTCCTTTTATCTCCAACCCCACCTTCCCTCCACTGCCCTTTTCCTTTGGTTATAAGTATTGACAAGGATCTTTCATTAAAACAAGACAAAACCCAAAGCTGCATGGCCACAAGGTCTGATTGGCCCTTTCATCTCATCTTCTCATCAGGGTGTCTGGTTGGCATCATCTTTGCTTTTCTGCCCCTGAGTTCCCCTCATGGGGCTGATGTAGCTCTTGCACAGGACCCTGGTGACCCCCCAACCCCAGCCCCAGTGGGTGTTTGCCAGGCCTTGTCGGTCTAGACCTCACTGCTACATCCCATAGGTGGAGCCTCCTTGAAACATTCTGCTCCCTGGATTTCTGAGATACCTCATACTTCCAGTTTTCCTTCTCCAGTGTATTTTTATTAAAGTGGTGCAGGCACAATTTTAGGTGAATATCAAACAGAACCAAAGACCTAATGATGCAAAGTCATAGGCCATCCTTCTGTCCTGTGTCCCACAGGCAGCTGACTTCTATTTTTTTTTTACCACATAGTCCGGTAACTTAGAGAAGTGACAAGGTCAGGCTTTCCAAATAGATGGACAAGAGCGAAGGTGTAAGAGTGGATCATTTTCATTTTAGATAAGTCTGGCTGCAATTTTGGGGATGTGTTATTGAGGGTCAGGCTGGGACACCATGAGGCTGTTGAAATAAACATTGGGATGAGCATTGATGATGGTCAATCAATCAGGTTAGTGGGAGTGAGGGGAGGGAATGAAGTCAAGATTAGGAAACAGAGGAGCCGAGACTCAGAGTTGGAGGTGAGAGAGATAGACCTGGACGCTCTCTGAACCCTGGCTACTCAAAAGTGCCATTTCCTGAGCAGGAACCCAGAGTCAAGAGCAGTTCTGTGAGGACCCTGGATCTCTGTCCTGGAGTGGCCTGGGGGCTCTCTGGGAGGTGGAGCAGTGACTCAGGAGAGAGGTCCTGGCTGGGGGCAGAGCACTCTGCAAGGGGGCAGTTGAGGAGTGCCAGGACTGCCCTGGGGAGACCTACAGACATGGTGTGTTTGGCTTCTGCCTTTTCAAAACATTTAAGCTAGTGATTAATTTCAGTATGGAAAGATTTCACATACAAATCTAGATAGCTAACTTTTCTTGAAATATCAGAATCTTGAGCAATACTGACCTGCCTTCCCATCCTGTGGCTGTTAGCACAGCTGAGGCATGGCTGTGACTTCTTGTGGTCATGGCTCTCCTCTCCATTCACCTGGGTCCCACCAGCCACCCTTACATTCCTGCCAGGGTTTGAGTGTGAACACACTGGTCCTCCTCCTAAGCCCTGGGAGAACACTCACGGGTGACCCAAGTCAGAGTAGAATACCCACCAGATCTGGGAAGGGCGAGGAACCAGGTGTGGGTCATGTCCTGGAAACCAAAGAGGAGAGTTTTCCTTCTAGTAATGTCCGAACAGGAACTCATGGATTTGCAGTTAGGAGATGACTGAGTGTAGACTAAGCTTGCCTTCTTGACTGTGGGAAGGAGGGAAACAGGGTGACTGATGAGGAGAGGGGCTTTTATAGATGAAGAGGCTTGACCATGATTAAATGTTAAGGAGAGAGACTGGTAGGAAGCAGGAGGAAAAAGGTGAGGGCAGCATGGCCTAGAGCAGCCAGATTTCGGTCCAGCAGGCAGGTGGAGTGCGTCTTCATGTCCTTTGGGGCCTGGGACACCCTGGGTAGATCTGAGAAGGGGACTTCTGACGTGTGCCTGGCCACCGAAGGGCTGGGTCTCCCGGAGGGCTGGTCAGAGAGTCCCCATGGGCCAGTGCCAGATTTTGCCCTGGCATTTCTGGTTAACCCTCTCCTTACTACCCCTCCCCTGCCTGCTGGGCACCCCACCCTGTGCTGCCAAGGGTGGTCTGTGATTCCATCTGGCAATCCTAGATGCCTGCTTAGCATCTTCCCTTCCTTATTTCTTAAGACCTCTGCTCAGATATCACCGATCACCAGAGCCTTTTCTGACCACCCTACTTAAAAATCACAGACTCAGATATGGTTTTAATCAGCCTTATTTTCTTCCATAGCACTTGCTTCCTCTTGAGTTATTATATGTTGTTGTCTCTCTCCCTCTACTGGAATACAGGCCCCTTGAAGGTGGGGACTCAATGGGTGCATTGTAGATTCTCTGGTACCTAGGTGTCCAGGGCATGTGGCAGGCCGTCGCTGTCGATGTGCTGACTGAACAGGAGAATAAATAAACCTTATGGTACAAATGAGGACACTGTGGCTGGGGGGGTGGTCAGTGACTTTGTCCTGGCTGTGCCTGTGTGGCCTTCATTTTTTCTGGTTCATAGACAGAAGAAAGGAGTTTTCCTTAGTCCAAGAGTAGGTCATGGATGAAGAGCTTCAGAATGACTTTCTAGGTATAAACGGATCATAAAGATTCTGATCATGAGGATGACTCTGTGCTGGGTGCTCTGCTAAACAACAACAGCAACAAGCCCTGCCTAGTGGGTACCGTTATTGTCTCTATGTTAGCCATTAGCAACTGTGTGCTGGAGGCCTAGAGAAGTTCGCTTGCCCAAGGTCAGGCGGGTGGGCAGCATTAGGACTGGGAGTTGGATGAATGTCTGTCCAACCCCACAGTCATGGTGCTGACCACTGCTCTCTCCTGCCTCTCCTCCCCCTTAGGCATTTGCATCAAGTGCGGGCTTGGCATCTATGGAGCAAGGCAAGCATGCCAGGCAATGGGGAGCCTGTATCACACCGATTGCTTCACGTGTGACTCCTGTGGTAGGTAACCTTTTTATAGCTCCTCTTGCACCATAAACTGCCTTGTACCTAAGTCCCAGATATATGGACTCCCAGATCTGACCCAGGCTGAAGTGCGGAGGAGGCTAACTTGTGGCCCTTTCTCTCTGGACCTGGCCTTTTTGAGAGGCGAGAGGCCCAAGGCCCTGGGAAGATGTGCTGGGCCCTGGAGAGGGAAGAATAGGGCCAGGGAGGAGCCTTTTGCTGGTCACAGGTCTGGGCTTTGGAGCCTTCAGGCTGTGCTGGGTACTGATGTCTCCTGGTTGCCTAGGTGCTGTGCCTTTTCCCTGCCTGGATATAGGGCTGATATTTCTTTTCCATCAATTTCTTTTTTGTCTGAATTTTACACTTATTTTGGAAAGAAAAAGTTACAAATTTACAAATAGAGAAAAGTAACTATAACCCAACCAGCATAATAAATCAGCACTCTTGATTTTCCTATTGTCCTTTCAGGCTTTGCCTGAATCAGGCACCTTTCACTTACTTACATTAAACATTTTAATATTTTATATTCTAAAACTATAATACAGGCACAGTGTTAAGTCAAATCATTCTGAGAAGCTGTTTTTGCAATAGTAGAAAAACACTTACCTTTCCATTATTGTAGTTCCACTTCTTGGATAAAGTTCTTTATTGGATATATGTGTTGTAAATTCTTTTTAAAAAATTACTTTATTTACTTTTTTTAGGGTGAGGGCAAGGAAGGGAGAAAGATCGATGTGTGAGAAATACATTGATGGGCTGCCTCTTGCACTCCCCCAGCCAGGGACCTGGCCTCCAACCCAGGCATGTGACCTGACTGGGAATCAAACCAGCGACCCTTTAATTTACAGGCTGGTGCTTAATCCACTGAGCCACACCAGCCTGGACTGTGTATTCTTTTCCTAACCTGTTCTTGCTTCATTACTTTCTAAATGAAGTCTTCTGATGAAAAGAAATTTTTAATGAAGTTCAATTCATCTTTCTTTGTAGCTATTGCTTTTAATGTCCTCTCTGAGAAATCTTTGTAGTCTTATGTTTTAGACATGTATTTTTATTTTGTAAGCATATTAAACATACATACTCTGTATTCTGCATCCAACATTTTCAGTATCCGCTGTCTTCTTTTTTTAAATTAAATTTTATTTTATTTACTTATTTTTTAATTATTTATTTATTTATTGTTTTTCTATTACAGTTGTCCCACATTTTCCCCCCATTGCTCCCCCCCTACCCAGCCCACCCCTTTTCCCATAGTCAGTCCCCACCTCATTGTACATGTCTGTGGGTTATTTATACATGTTCCTTTACTAAACTCTTTCCCTACTTACCTCCTTCTCTCCCTGCCCCCCAACCGCAGCCCTGTAACTTACTTTGTTCCTTGTTTACATGCCTCTGGTTCAATTTTGGTCATTTGTTTGTGTTGTTCATTAGTTTCCTGTATTAGATGATATCATTGATATCTTCTACTGTTTACTGTTTCTCCTCACTCTTGATCAGGATACCTTGTTTTCTCATGGGTTTTGTATGCCTGGGGGAGTTCCTTGAGGTCTGTGTTGAAGGTGCATTTTCCCAGGGAATGTTTGAAAGCTTTCTGTTAAGGAAAGTTTTAAACTTCAATGGGGAAAATGTATTTTTTTCTTTTATGAGTATTCTTATATACTCATGGACTTTTATTCATGCAGTGTGTTGCAATACAGTCATTATTCTTTTCCATGCACAAATTGTTTCAAACTTGGCCAGAGGAAGTCACTTGCAGTCGCTCCTGTGCTCTTTGACATGTCCCCATCCTTCTTGGAGCACTTCTTTACTCTGGCACAAGATATTCTAGGTTTATCTTTGTTTTTAATTGAGTGCAGTTTACATGTAGTACAGCAAACAAGTCTTAAATATATAGTAAAAGAATTTGGATAAGTATATGTATTTTTATATAACTTGCACCCCTAACAAAGATATAGAAAAAAAAAATTTAATCTTTACCCAAGGACATTTTTTCATTGCTTTTAGAGAAAGAGGAAGGGGTAAAGTTGGGGTGGGGGAGAGAGAGAGAAAGAAAGAGAGAAAAACAGAAACAGAAAAACAAAAAACAGAGAAATAGCAATTGGTTGCCTCCCATACACACTCTGACTAGGGATCAAACCTGCAACCTAGGTATGTGCCCTGACTGGAAATCGAACTCACAACCTTTTGGTGTACAGGATGACCTTCCAACCAACCAAGCTACCCCAGCCAGGAATTGAAAAATTTAAACACCCTAGAAACTTCTGTCTTGTCCTTTTGTAGTTCCCCTGTATGCTCCCCAGTCTTATCTGCCTACCCAGTGTCATTTCCACCACCATAGATTTGTCAATCCTAGAACTTTATGTACATGCAGTTGGGTAGTATGTACTACTTTGTGGTTGATTTTTTTTTCTTTTGCTAAGCATATCTACTTTTTTTTTTGGTCCATGTCACAGGCACTAGAGGAATTGTAGCTGATTCTTTTTTATTGCTGAGTAGGAGTCTATTGTATGAATATGCCACATTTTATTTATTCATGTCGGTAGATACTAGATTGTGCTGTGAACATTCCTGTACAGGTCATTTGTGGACAGATGTTTTCATTTTTCTTGGGTAAGTTACAAGAAGTGGAATATCTGGGTCATGGGCTAAGTGTATGTTTAACTACATAATAAGTTGGCAAACTGTTTCTGAAGGGCTTGTACCATTTTATACTCCTACTAGAAATGTGAGAATTTTGGGTTAGTCTACATATTAGCCAAAAACTGGTACTTTAGTCTTTCTAATTTTAGTCATTCTAATGGATGTGGAGTAGTATCTCGTTGTGGTTTTAAATTTGTATTTCCCTGAGAATAAATGAGGTTGAGCATCTTTTTGCCTTCTTCTTGGCCATTTATATAATCCTATATGAAGTCTGTTCAAGTCTTTTGTTCAGTTTTTAAATTGGAAGTTGTCTTTATTATTTAATTGTAGGGGGGAAAAATATGTTCTGCGTACAAGTTCTTTTCACATGTATGTTTTGTATTTTTTCCTAGTGTGATTTAAAAAAATATTTTTAATTATATTTAAAAATGAATTTTATATTTTGATGAAATCCAATTTGTCAGGTTTTTTTTGTTTTATAGTGACTATGTTTTATGACTTAAAATTTTTTGTCTCCCTTTAAATCATGAAGATAGTCTCCTATGTTTTCTTCTAGAAGCTTTAGGTTTCTCAATTTTATGTTTAGGTTGAAAACCTATTTCACATCAATTTTTGTGTATGTCATGAAGTATGAAATGGAATTTATTATTATTATTATTATTATTATTATTTTAGAGAGAGGGGACAGGATGGAGAAAGAGAGGGAGAGAAACATTGATGTGAGAGAGAAGTATCCTTTGGTTGCCTCTCATACATGCCCTGACCGGGGACTGAACCTACAACCCACACAGGTACCCTGACCAGGAATCAAACCTACAACCTTTTGTTTTGCAGGATGTCACCCAACTCGCTGAGCCACACCAGTCAGGGCAGAATTTTATTTTTTTCCCCCATGGATGTTCAGTTGTTTGAGCATTATGTGTGAAGAGACTGCTTTTCCACTTCTGCATTTGTTGAAATACTTATGGGTCTACTTTTGGGCTCTGTTCTGTTTCCACTGATCTTTTTCTCTCCTCATCCCAGTATTATTACACTAGCTTGATTACTGTAAATCTTAAACTAGGAGGTGGTGTAAGTCTTCCCACTTTGTTTGTTGTTTTTTCCCCCAAGATTATTTTGGCTATGGTGTTCTTTTTAAAAATTAATTAATTAATTAATTAATTTTTTGGGCGACCCTCGCTCTGTAATAATTCCTTCCTCTCAGACTTAAGACCCTTTACAATCTTATAAAGGACAATGGGCGAAGGTCTCATGCTCCTCTAGCTGCTTCAAGCTGGACATAGTCATTGTCCTACCTACCTTTGGGTCCAGAAATCCCTAATAAGAGTGGGGGTGTGGAGGGGAGGGTGGCCTTCCCACATGGGAAAGTATCTTGCAGACTCCAGGTCAGTTGGCTGTTCCCGGACAATGGCATCCTTGTATTCTGGGGGCAAAAGATTTGGCAACACGTTAAAAGACAGCATTAAAACTATAACCACTAGATGACAGAAGGCAGGGATTAATTTTTCAGTGTCCCACATTAAGGAAAAAAAAGGCTTCTTTGGAGGAAGATGTGCAAAGCACGTCACACCTGTCCAAAACCCTTTTGCCCATTATACTTAGTTTGGGCTGAGGGGAGTATTTTAGGTCCCCCGCCCCCCCAGACCTCTGGGCCTTTTCTGTCCAAGCCATTAGGATAGAAAAGAGACCAGTTTTAAAGTGAAGTCCACAGACCACCCATACTTCACGAACCCAGCCACTTAGTTCAGCCAAATTGTTGAGTCTCAGGAGCCAGTGATGCAGACAGGATTAAGTGAGGCCTATGCCTACAGACAATCACTCAGGTAATGAGATCATAGGCTTATGCCCTATGAAAATAGAATATACATGTTAATTTATGCAACATAACTCACAAACCAGTCTCTAAATCTGCAAGACTGTCTTATTGGAAAGACATCCAGTTGCAAGGCTTTTGACATTCTTCTTACCTGTAAATTAAGGATCTTTGATGATGTCACAGACCTAGTTTAACTTTCAAATGAAAACAAACTTTAAATGAAAATAAACTTTAAAAGACAGCTGCACTACTTTATAGTCTACCACTGAGCATTGTGATTATCCTTGAATCACGATTTTTCTCCTTAAGATTACCCTCCTTGTCATTAAAGGGACTGCACTAAGTCCATTTTTAATTTATCCTGTTCATTTACATAAACACAACAAGAGCAGCAAATGATCACATGATCTTTACCTCTGCTTTGCTGGAACTTACACAAGGAACCTTTAGGGTGACCTTCAGTAAGCCCTTCAGTATACAGAAGCTGAGCCACATACCTGCCATTCAGGCTTTCCTGTAAACACCTGTCTTTTCCAAGTCCTTCAGGTTTTCCATTGTGCCTTAAGGTCTCTTCTAGCCATCTTTCAGAAAAGCAACCTTCATTCCTTCCCTGGAAGGATTGCCATGAACCACACAACCAACCAAGGTACCGAGCCTTTTTTATTGTGTGCTTTTATTACCTTTGAAAGTCAATCCCAGTTCCTCAAGGGCTTTTTGGTAACAACCAGAGCCCAGGCATGCCTCCTTTAGGCATGACATTCCAGTCAAAGTCATGGTCAACAAAACCTGTATTAACAACTGGTATTATTAGTTTTATGCAAAGAACCTTATGTCATTACTTCTTCAGAATGCCAAATTCTGGAGGGATCAGATAGGGAGAAAAATATACAACATGAAGGAAAATCCTTGGCCTTCTAAGTTTCACTAAAATTGCATTTTCATACTTTATATTTTCTTTTGTTCACTTTCCTACATGTGAGGAGGTTTTTTTGGGAGGGAGGGGAGATTTGCTGCTTCATTTATTAATTTATTTTGCTTTCATTATTTTCTCCCCCACTAAAAATTTTTGTTTATTTTTCTATTACATTTGTCCCCGTTTTTTCCCTATTTTTCCCACACCCTGCCCATCCCTTCTCCCACAGTCAGTCCCCAGTCTTGTCTATGTCCATGGGTCATTTATACTTGTTCTTTGACTAGACCCTTCCCCTTCTTACTGCCCTTCTCTCCCTCCCCCCTCGTCACTGTTAGTCTACTCCTTGTTTACATGCCTCTGGTTCAGTTTTGCTTGTTTTTTTGTGTTGTTCATTAGTCTCCTGTATTAGGTGATGTCATATGGTATTTTTCTTTCATTGCCTGGCTTATTTCACTAAGCATAATTCTCTCTAGTTCCATCCATGTTGTTGCAAATGGTAGAAGTTCTTTCTTTCTGCTACATAGCACTCCATTGTGTCAATGTACCACAGTTTTTTGACCCACTCATCTACACGTGGGCACTTAGGCTGTTTCCAGCACTTGGCTATTGTAAATAGTGCCGCTATGAACATAGGGGTGCATAGGTTCTTTTGGATTGGTGTTTCAGGATTCTTCGGTTATAATCCTAGCAATGGAATTGCTGGTTCAAAAGGCAGTTCCATTTTTAGTTTTTGAGGAAATTCCATATTGTTTTCCATAGTGGCTGCACCAGTCTGCATTCCCACCAGCAGTGCAGTAGGGTTCCCATTTCTCCACATCCTCACCAGCACTTGTTGTTTGTTGATTTGTTGATGATGGCCATCCTGACTGGTGTAAAGTGGTATCTCATTGTGTTTTTTATTTGCATCTCTCTGATGGCTAGTGATGTTGAGCATCCTTTCATATGCCTATGGACCCTCTGTATGTCCTCTTTGGTGAAGTGTTTGTTCAGGTTCTATGCCCTTTTTTTTTTTTTTTTTTTTCGCCAACCACATCCTCAAACCCAGACTTACTAAGGGGCTAAAAAGGGGAAACCCAGCAAACCGGAACGCCAGCGGGTAACCACGTGCCTCGCCTCTCGCGCCTTTTATGGGATCAGTGGAGCCCGCCCGCCAACCTCTCAGCATTTCGCCAATGCCCACGCCTTCCACAGCTTGCCCCGTCCCTCACCCTGCTCTCACCAATCACCGAGAAGCTAGCTTCCGCCAACACCCCCGCCCCACCCCCCCACACCGCCCTACCCTGCGACGCTTGAAGCATCCACTGGTGCCTAAATGGGTTGTCTGTCTTCTTTGTGTTGAGTCGTGTAAGTTCTTTATATATTTTGGAGATCAATCCCTTGTCTGAGGTATCACTGGCAAATATGTTTTCCCATATGGTTGATTCCCTTTTCATCTTGCTGATGTTTTCTTTTGCTGAGCAGAAACTCTTTAGTTTGATGTAGT
Organism: Furipterus horrens; assembly: GCF_987537825.1. Classification (NCBI taxonomy): domain Eukaryota; kingdom Metazoa; phylum Chordata; class Mammalia; order Chiroptera; family Furipteridae; genus Furipterus; species Furipterus horrens. The sequence continues at coordinate 35,068,843 of NW_028327183.1, forward strand.
CCCATTTGTTTATTCTTTTTTTTATTTCCCTTGCCTTAGGAGTTGTATCAGTGAAAATATTGCTATGTGGGATATCTGAAATTTTCCTGCCTATGTCTTCCTCTAGGACTTTTATGGTATCACATTTTACATTTAAGTCTTTGATCCATCTTGAGTTTATTCTGTTGTATGGTGTAAGTTGGTGGTCTAGTTTCAGTTTTTTGCATGTCCCTGTCCAGTTCTCCCAGCACAATTTGTTGAAGAGGCTTTTATCACTCTGTTTTATGTTCCTTCTGCCTTTGTCAAATATTAGTTGACCATATAGACCTGGCTTTATTTCTGGGCTCTCTATTCTGTTTCATTGATCTATATGTCTGCTCTTATGCCTGTACCAGACTGTTTTGATTACCACGGCCTTGTAGTATAGTTTGGTATCAGGCATTGTGATTCCTCCTATTGTGTTCTTCTGTCTCAAGATTGGCTATTTGGGATCTTTTTGGGTTCCATATAAATTTTTGAAGTATTTGTTCTAGGTCTGTGAAATATGTCATTGTATTTTAATAGGGATTGCATTGAGTCTATAAATTGCTTTGGGTAGTATGTACATTTTAATGATGTTGATTTTTCCCACCCATGAACATGGTATATGCTTCCATTTATTTGTATCTTCCTGAATTTCTTTCTTCAGTGTTATGTAGTTTTCTGAGTACAGGTCTTTTACCTCCTTGGTTAAGTTTATTCCTAGGTACATTATTTTTCTTGTTGCTATAGTAAATGGGATTTTTTTTCTAGTTTCTATCTCTGATATTTTTTTAAAATATTTTTTTTATTATTGATTATGCTGTTACAGTTGTCCCAATTTCCTTCCCCCCTGCTCCCCCCACCTCCAGTTGTTCCCCCCCCTTAGTCCATGCCCATTGGTCCTGCATATAGTTCTTTTCAACATCTTCCTGTTCACTCCACCCAGCCCACTACGCTTCCCAGTTCCTGCACCATCTCCCTTCCTCTCCCCCTCCACCTCCCCGCTGACCTCCCCCCAATATGCTCCCTTACCTGTAATTCTTTTTCCCTTCTCGTTGCCTACTTAGTTTGCCCTTGCCTCAGTTCCCTAGTTTCTGCTGTTGGTTGTTGTGATAGAGTTTTCATTTTTAATGTTCATTGTCCTGATCCTCCTTCTTCTAAACAAGTCCCTTTAACATCTCATATAACAGTGGTTTGGACCTAACAAACTCCTTCAGTCTTACTTTGTCCTGGAAACACTTTCTCTGCCCTTCTATCCTGAATGAGAGCTTCACTGGATAGAGTAATCTTGGTTGTAGGTTTTTGATTTTCATTACTTTGAATATTTCTTGCCAGTCCCTTCTTGCCTATAAAGTCTCCTTTGAGAAAGACGCTGATAGTCTAATTGCGACCCCTTTGTACATGATTCTTCTCTTCTCTCTTGCTGCTTTTAAGATTCTCTCTTTATCTTTAATTTTTGACATTTGGATGACAGTGTGTCTTGGTGTGGTTCTCCCTGGGTCCAGCCTATCCGGAACCCTCTGTGCTTCTTGGACCTGTAAGTTCACCTCCTTCCCCAAGTTAGGGAAGTTCTGCTTCATTATTTTTTCACATAATTTTTCAGTTTCTAATTCTTCTTCTTTACCCTCTGGCAATTCAATAACCCGAATGTTCGTTCTCTTATAGCTGTCCCAGAGGTTTCTGAGCCTCTCATCATATTTCTCACTCTTCATTTCCTCTTTCTGCACTGGTTGACTTTTTGTTCCCTCCCTATGTTCCAATTTGTTGATTTGATCCATGGCTTTCCCTTCCTCACCACTTGTCTTGTATGTATTTTTGTTCATTTCAGCAGGACTAGCCTTCATTCCTTCCTGGTCTTGATTCAGCCCCGCTGTTAGGTCTGTAAGCTGTATTATGACTATGGCTCTAAACTGAGCTTCTGAAAGATTCACTGTTTGTTCGTCGGTCAAGGCTTTTATTAGTTTTTTCGTTAGCTGATTGGTATTTCAGTCATTAATTCTGCCATTCTGACCGTTTGTTTATCTTTCCCTCTTGGGCACGGCGCTATCACACCTCTTACGCAGTATTGGGCGGAGCCCCGTGTGCTCGTCACAACCTGGAGACCTTTCTCATCACCCTGTGGTGCTTTGCATTGGGGCGGGGGTCCAAGTTGGATTCCCGCTGTTACTCTCCACTGGTGAACAGGGCCGCCTCCCAACGGGTTCCGCCTTCTCCAGTGTTGGAATCAGGAGCCGAAGGATTCGGTCTGCAGCTGGGGCCGGACCCCCAAAACACAGGCATCTGCTCACCAGGTCCTGCTGTTCGCCGCTGCGGCTGCCGCCTCTAGCACAGTTCAATCTCTCTTAGCCGTGGGCTCGCACTTCCTACCCGTCCAGATGAGCACCACTTGTTTATGACTTCATACGTTGGACTTCCATGTAGCTTTATTTTCAGGAACTTCTTATTATTTTTAGTTTTGCATTAGCTGTAATCCTTCTTAGTTGTAGAGGGAGACAGAGCGTGTCAGTCTATGCCTCCATCTTGGCCGGAAGTTATCTCTGATATTTTATTGTTGGTGTACAGAAATGCCTTCGATTTCTGAATATTGAGTTTGTACCCTGCCTGCTATTTTGCTAAATTCACTTATTAGGTCGAGTACTTTTTTCGTGCAGTCTGTAGGGTTTTCTATGTACACTGTCATGTCATCTGCAAATAATGACAGTTTTAGTTCCTCTTTTCCAGTTTGGATGCCTTTTATTTCTTTCTTGTCTGATTGCTGTGGCTAGAACTTCCAAGACTATGTTGAATAGGAGTGGAGAGAGGGGACATCCTTGTCTTGTTCCTGATCTCAGGGGGCATGCTTTCAGTTTCTGTCCGTTGAGTATAATGTTGGCTTCAGGTTTCTCGTATATGGCCTTTATTATGTTGAGGTTTGCTCCCTCTATTCTCATTTTACTGAGTGTTTTCATCATAAATGGGTGTTGTACTATATCAACTGCTTTTTGAGCATCCATTGTCACGATCATGTGATCTTTGTCTTTCGTTTTGTTTATATGGTGTATTATGTTATTGATTTGAGAATATTAAACCATCCTTGAATCCCTGGGATGAATCCCACTTGATCGTGGTGTAAGATCTTTCTAATGGTATATGATCTTTCTAATGTGTTGCTGAATCCGGTTTGCTGATATTTTGTTGAGGATTTTAGCATCTATGTTCATCAGCGATATTGGCCCGTAGTTCTCTCTCATTGTTGTGTCTTGACCTGGTTTTGGAATTAGTCTAATACTGGCTTCATAGAAAGAGTTTGGGAGTCTTCCTTCTTCTTGGATCTTTTGTGTCTTTTGATTGGTGCATTTAATCCATTGACATTTATGGTTATTATTGATAGGTACTTATTCATTGTCATTTTTCCCCTTTCTACTCGTGTTACTCTTCATCTCTCTCTCTTTATTCATCTTCTTAAAGCAGACCCTTTAGCATCTCTTGCAATGCTGATTTGGTGGAGATGTATTCTTTTAGCCTTCTTTTGTCTGGGAAACTCCTTATTTCACCTTCCATTTTGAATAAGAGCCCTGCTGGGTAGAGTATTCTTGGTTGTAGGCCTTTGTTTTTCATTGCTTGGGATATTTTTTGCTATTCCCTTCTGGCTTGTAATGTTTCTGTTGAGAAATCTGATGCTAGCAGTATTGGAGTTCCTTGTATGTTATTAGCTGTTTCTGTCTTGCTGCTTTTAGGATTCTCTCTGTCTTTGAATGTTGCCATTTTAATTATGATGTGTCTTGAAGTGGGCCTGTTTGGGTTCATCTTCTTTGGGACCCTCTGTGCTTCCTGGACTTGAGTGACTTTTTCTCTCATCAAGTTAGAGAAGTTTTCTGTCATTAGTTTTTCAAATGGGTTTTCTAGCCCTTGCTCCTCTTCTCCTTCTGGTATTCCTATGATACGGATATTATTACGTTTCATGTTTTTCTGCAGCTCTCTTAAAACCTCTTCATTCTTTTTAACTCTTTTTTCATTTTATTGCACTGTTCGGGAATTTTTTTTCTATGTTGTCCTCCAGCTCACTGATATAATCTGCTTCTTCTAGCCTGCTTTTAATTCCTTCTACTGTGTTCTTCAATTCAGAAATTTTATTCTTCATTTCCTCTTGGCTCTTATTGATAGCTCCTGTCCTTTTTCATGCTGGCATAATTCTTAGTAAGTTCCTTGTAGTTTCCCTGGAGTTCTTTGTAGTTTTCTTTGAGCTTGCTGAGCTCATTGAGCTTCCCTATAATACATGTTTTGAATTTCATATCTGATAGTTTGCTTTCCTCTATTTCATTTAGCACTCTTTCTGGGGATTCCTCCTTTCCTTTCAGTGGGGTGTTAGTTCTCTGTCTCCTCATTTTTTGACTCTTCTCGTTTTTGCTGCTTCTTAGATTGATCTGCACTTCCTGGATCTGCCCCTGGAGGCATCATATCATGTACTAGTCTGGGTTTGAGCAGCCTGTTGGGGACTAACAGAGATCTACTGCCTTTGTCTGTCTCCTTTAGTTGTTAATCTGTTCAATCTGTGATCAGCCATCAGACTTAAGCACCGAGGAGGGGGCAGCTGAATTCCTGCAGGCGGGGCTTTTACTTCCCCTCAGGCTGACGCCACTTGGGGGGGAGTGGTCTGCCTGCAGTATGGGGAATGAGTCAGCACTGGGACTTGGTTGGCTGTTCCCTCAGTTTTCTCCCCAATGCAACCTCCCCAAACTCTCCCCAAGCGTCTCTAGTCCTCTCTGCCCTCCCTCTGCTTGAGCCCAGAGTAAGTGGGTGCCAAAGTATTTTCGTACATGATCCATTTAGGAGCTCTTTATCTCCAGCTGTTTCTTTTATGCCTGCAAAAAACCCTGTGGCTTTTCACTTTTCACAACTGGATGCTATTTTACTTTCCGCTCTGTTGCTGTAGGCTGGGAATCCCAGCTAGGGGTTTAGACTCTGCCCTTCCCAGGGGGAACCCCTGGATGCTGAACTGTTTCTCAGTCCCTTCATCGCCACACGTGAGAGCACATTCAGCCCTTTTATGTCTCTGCACTTTCTACCAGTCATGTTGTGATGAAGCGGCCTTTTCTGTCCATCCATGGTTATAAGACTTCTCTCCAGCTAGTGTTCAGTTGGTTATTCCAGATGATTTCTTCACAATTAAGTTGTAATTCCAGATTGGTCCTGGAAGGAGATTAGTGTAGCTTCCACTTACTCCTGTGCCATCTTGGATCTCACTATTGTGTTCTTTATATTTTTATATAAATATCAAAATTGGCATATCAGTTTACACACACACACACAAATAAGTGCTGGCATTTTGATTGGGCAGCATTGAATGTATAGATCAATTTGAGGAAAATTGATATCAGCATATTTGAAGCCATGAAGATGGTTGCAAGGAACTGTACAGGGTCTGTGATAAGTCAGCCGCCACTGTTCTGCAGATGCTGACTGAAGACATGAGCTGCCTGGGCAGAGACTCAGCACCGCAAGCTGCATGCGCGTCCCGTTCACATCATACTTGCCCTCCCGAGTCCTACAGGGGTGACACGGAGTGGCCTAGGTGGATGTGTGTCAGGGCTAAGTATCCCTGAGCTTAAGGAACCCCAATGTTTTATAATAGGCTGCCAGCAAAGCTCTCTGACCCTTGTCCAGGAGGAACACATCTTTATTATACTGGACAGCAAACAAACCTGCCCTCTGCTTCAGAGGGAGGTGTTATCTCTGTCTTCTAAGCAGTTTGCTCCCCAGACATACTTGGAAAGATAATCCAGAATGAAAGCTGTCAGCCCTCCATTTGTAAGATGTGCAGACTGCGAGAGACCCAGCAGAGAGCTGTCTTCAGCAGTGGTATATCTCTCTATGTAGGTCTTTTAAAATGCCTCTCAACAAAGTTGTTTTTTCATAGTAAGGTCACGTAACAGAACCCACGGGCTGTTCAGTTATGAGGGGCCCGATTGCCCACCACCAGAAGTTGTCGTCGTCGGCAGCCGTCCGTCTCGAGAGACGATGGTGTAGCTTCTTAAGAGTCTATCTGCACCGCCGAGAATGGCTGTGCAGTCCGACTCGGGAGTGACACGGTATCTGTCTCCTCCCGTGTTGAATCGACATCTTGCGATGACGCTGAAGCTACAGAGCCTGGGCAGGGTGATATGGAGGGTCTGCTGTTGCCCATGCAGCAGACCCCCCCCTCTCTTCGCAGCTGAAGGGTCCAAGGGAAAGACGGAGTCAATACAGCTTGGCTTCAGGTGCGCCGCAGGAGTTGCCGGTGTTGACTACAACGTCAAACCGCCTTAGGGACTCCGGCTCCGGATTTTCTGTCAGGGTTTACTCCCTTAGCCTTTCCCCTGAAGAGGTATGCCGCAAGGCAGCGGAGGTTTTTTGGAGTCAGAGTTTTCCTTCTCTACCACCAGAAGTATAACTCTCAATACCAGAGTTTGGTGAAAAGAAAAAGAATTGTTTATTTAATGGTTATATAGATTTAGATTATTTGCGGGTTTTTGCTGTTAAGTCTTATTTTCTTTAAAACACCCACAAACACATAGTTCTGCCTCTCTCCTACCAAACCAGGCTAGTTTTAGAAAAGTCAGAGATACCGTTTCCCTGTTACAGAACCCCTGGGCTGCTCCAATTGAAAACAAACCCACCGGCTCTTTAGTTAGGGGCCCAATTGCCCGCCGCCAAAATTATAACTCTCAGTACCAGAGTTTAGTGAAAAGAAAAAGAATTGTTTATTTAACAGTTATATAGATTTAGTTATTTGCGGATTTCTGTTGTTAAGTCTTATGTTCTTTAAAACACCTATTAACACATATCCTTGCCCCCCCCCCACCACCAAACCAGGCTAGTTTTAGAAAAGTTAGAGAAACCGTTTCCCTACTTTCCAAACACAGTTCAGCTTTACCAGTAGCTGCCAATCATTCAATCCTGACTGGGGAGACCTCGTCTGTGTTATGGGGTCCACCAGCTTTTAATCCAGAACCTCGTGGATTCTCAGCCTCCTTGTAAACTGTATAGTTAGTCCTTTTGTAACTCACATGGCCAGTCTGTTCCTTTTCAAAGCAGCAAGGTACCTCCCTTCCTTAAAACTGCATCGTCAGCCTCAGTCAAATCTGCACAGTCAGCCTCAGCCTCAGTTAAATCCGCATGGTCAGCCTGGCTAAAATGTCTGCTGCTTATTTTTAAATCCCTGACTACGTCCTCTGATGCAGTGGGTGCGGTAACCAGTTCTGACCATTCACAGAACCTCACGCAGGCTCTGTGTGCTTTCTCCATATCATCCCCTGGTCCAAGTCCCCTCCCATCTACCTGAGGCTTTGGATGCATTAAAGCCATTTTGCATAAAAAAAGACACTAGCCACCAGCCTCAGGAATATGGAGGCATTCTGAAAGCTGCTTCCTTTTCCCCATCCCCCAGCCACAAACGCTGGGTTTTTTTTGGAACACCCCTGTTTCTGTAACATCCCTACTTCCTAGACACAGTTTAGCTTTACCGGCAGCTCCCAATCATTTGATCCTGACTGGGGAGGTTTTTCCTGTGTTGTGGTACCCTCCAGCTCTTCATGCAGAACCACGTGGAGTTCCCAGCCTCCTTGTAAACTGCATGGAGTTCTCCCTTTCCTTTCAAAGCCGCATGGTATTCTCTCCCTAAAATGTTTGCCACTTATTTTTAAATCCCTGACTGTGTCCTGTGACGCAGTGGGCATGGTAACCAGTTCTGACCATTCACAAAACCTTGTACAGGCTCTGTGTGCTCTCTTCACAGCATTCTATGGTACAAAACCCCTCCCATCTTCTTGGGGCCTTGGAAGAACCAAAGCCATTTGTGTAACAAAGACACTAGCCACTAGCTACAGGCATGTGAAGGCATCTTAAAAGCTGTTTCCTTTTCCCCATCCCCCAACTGGCAGGCTCTGGGGATTTTTGGAGAGACCCCCACTCTGTAACAGTCAGACATGTCTTTGATTAAGTTTGTTCCTTAGTGTTTATGGATTTTTTTTGGATACTATAATAAGTACAGTCTTAAAAATTATAAGTTCATTTTCCAATCATTTGTTGCTAGCATATAAAAATGGGTTTTCATATGCTGCCCACCTATTCTACAACCTTTGTAAACTCACTTATTAGTTCCACTAGTTTTTCTTTGTAGAGTCTTTATAATCTTCTTCGTAACATAATCATGTTATCTGTGTTTAAAAATAGTCTTACTTTTTCTTCCCAATTAAAAAAACTTTCCCCTTATTTTGCACTGTGTAGGGCCAATGTTGAACCCTAAGGGGAGAAACGTTTACTCTTTCACCATCGTGCCTGGTGTCGGCTATGTGCATGGATGCCCCTCGGCAGGTGAAGGAGGTGCCCCATGCTCCTGGTCAGGCACCATGTCTTTCTCCCAATTTTCATGGGGATGCTTCCCACAGCTGCTGGGGCCATTGTTTGCACAAGGATGCGTCTTTCCTGTTAGGCTCCTTCACCTGGTCAGAGTTCTGTTTCTGATGTTCATGGAATAAGGAAATTCATTCTGAAAAGTGCTCTCAGTTTAACTGAAGTAAATGTGATTTAAATAAATAAATAAATAAATTAGAACATCAATATATATTTGAAATAAGTTTTTCATATATTTACTTTGACAACCTCTTACAGTGGTTCTGTTGATAACGTTTTCTATTTAATTTTTATTAATTACTATATGAAAAGATGCTCAACGGCACTGATCATCTGGAAAGTGCCCATTTAAACCACAATGAAATATCACCTCACACCTGTTAGAATGGCCATAATCAATAAATTAACAAACAAGTGCTGGTGAGGATGTGGAGAGAAGGGAACTCTCAGGCACTGTTGGTGGGAATGCAGACTGGTGCAACCACTGTGGAAAACGGTATGGAGTCACCTCAGAGAATTTAAAGTAGAACTACCTTATGACCCAGCGATTCCACTGCTGGGTATTTATCCAAAGAAATCTAAAAACACTAATAAGATATATGCATCCCTGTGGTCATTGCAACATTATTTTCAATAGCCAACATATGAAACAACCCCAGTGCCCATCAATAGACAGTTGGATAAAGAAGCTGTGGTACATATGTACAATAAAATATTTAGCCGTAAAAAGAATGAAATCTTACCAGCTGTGACAATATGGATAGATCTAGAGGGTATTATGCCAAGTGAAATAAGTCAGATAGAGAAAGACAGATAACGTATAATTTCACTTATATCTGGAGTATTAAAAAAATGAACAAACAAAACAGATTCATCAACACAGGGAACAGACTGATGGTTGCTGTATGGGAGGGGGTTTCAGGGGCTGGATGAAAAGGATGAAGGGATTAAGGAGTACAAAATAGTCACGGGTGTAAAGTACAGCCTAGGGAATATGGTCAGTGATGTAATAACTATGTACAGCGTCAGATGGGTATTGGACTTACTGGGGTGGGGATCACGTCATAGCTTATAGAAATGTCTAATCACTGTGTTGTACACCTGAAACTAATATAATATTGTATGTCAACTGTAATTGAAAAATAAATTTAAAAAATTAATATAATGATAATAACATAAAATTAAGGGGAAATTTAAAAATTTGCCCATAATCCGCTTCTCATCTGTTGGAGGAGGGTGCTGAGAAGTGGCAGCAGGGACCCCAACCCTGGTTTCCAGCAGCCCAGGGACCCCCTTCTCAACCCTCATCCTTGCAGGGAGACGACTTCGTGGGAAGGCATTCTACAATGTGGGCGAGAAAGTGTACTGCCAGGAGGACTTCCTGGTGAGTCAAAGGGGCAGGGGCCCTCTGGATTCCCATGGAGACCTGAGGCCAGGAGGCAGATGCTGGCTGGGCAGTGTGAGTGCCTCTTTGTCACATAACCTCCTGGATCCTGTCCCCTGCCAGTACTCCGGGTTCCAGCAAACGGCTGACAAGTGTAGCGTGTGTGGACACCTCATCATGGATATGGTGAGAACCTCTCCCAGCCTCCTGGGGCCCCTCTGACCTGGGCGAACTTAGGACCCCACCCTTTTCACCTGTTGCAGACCTGCCAGGGGCTCAAAGCCAGAGCCTATTCCGGGGGCTGTGCTGAGCTTTCCACCCGCACTGACCCATCAGTGCCTCCCACCCCCAGATCCTCCAGGCCCTTGGAAAGTCCTATCACCCAGGCTGCTTCCGGTGCTCTGTGTGCAATGAGTGCCTGGACGGGGTGCCCTTCACTGTGGACGTGGAGAACAACATCTACTGTGTCAGAGACTATCATACGTGAGTAGCTGCGTGTGGAGCAGGTGTGACTCCCACTGTTTCTTCTGCCTTCCCTGGAACCATTTCCTGGTGTGCGTGTATTCTCATTCCTGACCTGTCCACTTCCGGCCTCCCCTTGTGTGCTCAGCAGTTGGGTTGAGGTACAGATCTCTGCCTGGTTCAGCCACCACCCATCTCTTCCCTCTCCCCACCTTTGCCTGCATGCTCCCCTCTTCCGAGTGGTAGGGACTACCCTTACTGCCCCACCTTGCATCTCTACCTCTGTTCCCAGGGCCAGGCCAGGCCTCTTCTGCCTGGGATGGGGGGTTGGGGTCTCTGCAGAGTCTTTTTCCTGCCTCTCCGGTGCCCATGTGAGCAGCCAGTCTGTTCCCCTTGCTGTCACTCCAGGTTCAGCCCCTGGAACTCTGGTCCTATGTTGCTGCCTTGCATGGGGTTGGTACCTGGCATAGAGCCCTGGAACTCAGCGTGGAGCCAGGCTTTGCAGGCATCTCAGTTAGAGGGCAGCCCAAACCTGGACATTAGTGGGCAGGGAACTTGAAGGAAGCATGAGGAAGAGAGTAAAGTGGAACCTGAAGCCATACTGGTGGAGGTGACGGAGTGGAGGTGACTTGGGGAGCCAGATCAAAGGCCAGTGCCAAGAAAGCCTGGCAGAAGCTGCTCCCACCCCAGCATGTCCACAGAAGGAAAGGAGGCCTGATGCTTGGGCACTGTCATGGTGGTGGGACTGCCCTGTGCCCTTGACCTCTGGTCACTCAGCTGGTCATTTCATGTTTTTTTTTTTCCAGAGTTTTTGCACCAAAATGTGCCTCCTGTGCTCGTCCTATCCTCCCAGCACAGGTAGGCCTGGATCAGCCCCAGTGCTTGGGCCCCTGTGGGAGGAGTGAGCAGATGCTTCTGCCCCATATCCCTCAGGGCCCAGGGATGTGTGTTGTGACCCTGCGTGCAGAGTGCAGTGTCCCTGCATGGGTTAGAGGGAAATGGTGGCTCCTGCTGCTTGGCCACCCTTAGCTCCTTTGCCCGTGGATGGAAGGACTGCTTCCTGGGTCTGTTACCTCTGCAGGCGGAGGGGTCGGGGGAGCAGAGGAGGCAAGGGGACAGTCTGTGCAGGAGACATCCTTGAGTAGTGCAGCTCTTCTAGGCAGTGGGTCTTCCACATGTGCTGGTTCGGTCCCAAGCTGGGGAAGCAGCACTGGCAGTGGTCTGACCCCAAAGAACTAAAAAGAGTACATACCTGCACGTTTACACCCACATGATGACTCTTATGGACACATGCCTACTTTTGGCTGCAGCGATGGGAGGATGCCCAAGGCACATGTACATCCATTCTTGTGCATCTACTGATGCCCATTTCAGCCCCATGGAAACTCGATGTCAGTGCTGACATGGGCAGGAATGCTTGTCCACCACAATGATCACATGGTGTAGGTTTGCGCCCCCATGCACAGTTCACCTCTCACCCCAGCTTACCGTGTGCGAACCTCATCTCTTCCTCCAGGGCTGTGAGACAACCATCCGTGTGGTGTCCATGGACAGAGACTACCACGTGGAATGTTACCACTGTGAGGTGAGCCTGGCCCTCCTGGAAGGCTGGAGGCTGGGGCAGGCCCCTTACCACAGCTCTCCCTCTCTCAGTGTTCTGTGAGCCTGTCTCCTCCTTTATGGTTTCTTACCCATTCTACCTATTCCGGTTAGCTCTGTCCTCAAGATACGTTCTCAGCCTGTTTCCTATTCAGTCAAATATTTACTGATGATTTACAGCGTGTGGAATATTGTGAATTACATAGAATATAGTTGTACTCCCATGGGAGAGTCACATCTTCAGGCAGTATTTACACAGGTGACCATTGCTATCCCGGGGAGTTTTCAGAGCACATAAGAGGCCTTGGAAAATCAGGAAAGTCTTTCTGGAGGAGGTAACACTCAAGCTAAGATTTGAAAGATGAATAAGAGCCAAGGAGGCAGTGAAAAGGGCATTTTCAGGCAGTCGAAGCGGAGTGTGCTTAGGTGTGAAGATGGTTGTGTTTTGCTGTATTGGAGAAGTTGTCAGGAGCTGGGGACAAAAGGCCATGTGAGCTAAGGAGTGTGGACTGACTCTGAGGGCAATGGAGAAGGATCAAAAAGGATGACCTGATGGCATTTGGATTTTAGGAAGGGCATTCAGCACCATGCAGAGAATGAATGGAGAAAGTGGGACAAGGGGCTGGGGTTCCCTAAGGAGTCTGGTCCTGGATGCAGGGAAGTAAATTGAGTTGAGTGTGGTTAGGTAGTAAAAAGAACTGAATTTGGTCAGTGACTGGATGTGGGAGTTTGGGGGTCAGGAGGTGTCCATGAGGACCCCGGGAGAGAGGTGAGGGCAAAAGGAGGGGGAGGGATAAGTTCTTATTTTTAGCAGCTGGAGACAACCAAATAGATATGTCCAGGTGGCAGCTAGATGTGCTGGGGTTCAAAGACTCTTGACTCCAGGTATAAGTACGTGGCAGCTATTGGCATATATAGCTCTTTCCTTTCTGATACTCTGCCTGTGATTTCTATACACATTGGCCTACCTGAGTTCTCAATTCAAGGAGACCAGTAGGCCCTCTTTGGGCAGCCTGGAAAATCTTCCCTGGTTGTAACTTGAAGCAATTGTGGGGTTCATCTCATTAGGTTCCCTTCTCTCAGAGAACACCAACCTGCCTTGCCTATGGTCTGGGGCCTGAGAATCCATTGTCATATATTTTGTCTGGATTCTCATTGTTAAAGGTAGGATGGGAATTCCAGTCCCTGTAACTGTGATGGCCTGAAGCAGGAGCCCCTTCCTGGGTCTGTAGACGGCTGCTGAAGCCAGGGGAGTAACAGGTCTTCCAGGGAGAGCTGTGGAGGAAGGAACCGGGGTTCAGGATGGTCCAAAGGACAGCAACATTTGGGGGGATGTGTGGAGGCAAAGCACCCATATGGGGAGGTTGAGAATGAGTGAATGAGGAGGTAAGAGAGAAATCTAGGAGAGCAGTTGTGGTTCAGAGCCCAGCGAAGACCAAGAGTGAGAAATCTTCAATCATCAAAGGTCGATGTGGAACCAGGTTGCCCAAGTGGGGGCAAGTGGCCCAGTGGGAACAGGAATCCTGGTGAGGGAACAGGGAAGGAGGGTCCTGGCCTGCAGAGGGGCCACGGTCCCCCGCCCCCATAAAGGCATCCTGTTCTGCTGTCCTGGAGACTGTGGTGTCCCTTTGGAATCACTAAGCACAGTCCCTAGGGTAAGGTTGATCATAAAAGTCCAGGAGCAAGTCAAGCAGTAGGCGGGTCACACCCGGAACCTCAGGACAATGAGACCCTTGGATGGGAGCTAGGGTCCCCAAGTCCCTTTCTTCTCTCTCTGGTGTATAGTAGGTAGCAGTAAGGACATGAGGCTGTGGCAGGACAGGGAGGACACTTGAAACATGAGTGGCTCAGATCATGAGGCTCCATCACAGCAGCCCAGCTCCATGACTTCTGTTGGCAGGGCAGGTGTTGGTCTCAGGGCCTTTGGGTAACAAATGCCAAAGCTTTGAGGCAGGAGTTCAGCCCTGGGTGCAGTGAGAGTATGGCCAAAGGGAACTCCTTGGGGTGGGAGGCAGAAGGAAGGAAAAGGTTCCATTGGTCTCGCCCGGTGTCCCCATCTCTGACAGCACACCCTTGACTGCCCCACACTCTTTCTGGCAGTTTTTTTTTACAGAGGTCACATGCCAATCATGTAACTTGTTAAAAAAAAAAATAGCCTATAAAATATACCACAATAGTAAAGTGGTAAGATGAGGGATATAAAGCAAAACTCCTTGTTTACTTGATATCCCCAATTCTTCTCTTCCATCATCTCTGAAGGCCACTGGGGTCAGGCATTTGACTGCGTCTCCTTCCCAAGATCACCAGTGACAAGCACCCCCCTTCCCCCCCAAGTGTGATAGGATCCAGGAGACGCTTCTCAGGTGTCAGGCAGGGCCCTAACCTCTCAGCATCCTTAGCATGCTGACTGGTCCCTTCTGGACTGTCAATGTGCCATGTGGACCGTCCATGTTTGCTTTCCCTCACTTATTTTCCCCTCACATTTCCTTGGCTCAGATCTCCTTTTCTTTGTGTTGGAGCCTCCATGCCTCAAGCTGTTTGTCCTTTTTTCTAGTTTTCTGTGCTCCTTGGGAGATGTGATCTATTTTGTTAAGATCATTTCATTTTTATGCTGGAGCCCCCATTGACCGCCCAGCCCTTTCTTGGAGACTCCAGGCTGTGTCCACCACCTCCCACCTCCTCTAAGAGGCACCCAGTTCCCTGTGTCCTACACTGGGCTTCTGATCCCCCACCGTAAAGAGGAAAAGCCAGTCCTCTGGAGGTGGGACAGAGCCCTGACATGTCCTCCCCACACTCTGGGCCTGAGGTGCCCAGTATGCTCTCCTTGCCCACTCACTCTGGGGTTGGGCTGTGTTCTTCCCTAGGACTGCGGGCTTCAGCTGAGCGGGGAGGATGGACGCCGCTGCTATCCGCTGGAGGGCCACCTGCTGTGCCGCCGCTGCCACCTGCGGCGCCTCCGGCCTGGGCCACTTCCCTCACCTGCTGTGCATGTTACCGAGCTCTGAGCAGGGGCAGGAGCCTGACCCTGGGGCAGTGTGTGCGTGTGAGAGTGCGTGCGAGGGCAGGCGGGATGGGTGACCCAGGTCAGGGTTGGCACTATGCATCAAGGTGGCGTAGCTGCCCTGCCTCTGACGTCCACCCCCCGATTTGCCACCAAGCTGCTGTCCGAGGGGCCGGCCCCACGGCAAAGCTACTATTTATTCACCATCTGTGCTTCCTTCAGCTGCTTCCTTCCTTCCGGCTCTGCCCCTCCCAAGCCCCCTTCTGCTCTGAGGCTCCCCATCCCCTCCCTCCCGTTGCGTCCCCCCATGTGCCCCTGAGGGGCAGGCTCCCAGACCTACATGGGGTGCGTGTAGTGGCATAGGTTACCCTTGCAGGAGCCAGTTTCCTGCCCCTGAGGGGCCAGGGACTCCCTTCCAGAGTGCTTGGGCAGGGTGCGGACTGGCAGGTGGTGGTTGGCATAAGGGTGTGCATGTTTGTGTGTCTGTTAAACATCTTGCCCACCAGTGTGTGCCTTGTTTGGTTGGGGTCACAGGAGGGTGTGAGGCCTGCAAAGGAGGCCTGCCTTTGGCCATTGTGGTCACTGGGATTTGGCCCCTTGGATTCTAGTGGGTGTTTTCAGCCACAGTCGCATCCCAGTTTCCCTATCCCTAGCTCCTGGCTTGGGAATTTCTCCCTACCCCCACCCCTCATTCTTCAGCCTTGGGCAAAAGAACCTTCTCACGCGTAATTCCAGCCACAAGTGGGACCAGAGACCACAAAGGGGCTCCCTGCTCTTTGGCGGGAGAACACCTGTTGTAGGAAAGCACTGTATCAGGCTCCAGGACTAACGCATGTGATTTGACTTAAATTAAGTTTTTCCTTTGAGAATATTTTCATTTTCTTTGAAAGAATATAGTTTTCTTCTAAAACTTGACCCACCATTGTTATTTGTAGGAAAGTTATAAAAAAACTCACACATGTCCATTTGTATTGTCATATTTTCAGGTGGTAAAAGCATTGTAGTTTAACTATTTTTGTATAAATGTCTCTAAAATCTCAAAATATGTGTCTACCTTTCAGACTTTAGAATAGCATGGGGACTCCGTGATTGAAGAGTGGTGACTCAATGAAATGTGGTTTGAAGAAATGTGGATTCATTTTTTTTCTTTGAAACGCCCGTCAGCATTGAATGGCCTGTGCTGGAGTTCCTTGTGTGGGTGTGGCTCAGGGGGCAAGAGACCCAATCAAGATAAATCATAGTGCTTTTCACGGAATATTCTGACTTAAATCTCTTTGCTCCCGTGGGAACCTGGAGTGCCTTTTCTTAGATGTGGGGCCTCTGCTTGTAGGCCCATTCATCTGGGGGAGCCAGGCGGAAGGAACCAGAACGTTGTGGTGGGGGAGTGCCCATTGGGACGAATGGAGGGGAGGTGGCAGCCAGTGTGGTTCTGCTGAGCTGAGACCTGGAACTCGGAGGCCCCCTGGTGGGCTGAGGCAGCAACCAGCTGAGAGTTTGGTGATAATTGTTAACTGTTGAAACGCAGATTGTCCTGAGTTGGGGAAGTGTGTCTCCAGGGGAGGGGACTTCAGCAGGATCAGGGTGCTTTTTTGGAGAAGGGAATCCCAACAGGGCAGGTGAGAATTAATTACAGGAGCAGGAGCCTGTTCTTTTTACTTTTTTATTTTTAAAGGGGAAATGAGGGAGAAAGAGGAGAGAAACATTAATGTGTGGTTGCCTCTTGCATGCCCCACAACTGGGGACGTGGCCTGCAACCCAAGCGTGTGCCCTGACTGGGAATCAAACCAGCGACCCTTTGGTTCACAAGCTGGCGCTCAGTCCACTGAGACACATCAGCCAGGGCTCTTTCCCTTCTTTTTAAGCTGGAGTGCTTTGTTTTGTAGCTGATTATCACAAAGCTTTCTTCTGATTGCCTTCTTTTTTGCTTCTGACACCAAAGCTGCATTGCCCTTGGTTCTTTCTGTGGTTAATTCAGCCCTTCTCCTTTTCTTTGTGTCTGCTGTGGAGGCGACCTCGGGTCTCCCAGCTCCATGCCTGCTCCGTCCTGGTTCCCATGCTTTGCCACCCAGCAGGACTGCATTCATGTGCCGTACTTTTGGCAAAAGTCAGAGGCAAGGGAGTGCATGACTCTGCAGGCTGTGGGCACATCTCTTGCCACATGTCGCCCTTTCTCTCTGGGCTCTGGGGCCTGTATTGCCTTCTGTCAGGACTCCTGACTGCCACTATTCCTCTGACCACAGATCCTTTGCATGTGCAGTTCCCTCTGCCTTGTCCACTCCCTGCCCAGTGCTTTAATTCCTGGTCAGATCCTTCTGATCTCAGTTACACAAGTAAGCCAGGTTCCCAGTTATTTCACTTCACCAAACACCTAGAATTTGGACCCGTGCTCTCCAAGCTCATTTTTCCAAAAGCAGCATCTTCTAATCCATTTTCAGGAGTTGAGATGGAAGAAGCAGTCTCAACTGCTTCCAAGCCAGATAGATTGCCCGTGACCCTCCAACCCTGGGTGCCAAACCCACCTGCCTCTAGGATATCTTCTCTGATGTCAGTAGCTGGTGACACTTCTGACTGTTCCTGTAATCACTGCTGTGCTATCATGTATCAAGGAAATAAAAGTACTTATTTTCTTGATGTCCATCTCCTTGCTAGATGGTGTGCTGTCCAGGCCAGGGTCTGTCCATGGTGCCTGGCACATGGTTGGTACTATAGCCCAAGGCAAACCCTGCCCTGGCCTTTTAGGTCTAGACTTAGGAACCCCTTCCGCATTGGTTTGCAAGTCCAAGTGCAGCCTGAGTTGCTCAATAAAGGAGTCAGTGTAGGGCATAAAGGCTCAAGAACCAGGGTTTACTCAAGTAATAAACACATTATACCAAGTATGTGCACCTGTGCCTTGGGCACTGCACACCGGTGTGCCTTGTGCTAGGCCCCAGGTTCAGTACTCAGGTGTGGAGGCAAGACCCTAGAGTGCTGGGTCCACTGTGTGTGTGTGTGTGTGTGTGTGTGTGTGTGTGTGAGGGGGGGGGGGGGCGGGGGAGAGGTAGATGTTGGGCTGGGATGGTGGGCTCTTGGAGGGTTCTGGGGTGGGTCTTGGCCTGGGGTGCCTTCATAGTTGCACGGCAGGAGGGATGATGCTGACCCCTCCTGGTCAGGGCTTCCTGCCCCTCTTTGGCCAGGAGACACAGTGTGAGCTTGTTGAACTGGAGGGAAACGGGAGTCCCTTGCTCGTGAGGGGCTAGGCAGGGCCAGGCACTTTGGGCAGTGATGTATGGCACCTGGGAGGGGCTGGGCATGGAAATTCACAGCAAAAGGTCTGGAGAGCAACATGGACCAAGGAATGGTGCCAGTGGCAGTTGGGATGAGCTGGTGGTGTGTGGGGCTGTGCTCAGCACCATTTCCTCCCACTGCCACCCCCATCCCTGAGGTTGGGCTCCATCTCTGAGAGGGGCGAGGGCTGCAGGGTGGGAGTAGGCTCAGCCTGTAAGAGGCACCAGGAGGGCCTCAGGCTGGAATCTCAGCAGGGGTCAGGGAGTAAGGGTCACAGGTGACCTCCCACCAGCACAGCTCTGGAGGACCTGCTGCTGCATGGTGTGTGGGCCCTGCGTGGGTGTGGTGGGTACCTGGCTGGGAGAGGGGTGTGTGAACACAGGCTCTGGGAACTGGGTGACTGCTCAGAGAAGGTCTGGATGAGGGACTCAGAGATAGGAGGGGCCCTGTGGCTTGGAGTGGAGATGAGGCTCTTCCTGAGCCATCCTGGGAAGTAGTCTGTGTGGCACTGTCTCCCGGGGCAGCAGGAGCAGTTGGAGGCAGTAGGCACCCACCAGTCCCTGGTTCCTTGAGACAGAGTCCAGGATGTGTCCAGAACCCAAGGGAAACACAGCTGAAGCGGAAGGGTGCCTTCCCCTTCTATCTTCTTTCTCTGGCCCCAAGGGCACTGACGGGCTGGGCTTCCTAAGCCTGGGGTCTGTGTCACAGGTGGACCCTTCCCTGTCCAATAAGGAAGGTTCCACTGGAGGGCAGAGAAGGCCGGAGAGGGCCTCAAGGACATGAGGCCTCTGTGGGCCTCCAGGGACTGGGGGACTAGAGCCCCAAAACATCTGGCAGTTTGGAGGGAAGCGCTCACCCGTATGTGCCCAACTGCTCCCATGTCACTCCCATCTTCTCATACCAACGCACACTCCTCCATGGTCACTGTGCAGGTGTAGCTGCCCATGTCACACATACTTGCTCTTCCCACTGGTTTCATGACTGTCCTACAACCTCCCCCTTACCTTCCTGAAGTCACCTGTCATAGGTACCTGCTTGACACACAGCAGACTCACTCACCCCTTTGTGACAGCAGCTGGGCCATCAGTGCCCTTTCCACAGTCAGTTTTGTGTACACAGGGTGAGCTTCAAGGTCAGGGAAATGCATTTCACCAGGCTTGATGTTTACTCACCCTCATTCAATCCCAAACTTGGGAAACTCCATCTTTTACCTGAGCCTGTGGTACTAATGAGGATTTCCAGGCCTCTTCAGGTGGGTCCCGTGCCTGGCCTGTGGCCTGGCCTGTGGCCTGGTACTCCCACATTCTTGAGCTGTGTCTTGTCATTCCTTGTCTGTGTTCCTCTGAACAGCAGCTCTGCCACTTTGTGTTAGTATGTCATTTTTCACATGTTTGTCTTGTTTTCTTAAATAGTAAACTCATTAAAGGTGGGGGATTGACATGACTGGACCCCTCTGTCACACAGGGTGGAAACTAAATTTGAGCCAGCTAAATTATAATTTTCTACTCAACTAAAACTTTTATGTGTCTCAACACGTAGTGGAGTTCAGACAACTATGAAATTAAATGTGTGCGTGAATGCAAGCAGGCTGACGTGTTCTCATACAACTGGGGTCTCTCAATCTAGGTAAAAATGTTCTTAAAGTAGGTGAGTGATTACTATGAAAGACAGGGTAGTAAACAAAATAGTATGACTAAAATACTCTTAGCTGGATATACTCCACTGGTCCCCAAGAGGAGTACACCGACTATAATTTGTATCTTCTATTAGTGCATTTAAGGGCAGTAGTGTCTAAAAAGTGTGTCTATTCAAATATTTGTTGTCCTAACCTTGTAAAATCTGTATTTAGTCTTAATTCAAATTGCATAGCCCTGGCCAAGTAGCTCAGTTGGTTAGGTTAGAGCATCATCCCCATACACCAAGGTTGTGGATTCAGTCCCTGGTCAGGGCACATGTAAGAATCAACCAATGAATGCACCAATAAGTGGAACAACAAATCGATGTTTCTCTCTCTCAAATTGATAAATAAATTTTTTTTTAAAATGCGTAGAATTGGGGGTGGGGCTGGGTGAGCTCATTATTTGCATTGGTGAGTGAGTAAATGTTGCTTTAATTAACAAACAAACTCAGTAGAAATACGACCCTTACCTTAAAATGCACTTTCAAATTGTCTAAAGAGGACTTCAGGCCAAGATGGAGGCCTAGACTGACACGCTCTGTCTCCCTCCACAACTAAGAAGGAATACATATACCGCAAAACCAGAAATAACCAGAAGTTCCAGAAAATAAAGCTACATGGAAGTTCAATGTATGAAGTTATAAAGAAGTGGTGCTTGTCTGAACAGGTAGGAATGGTGAAGCCAGAGAGGAGAGGTCAAGCTGTGCTGGCGGTGGCAGCTGCAGTGGGATGGCAGTGGGACGGCAGTAAGCACACACACCCATACTTAAAAAGAGGCGAGAAGCACCTGGGGAGCACCCCTAGCTACAGTCCAGACCTGTCAGGTTGCGATTCCAATGCCGGGGAAGGCAGATCCCCATTACCTCGCACTGTGAAGGCTGGAGGGAGTGGGGACAGAGGAAGAAGCTCTTGGTCTCTCAGTGGAGCGTAAACGGCAAGAATCCATCTTGGACCCCCGCCCCCACACAAAATGCCACAATGTGGTGAGAAGGGTTGCTCGGTAGTGATGACTGCACGGGGCTCTGCCCCCTATAGTGTAGGAAGTGTGACAGCCCTGCCTAGGATCAAAGGTAAACAAAAAACTGTAAGGATGGCAGAGATCATGAGAGAGATCCCAGTGCTGTAACTGACCAGCCAGCAAGTATCTGATCTAACGGCTCAGCAGATAGGAAATCATTCTGAGGCACAGTTCAGAGCTTTGGTTATAAATGCTTACAGACCTAACAGCAGATCTTAAAACAAGATGGGGAAGGAATGAAGGCTAGTCCTGCTGAAATGAATGAAAACACATATGAAACATGATGAGGGAAACAAAAGCAGGGAGCAAATCAACAAATAGGAACATAGGGAAGGAACAAACAGTCAACCAGTGCAGAAAGAGGAAATGAAAAGTGAGGAATATGAGGAGAGGCTCAGAAACCTATGGGACAGCTATAAGAGGGCCAACATTTGAATCATAAGGTTGCCAGAAGGTGAAGAAGAGGAACTAGAAATTAAAAAATTATGTGAAAAAATAATGAAGCAGAACTTCCCGAAGTTAGGGAAGGAAATAGACTTACAAGTCCGGGTATCACAGGGAGTTCCAAAAAAACTGGACCCAGGGAGAACCACACCAAGACACATTATAAGCAAAATGTCAAAAATTAAGGATAAAGAGAGAATCTTAAAAGCAGCAAGAGAGAAGAAGAGAATTACGCACAAAGGGGTCCCAATAAGACTATCAGCTGATTTCTTAAAAACTGCAGGCAAGAAGGGACTGGCAAGCAGTATTCAAAGTAATGAAAAGCAAAAACCTACAACCACGATTACTCTATCCAGCGAAGCTGTCATTCAGAATAGAAGGGCAGAGAAACTGCTTCCAGGACAAAGTAAAACTGAAGGAGTTCATCAGATCCAAACCACTGTTATATGAAATGTTAAAGGGACTTGTTTAGGAGAAAGAGGATCAAAGCTATGAACATTAAAATGAAAACTGTACCACAGCAATCAACAGCAGAAGCTAGGGAACTGAAACAAAGGGAAACTAAGTAGGCAATGAGAGTGGAAAAAGAACTATAGGTATGGGGAACATATTGGGTGAAGGTCAGCTGGGAGGGGGAAGGGAGAAAGGGAGGGAGATGGTACAGGAATTAGCCATAGTAGGAGGGAGTGGAGTAGACAGGAAGATGTTGAGAACTATATGCACAACCAATGGGCATGGACTAAGTGGGGGGACAGCTGGAGGGAGGGGTTCATTGGGTGAAGGGGAACAAAGAAAAGAAATTGGGACAATTGTTAACTGTTACTCTGTTCCTTGTTCAATTATGTTCACTTGTTTGTGTTGTTCATTGGTTTCCTGTATCAGGTGATATCATATGGTATTTTTCTTTCATTGCCTGGCTTATTTCACTAAGCATAATTCTCCCTAGTTCCATCCATGTCGCAAATGGCAGGAGTTCCTTCTTTCTTTCTGCTATATAGTACTCCATTGTGTAAATGTACCACAGTTTTTCAATCCACTCATCTACAGATGGGCACTTAGGCTGTTTCCAGCACTTGGCTATTGTAAACAGCACTGTTATGAACATAGGGTGCATAGGTTCTTTTGAATTGGGAGTGTCAGGATTCTTCGGATATAATCCTAGCAGTGAAATCACTGGTTCAAAGGCAGTTCCATTTTTAGTTTTTTGAGGAAATTCCATACTTTTTTCCATAGTGGCTTGCACCAATATGCATTCCCACCTTACAGTGCACTAGAGTTCCCATTTCTCTACATCCTTGCCAGCACTTGTTGTTTGTTGACTTGTTGATGATGGCCATTCTGACTGGTGTAAAGTGGTATCTCATTGTGGTTTTTATTTGCATCTCTCTGATGGCTAGTGATGTTGAGCATGCTTTCATATGCCTATGGACCCTCTGTATATCCTTCTTGGAGAAGTGTTTGTTCAGGTCCTTTGCCCATTTTTTAATTTGGCTGTCTGTCTTCTTCATGTTGAGATGTGTAAGTTCTTTATATATTTTGGAGATCAATCCCTTGTCTGAGGTATCATTGGCAAATATGTTTTCCCATATGGCTGGTTCCCTTTTCATCTTGCTGATGTTTTCTTTTGCTGAGCAGAAACTCTTTAGTTTGATGTGGTTCCATTTGTTTATTTTTTCCTTTATTTCCCTTGTTTTAGGAGATGTATCAGTGAAAATATTGTTGCATGGGATATCTGAAATTTTCCTGCCTATGTTTTCCACTAGGACTTCATGCTGTCACATCTTACATTTAAGTCCTTAATCCATCTTGAGTTTATTCTAGTGTGTGGTGTAAGTTGGTGGTCTAGTTTCATTTTTTTGCACGTCCCTGTCCAGTTCTCCCGGCACCATTTGTTGAAGAGGGTCTTCTCACTCCATTTTGTTTCTTCCCCCTTTGTCGAATATTAGTTGACCATGTAAACCTGGGTTTATTTCTGGGCTCTCAGTTATGTTCCATTGATCTATATGTCTGTTCTTATGCCAGTACCCGGTTGTTTTGATTACAGTGGCCTTTAGTATAGTTTGATGTCAGGTGTTATGATTCCTACTATTCCGTTCTTCTGTCTCAAGATTGCTGTGGCTATTCAGGGTCTTTTTTGGTTCCATATAAATTTTTGAAGTATTTGTACTAGGTCTGTGAAATATGTCACTGATGTTTTAGTAGGGATTGCATTGAGTCTGTAAATTGCTTTGGGTAGTATGTACATTTTAATGATGTTGATTCTTCCCATCCATGAACATGGTACATGCTTCCATTTATTTGTATCTTCCTAAATTTCTTTCTTCAGTGTTATGTAGTTTCCTGAGTACAGGTCTTTTACCTCCTTGGTTAAGTTTATTCCTAGGTACTTATTTTTCTTGTTGCTGTAGTAAGTGGGATTTTTTTTCTAATTTCTCTCTCTGATAATTTATTGTTGGTGTACAGAAATGTCTTTGATTTCTGAATATTGACTTGGTACCCTGCTATTTTGCTGAATTTACGTATTAGGTCGAGTAGTTTTTTTCATGAAGTCTATAGGGTTTTCTATGCACTATCATGTCATCTGCAAATAATGACAGTTTTACTTCTTTTCCAATTTGGATGCCCTTTTTTCTTTTTTTTCTTTTTTTTTTTTCTTATCTGATTGCTGTGGCTAGAACTTCCAATACTATGTTGAATAGTGGTGGAGAGAGTGGACATCCTTGTCTTGTTCCTGATCTCAGGGGGAATGCTTTCAGTTTTTGCCCATTGAGTATGATGTTGGCTTCAGGTTTCTTGAATATGGCCTTTATTATATTGAGGTATGCTTTCTCTATTCCCATTGTGCTGAGTGTTTTCATCATAAATGGGTGTTGTATTTATCAAATGCCTTTTCAGCATCTACTGATATTATCATGTGGTTTTTGTCTTCAGTTTTGTTTATGTGGTGTGTTATGTTTATTTGTTTGAGAATATTAAACCATCCTTGCATCCCTGGGATGAATCCCACTTGATCGTGGTGTAAGATCTTTTTAATGTGTTGCTGGATCTGGTTTGCCAGTATTTTATTGAGGATTTAGCATCTATGTTCATCAACAATATTGGCCTGTAGTTCTCTTTCTTTGTTGTGTCTTGACCTGGTTTTGGAATTGGTGTAATACTGTCTTCATAGAAAGAGTTTGGGAGTCTTCCCTCTTCTTGGATTTTTTGGAATAGTTTGAGAAGGGTAGGCGTTAGTTCTTCCCTAAATGTTTTGTAAAATTTGCCTGTGAAGCCATTTGGTCCAGGACTTTTTTGTGCCAGGAGTTTTTTTTATTACTGTTTTAAGTTCACTCTTTGTTATCAGTCTGTTCAGGTTTTCTGCTTATTCTTGATTCAGTTTTGGAAGATTATATGTTTCCACAAATTTGTCCATTTCATCTAGGTTGTCAAGTTTCTTGTCATATAGTTGTTCGTAGTAATTTCTTACAATCCTTTGTATTTCTGTTGTATCAATTGTGATATCTCCTGTTTTGTTTCTGATTTTGTTTATTTGGGTGTTCTCTTTTTTTCTTGATTAGCCCGGCTAAAGGCTTGTCAATTTTATCTTTTCAAAGAACCAGCTCCTACTTCTGTTGATCTTTTGAATTGTTTGTTTAGTCTCTATGTCATTTAATTCTGCTCTGGTCTTGATGATTTCCTTTCTTCTACTAGCTCTGGGCTTTGTTGTTGTTCCTCTAGTTCTTGTAGTTGTAGGGTTAGATTTTTTATTTGAGATTCTTCTATCCTTTTTAGGTAGGCTTGTATTGCTATGAGCTTTCCTCTCAAGACTGCTTTTGCTGTGTTTCATAGGTTTTGGGCTGTTGTGTGCTCATTATCGTTTGTTTCTAGGAACCACTTGATTTCTTCCTTGATGTCATTGTTAACCCGTTCATTATTTAATAGCATGTTATTCATTCTGCATTAGTTTTTAATGTATGAGTTTTTTCCTTGAGGATGATTTCAAGTTTCAAGGCATTGTGATCTGAGAAGATGCTTAATATAATTTCAATTTTCTTAAATTTGTCGAGGCTTGTTTTATGTCCTACTATGTGGTCTATCTTTGAGAATGTCCCATGTTCATTGAAAAGAAAGTATATTTTGTTTCTTTGAGGTGAAAAGTTCTATATATACCAATTAAGTCCATTTGATCTAGAGCAGCGATTCTCAACCTGTGGGTTGCGACCCCTTTGGGGGTCGAACGACCCTTTCACAGGAGTCACCTAAGACCATCGGAAAACACATATATAATTAAATATTGTTTTTGTGATTAATCACTATGCTTTAGTTATGGTTGGGGGTCACCACAACATGAGGAACTGTATTAAAGGGTCGTGGCATTAGGAAGGTTGAGAACTATTGATCTAGAGTGTTGTTCAATGACTCGATATCCTTGGTGTTTCTTTGCTTCAAAGATCTGTCCATTGTTGACAATGGGGTGTTAAAGTCCCCTACTATTGTTACAGCTACATAGGCGAGATTGAACACTCTGAAGTGGTGTATAAAGTAAGCAAAGGATTTTATTTGCTGGCCAGTTGGGCAGACCCTGAGCTGGTCTCTAACAAACTCCAACCTCCTAGGATTTTTAGGCAGGGGCTTATATACTGGTAATGCCCCTTTGTGTCTTCTTTGGCGGGAAACAGCCTTAGGAAGAGGGGGGCTGCGCAGGACTGTAGGAATGTCTTTGCAGTAACAGGAACAGAAATTTGCAAGGCTATAAGGTTATCTCTGGCGGCAGCAAGCTCTCCAGCCAGGGACGAATTCTTTGCGTAGCAATTTATCTTCAAAGGACAAGATATTCTGTAAAGTATAACTTTCACAAATGTTACAAACAAGACACAAGCAAATGGAAGGTGATAGAGGCTGAGGTGCTTTTAGCTTGTATAAACAAGACACAAGCAAATAGAGGCTGAGGTGCTTTTAGCTTGTATAAACAAGCTACAACACTCCTCCCTACATTCTTCTTTCCAAGGCTTTTTAGCAAGTCCTTGCTACTTCTTACAAAGAACATTTGAAGCCCCTACATATTTACATATTTAGCAGACCTCTGAAACTTTTTACAGGGAATATTTGGTGCCCCTACACTGTGAGTGTGTTGCTGTTGATATCCTTCCTGTAATCTTTCAAGATTTTCTTTATATATTTGGGTGCACCTATGTTGGGTGCATATATGTTTACCGGGGTTATATCTTTTTGATGGATTTTTCCCTTAAGTATTATGAAATGTCTCTTTTTATGGCCTTTGCTGTGAAATCTGTTTTGTCTGATATAAGTATTGCTACCCCAGCTTTTTTTGTTTTTTCATGTCTATTTGCTAGGAATACTTTTTTCCATCCATTCACTTTCAGTCTGTGTAAATCTTTTGTTTTGAGGTGTGTCTCTTGTAGAGAGCATATTTGTGTCATGTTTTCATATCTATTCCACTACCCTATGTCTTTTGATTGGCGCATTTAATCCATTTACATTTAAAGTTATTGACAGGTATTTATTCATTTCCCTTTGTACCTGTGTTCCTCTCCCTCCGTCTTTTTCTTCTCTTTCTTAAAGCATTCCCTTTAGCATCTCTTACAATGCTGGTTTGGTGGAGATGTATTCTTTTAGTCTTCCTTTGTCTGGGAAACTCCTTATTTCACCTTCCATTTTGAATGAGAGCTTTGTTGGGAAGGGTAGTCTTGGTTGTAGGCCTTTGTTTTACATTGTTTAAAATATTTTTTTGCCATTCCCTTCTGGCTTGTAGTGTTTCTGTTTAGAAATCAGTTGACAGTCCTCATCGGAGATCCCTTGTATGTCACTTGCTGTTTTTCTCTTGCTGCCTTTAGGATTCTCTCTTTGTCCTTGAATGTTGCCATTTTAATTATGATGTGCCTTGGAGTGGGCCTTTTTGGGTTCATCTTCATTGGGACCTCTGTGCTTTCTGGACTTTTTCTCTCATCAAGTTAGGAAAATTTTCTGTCATCACTTTTTTAATCATGTTTTCTATCCCATGCTCCTCTTCTTCACCTTCTTTTATCCCTATGATACGGATATTGTTTCATTTCATGTTGTCCTGCAGTTCTCTTAAACCCTCTTCAGTCTTTGTCAGTCTTTTATCATTTTGTTGCACTGTTTGGGAATTTTTTCTATGCTGTCTTCTAACTCACTGATCCAATCCTTTGCTTTGTTTAGCCTGCTTTTGATTGATTCTACTGTGTTCTTTAGTTCAGAAATTGTATTCTTCATTTCTTCCTGGTTCTTACTGATAGTTTCTATGTCCTTTTTAATGCTGGTGTAGTTCTCAGTGAGTTCCTTGTAGCTTCCCTGACATTCTTTGTACTTTCCCTGGAGTTCTTTGTAGTTCCCCTGGAGTTCGTTGTCATTTTCTTTGAGTTTGTTGAGTTCATTGAGCTTCCTCATTACCATTGTTTTGAATTTTATGTCTGACAGTTTGCTTGCTTCTCTTTCATCTATCCCTCCTTCTGAGAATTCCTCCTTTCCTTTTGGTTGGGTGCTGTTTCTGTTTGGTGAGGTGTTGTTCCACCTCCACATTTTGGGCACTGGTCTTGTTTCTGCTTCTTAGATTGATCTGCTTTTACTTTCTGCCTTTGTGGTGTGACCTTCTTGTATACAGTTGAACTGCTGCCTCCAGCTGATGCCACTTGGAGGGGAGCAGTCTGCTCAAGTGTTTTCTCCTGTAGCACTGGGATGATTTTGTACTGGGACATAGTCCGCTGCTCTTCCAGCTCTTTCTCAAGAGCCAGCACCCAAAACTTATTACAAAGTGCCTCTAGTTCACTTCACCCTCTTTTGGCCTCAGCCAGGGGTGAGTACACTCCTCACACAGGCCAGGGGCAGGTTGACTCGTTGTGCACTGGGGCAGGTCCAATTCTCTTCTGTGCACCGCCCCGGGCTGACAGTAGGCGGACTAGTTGCTCATCTGTTCCGGCGGAGGGGGAGGCCTCTGTGCGGTGGCTCGTGAGTTGGTTTTGCACGTGTTGGGGCAGGCCAGGGGCACCTGGGCATGGCGGCTGGCGGTTTGGTTTTGCGCCTGGGCGGGTGGACTGGGGCACTTCCCTGTGAGTCCTCGCGTGACCCAGGGGGAGGGTTGGGGAGTGGGCTAGTGCGCTTCTGCCCCTGCATTCCTCAAGAATCTCACTCCACCCCTAGACTCTCCTCCCCTCCACAATAAACAAAAGAGAAAAACAAAAAGGAAAAACACATTCATACACACACAACAGTACGCTGTTCCTTGCCTCTCAGAGCCAGATGCTATCTGGCCCATTCCTGGCTCTGCTAGTGGGCAGAGCCTCGCTCTCCTCCCAACTCCTCTCTGGGGAAACCTAGGGTCACTAAAAAATCTTTGTGTACTACCAGCTACAGCTCGGGGAGCCAAGGCTGTCAGAAATGCCATCTTGTCCCTTTCTCCTCTGCTATCCTCACCAGACAGGTCATTCCCAGACGGTCTTCTATGACCCAGCAGCGCCAAGGCTCAACTTCTGCCAGTATCCAGATGTTAACTGAGATGTTCTGTCCACAATTAGTCTAAACTATAGACAGGTCTTGGGAACAAGCAAGCGCAGCCTCCCCTCACTCCTCCGCTATCTTCTGTTTCTGGTAATTTGTTTTTTTAACTGCAGTGATGGCTCTAACATAAGTTGAATCCACCCCAAACATTCTCTGATGATGCCATCTCCCAGAATGCTTTCCTGCATCATCCAATATTCACATGAGTAGCTCCTCCTTCTCCATGCTTATCTCATTTAACAGCTTTAGCTCTTCCTCTCCTCTATTTTTCCCCCAGAAATTTCTCCAATACCCTCATTTCTTTTTTGTTTTTTAAAGATTATATTTTATTGATTATGCTAATACAGTTGTCCTGATTTTTCCTCCATTTTCCCCCTCCACTCAGCACCCCCAGACTCTGAGGCAATCCCCACACCATTGTCCATGTCCATGGGTCATACATATAAGTGCTTTGGCTACTGCATTTCCTATACTGTACATTACACCCCATGGCTATTCTGTAACTACTTATTTGTACTTTTTTAAAAGTATATTTTATTGATTATGTTGTTACAGTTGTCCCAATTTCTTTTCCCTTTGCTCCCCTCTAGCAATTCCACCCCCCATAGTTATGTCCATGGCTTATGCATAAAAGTTCTTTGGCTTCACCCTTTTCTATACTATTCTTAACATTTGCCTGTATCTTGTACCTACCAATTATGCTTCTTAATCCCTGAACCATTTCTCCCTTTCTCCCCCCGTCTCCTCCCAGCTGACAACCCTCCAAATGATCCCCATACCTATGGTTCTGTCCCTATTATTTTTGTTTTCTTAGTTTGTTTTTGTTTTTATCTTTTAGATTCAGTCATTGATAGCTGAGTTTGTTGTCTTAGTAATGTTCATAGTTTTGATCCTCTTCTTTTTCTTAAATAAGTCCCTTTAACATTTGGCTTGGTGATGACAAACTCCTTTAGCTTTGCCTTGTCTGGGAAGCACTTTATCTTCCCTTCCATTCTAAACAATAGCTTTGCTGGAGAGAGTAATTTTGGTTGTAGGTCCTTGCTTTTCATCACTTTGAATACTTCTTGCCTGCACAGTTTCTTTTGAGAAATTAGCTGATAGTCTTATAGGAACCCCTTTTTTGGCAACTCTCTTCTTTTCTCTTGCTGCTTTTAAGATTCTCTCT